>NW_027309984.1:7500-360488 GCF_047496795.1 Chiloscyllium punctatum | reverse complement strand
CAGTATTCCCCATCGGAAACATGGTACACCATGTTTTGGGGTAAGAAATGAGGTTTGGCTATGTTGCCCTCGATCGGACACGTTGCCCTTCCTACTTTAAAATTATTGATATTTATTGGGAAATGGCAATACTTCGTAACTGTCCTCATTTTGTCTATGAGTAGCCGACTAATAAGAGGGCACTTTGCCTGAGAAGCTTCCATATCTAACCATATTGACGCCGAAACCTCACTAACATCGGGTAAAGAAGAGCTTAATTGATAGCTTTTAATATCCGGGACATCTACTCCCCACAAACTGTGGGGTCGTCTTAATTCGGTTCACTTGATAAGGGGTCGCTTATGGTGACAAATCAGCTACATCATCCATTTAGTCTCCTAAAAGTCTGTCTGGGAAACATCAAAGAAAGCATTCACACAGATTTTAGCAAACAAGGCAGGGAATTAATGTTACTAAGAGTTATCTGACCCAGCCAGGATATTGGAAGTGTCGCCCAGCTTCGAAGGTCTTGTTTAATTTTGTCAAACAAATGGACAAATCACACGTTAAATATAAGTTCAAAGATAGGATTAATGAATATACGTAAACAGGGAACATCCCCATTTCCCCCTGGGACCATTGAAAAGGAAATCAGGATTCTCCCACGGCATCAGGTATTTCCCTGAGTTCGCCCAGGGGCAGGGTCTCCGACTTTGTAAAATCAATAGTATAGTCGGAAAAGGCACCAAACGAACTGATGCATTGTATGAGGTGGGGTACAAAAGCTGTGGGATTTACCAAAAATTTAAGACCATCATCTGCAGACAATGTAATCTTACGTGACTTCTGTCCCACTTCTGGGGCAGATACGTTGGGGTCCCTGCAGATGGCCTTCGTCAGTGGCGCAATCACCATCGTATGGCATAAACAACCTTGTCGACTGCCTCTAGAAATATTAATTTTACAGGATCGTACACAGAGGTTAACTTGATAAGGGGTCGCTTATGGTGACAAATCAGAGCTACATCATCCATTTAGTCTCCTAAATGTCTGTCTGGGAAACATCAAAGAAAGCATTCACACAGATTTTAGCAAACAAGGGAGGGAATTCATGTTAATAAGAGTTATCTGACCCAGCCACTTGATAAAAACTTTGCCGAGACCAACCCATTCTAATGTATAGAAGAGATACAGCTACTCAACCCAAGCAAATGCCTTCTCTGGATCTAAAGAGATCATTAATACCTGCTTAATGTGCTGTTGGCACACTTGGATCATATTGAGTAATCTCCTAACATTATTGGAATATCTGCAGCCTTTCATAAACCGGTTTGGTATACTTTGACAATGGAAGGATAAATAGTTTCCATCCTTAATGTAAGGAACTCAGATAGAATTTTGAAATCAACATTTAGATGTGAGATGGGCCTATAGGAAGCACAATCTTTCGGTGTCTTCCTTTTCTTCAGAATAAGAGAGATATGAGCCTCTCTTAAGGATGGTGGGACACAGTCGTAACTGTGTGAGTGACGAACATAGTCAGCATCGGCTCTGGCAACAGGTTTATAAATTCCTCATAAAGCTCACGTGGACATCCGTCAGGACCGGGTGCCCTTTCGCATGGAAGCTGCTTTACACCCTCCAGCACTGACAATGGTGCATTAAGGCAAGACGCTTATTTGGGGGTTACCCGTGGAAGGTCCAAGTTCTTGAAGAAAGGTTCTATCTTGATTCATCTATCCCCATAATGCTCAGTCTGATATAATTCAGAGTAAAATCTCCGAAATGCTGCTTTGATGTTTATGGGATCGGAAAGGGTCCCAGTACCTTCCCTAATTGAGGTAATGGCTTTGGAGCTCTCTTTATCATCGCAAGATAGGCTAACTACTTGCCCAGTTTATCACCATGTTCAAACAGCCTTTGTTTTGCAAACGTAAGTACCTTCTTGGCTGTCTGTGTGAGCATGGAATTCACTGCAGACCCAAGCGTTGTGATCCTCTGCAGCCTAGCTACTGAGAGTCTATCACAGTGTGCCCTCTTGGCTGCCTTCAACAGTGCCTGGAGCAAGCGTTCCTGCTCCAGCTTCTGCCGCGTCCTATGGAATTATTCCTTTGGCATAAGCCTTAGCAATTTTCCATAGAATGGATGTGTTACTGGTTGAATCTGAATTAATGGTTAAGAGAGATCTGAATTCATTACAGAAACACTCAATGTACTTACTATCCTTAAGAATAAAGGCATTCGCCAGTGTCTCGCACCTGCTATATTGCCCTTAATCTTAACCAGTAAGTATGCCGCAGCATGGTCAGAATTGGTAATATTCCCAATTGTGCAGAAAACCAATGAATCGAAGATTGCTGCAAGGTGAGGAAGAGATCAACACTAGGGTTGTATTTCTTCCGGTTAAAGAAGTAAGTAAAATCCCTATTTATGAGGTAGATCTGCCTCCATACATCCTCCAGCCCCACTTCCACACAAAACTCCACTAATTGCTTAGATTGGAAAGATGGTGCTGGGAGCCTTTGGGCATGCTGTCCACAGTGGGTGCAAAAGACAATTGAAATCTCCTCCTACGATAATGTGCTGCGAAGAAAGATTACTTAATTTGGAAAATGCATCTGTCAGGAATTTACGGCAGTGAGCCGGGGGCAATAAACATTCAAACTACTGCTTTCTTCCCCATATATCTTTGAGGGTTATGATCCTCCCGTGGGTGTCTAATACAATTTAGTAATTTAAATGAAAGATTCTTCCTCACCAGCATGGTTTCTCTCCTATTCCTAGTGTTAAAAGACTAGAAATAAACCCGATCAAACCCACCTTGCTGTCATGTCAAATGTTCCTTGACATCAAAGTGCATCTCTGCAATACGACAATATCCACCCTCTCATTTTTCTTAACTGGCGAATGGCTCCCCTTAATGTTCCAGATACACCATTTAACCACGACATTAGCCAGTACACACTGAAACAATATTTGAAATCCAGAGAGGAAGAACTCAAATTACAAATCACTGAGCACCGATGAAAAAGAACCATAGAGCTTAAAAAAAACATACAAACTAAAGCTACTGCAACTAACAAGCTCTCAAAACGTTCCAAAACTAAATACATACAAATACAAAAAAAAGATACAAAGTGGCAATGGCACTCAGGAGGGGCATTTACCCTCCACCGACTGGGGGCATTTGCACGTCACAAATCTCTATCTTCTGCGTCATTATCAATACTGCATCCAGGGCAATTAATCACAAACATCGGGACTGAACTGCTCTTAGGTAGGCATTCAGTCATCATGATCAACTTCACAACTCCCTCCAGCGTGAGCCGAACCCGACACACAAACTAAGCAAGAGAAAAACGAGTAGTATGACGAATGAAGAAGTTAAAAGTATGTACTCTACCCATCCCCGACTATAATTTAACACTGCTTAATACCAGAAACGGTCAACAAACTTTCTTTTAAAAAAGATAAACAAGTTTATCGCTTTCCATTAACGCATCCAGCCTACGTTCAAGTGTCCACAAAGTTTTCTCATCCTCTGGAGAGTCAGTGGATCTATTGAAAGATCCACTAGTGCATACAGAGCACCGCTGAGTTCATTAAGGAATACTGAATCTCAGGTTCCCTTAATCTTCTCTTCATATCATCAAAAGATTTTCTTTTCTGAATCACTGCCGCTGAAAAGACCTGGAAGAACTTAATCCTGTAGCCCTCTTCGGCTCTCTCCCCTGTGTTCTGGAAGCTTCCCTAAGTCTTTGTTTGTACCTGCAACGATGTAATCGCACATGGACAGGGTGAGGGCGTTGGTATGAGCCTGACCTGACCACCGTAACCCGATGAACTGTCTCACTCTTCACCCGTCCCTCTTCAGCTTCGAAGTGAATGAATCTCTGCAGCCAGTTCTTACAAAAAACCTCACTGCCTGATCACCTTATGTCCGGTCCAGCAGACCGATTATATGAACATTCTTCATCCTACCCCTGTTCTCGAGGTCAACACCTTGTTCAGTTAAGTTATGGACTTATTTTTCAAGGATAAGGATCCGCTCCTTACAGGAATCGATCACAGTCTCTGCCCCTGCAGTTTGGTTCTCGACCTCGTCCGTTCTGTTTCCAAGGCTTTCAAGTTGCTGTTCATGTTTTTGGAGCACTGCTGAGAGTGGTTCTATCCTCCTGCTGAATTTTTCTTCAATCATGGATTCAATCATTTCACGTAACTTGGTGAACTCGGTGACCAAGTCCTGGTGAGTAACTCGGTCCATTGAACGAGCAGACGGTGTTACAGGTGCGGCCACAGGCATGTTCGATGCTTCTGATGGGTGCGTTGCGTGTTGGGACTTACTCGATCCTTTCCCATGTTTTGTCATTTCCACTTGACAAAACGGGATTAGTAAGGATTCTATAGCTCTTTTAGTGTTCAATTGTAAGTAAATGACTGTGGTGGGATGGGTAGAGCATTACTGTGATGCAGAGATCAGCAAAGCTGACATTTCAGATCGCTGCCATCTTGCTTCCGCATTAAAACTTTATCGATGTTATAATTTCATTTAATTCCTGTATATTCTGGAGCCGTGCCATTCAGTACCACTGTCTACATTTTCCCCAACACTGCACATTGCTGCCCATTCCTTGATAATCCCACTCCTCGATAATCCGTGATTCGTGAACCTTGCCTCAAAAATATTCGCTATCTCTGCCTCGAATGGTCTGCAGGGAAGAGTGTTCCAAAGACTCACTGCACCCTGAGAAAACAAAATTAAACAGACTCATTGGTGTGCGAGATGAGTTTTATTTTTGCATTCTTATCTGAGAAAGGACATAGTAACACTGGAAGCAATTCAGAGGTGATTCAATTCATTTATTCCATGCGTGAAGGGCTGATATTATGGAGACGTTAAGAGTTTACCCTTGGAGTGAGAGCTGATCTTATTGAAATATACAAAGCCTTGAGGCGAGTGAACCAGGTATCTACTGACTGGGAGTTTGTAGAGCCCAAACTTGATGCTGTTGTCATTGAACCCCTACAGTGTGGAAGCAGGACATTCCACCCATCGAGTCCATACCAACCCACCAAACAGTATCCGACCAGACCTGTCCCCCTACTCTATCCATGTAACCCTGCATTTCCCATGACTTACCCACTTAACATTCACATCGCTGGTCACTCTGGGTAATTTAGCATGGCCAATCAAACTAAGCTGCACATCCTTGAACTGTGGGAGGAAACTGGAGAACTGGGAAGAAACTCACACAGACAGAGGAAGAATGTTCAAACTCCACACAGAGTGTCGGACGAGTTTGGAATTGATATCAGCTCCTTGCTGATATGAGGCAGCAGTGCTAACCACAAATCTAACATACTGCTCCATTAGCCCTATTAGTTACCTGCGGCTGATGAAAGAAATCTGCCTGACTTGTTCCTATCACTGAACCTGACCCCGTCTGAGACATTTATCATTGGTCATATCATCAACCTCGTTACATTTAAAATGTGTCGTGGCAGTGGCGGAACGGTACTAGAAAAGGAAACAGTGACACCCTCCAAACTCAGTCAGAACCGGAGTGAGGAAAAATTCACAAAGTGGGATTTCATTCAAGTGGGAATTCATTTCCCCCGAAGTTTGGAATGGCTGAATCTTTATATTATATCGAGGCTGGCTTTGTCTGATTTTCCATAGACAGGTGAATCAGGGATAATGGTGCATGGAGAGAAAAGTGCAGCTGGGACCACAATGAGATGAGCCATGACCTTATTTACTGGTGGGGTAGTGTCAAAGGGCCATTTAGCCCACTCGTGCCCCTCAGCCCTATGTTCTGATGTTCCATTCAGCCCTTCGGACCTGCTACACACAGGCAGCTCGAAGCCACGCCGATGGTTAGGTGTAGTTTCGGAAATGCACTTGAAAATTCCAGGCTTGGTCAGGAAGTGGCCCCCAGCTGCATCCTTTTTTCCATGCTTCCCTACTCTGTAAGTTCTGCTCTGGAATTGCTTTGAATGCAGTTCCCATATCCCATCCAGGGTTAATTCATGCAAATTTTCTCCTCTCCCCAATGCAACATTGTACAACACGCCTTCCAGGAAAATAACCAATTACTTTCCAAAAGCATGACATAAAAAACTAAGAAGTAGGAACATGAGACAACTATTCGGCCCCTCAAAACTGAACTCTCATTCAATAAGAACATGGTTGATCTACTTCCGGGCTCAACTCCACTTTCCTATCCAATTCCTTGTATCCCTCCACAACTCCCTGTGTTAGGGAATTCCAGACATTCACTACCTTCTGAGAGAGTTCATCATTTTTCACCTCAGATTGAAATCGATGTTCCTTATTCAGTATCTACCACCTCGAGTTCGAGATTGAGGGGAAACACCTTCTCAGCATCGACCTTGTCAAGCCCCCTCTGTATCTTGTACATTTCAGTAATACCAACCTCATTTATTTCAACGAAAAAGAATAATCGCCTCACCATTTTAAATGTATTCAATAATTTAACCCTTCCACCTCAGGAAGCCGCCTCATGAACGAACCTAGTTACTTGCTGCATCAGCATGCTGACGTTACGTTTCATACTCAGGAACACTCCAATCCCTTTGTACTACTCCTTTTTTGGAAGTCCTCTTCATTAATTAGCAGCCTGCATTTTGGTTTCTTAAGTCATCCACTAACTCCAATGTATATTGCACTCAGCTCCCTCCGTCAGGCTATCAGTATAGATTGTAAATAACTGATGTCATCGGTCTGATATTTGTGGTAATCCAGTAGATATGTCTTTATCATAAAGATCCATTAATACTGACTCTCCGATTACTATATGTTAAGCAACCATTATCCCATGCAAATATATTATTCATCATACTACAAGCCTCTGTCTTGTGTCAGAATGTTTATTGTGTGATACCTTGTGAAAACTTTCTGGAAAGCCTCATGCTGACCAGTTCCCTTTATCAAATCTGCCTGTCACTTTCTCAGGGATTCCTGATGAAAGGCTCCTGCCCGAAACATTGTTTTTCCTGCTCTTTAGATGCTGCCTGACATGCTGTGCGTTTCCAGCATGACTCTAATCTTTACATTCTCATGGATCTCCAAAAAAGAATTTGTGTGATTTTACAGAGCAAAAATAGTTTCCCCTTCACAAAACTATGCCAACTCTGCATGAAACTTTTCTCAGTGCCCTACAATTCCTTTCTTAATAACAGGCTCTAGCAGATTCCAAGCAAAAATTGTTAGGCTAAATTGTTCCTGCGTTCTGACTCATTCCTTTCTTGAAGACAGGCGCCACATTGGAGGTTCCCCAGTTTCACTGGAACACTCCTGTAATCCAAAGAGTAATAGAACAATTCACACAATGCCTCTAGTCACTCTGTGACCACTTCTTTTAAAATTAACTATGAATTACTGCTGACCTACCTACCCTTATTCTTATCTGCTAGCTAAATACCTTGTACCTTTTGTTAGAGACAGTTCAATAACTTCCCTCCTGTTAACATTTTGTTCATACCATTGACATGGTTACAGTACTTTCCTCATGAGGAGTGATTTAAAATACTAGTGTAAATTATCTGCCTGTTCCCTGTGGTAGTTCTCCAGTCACACCCTCCTAATGGCCTCAATGTACTTTCCTCAGTTCACTTCCCCCTCAGCTCACACACACATCTTCAAGCTTTTTTTTATGTTGACAGAAAAGCTCATGATGCTTGTTTTAATATTTCTTACCAATTTATTACATCATCTCTTTTCGTACATTTTCCTCAATTTCTACATCCATACAGTTATATCGTGCACGAACAGACCCTTTGGTCCAACTTGTCCATGCTGACCAGGTTTTCTACATTAAACTAATCCCATCTACTTGCACTTGGCCCATATGCCTCTAAACGTTTCCCATTCATATGATGGTCCAAATGTCTTTGAAATATTGTAGCTGTACAAGCATCTCCCACTGTTCCTCTGGCAGCTAATTCCATACAGACATCACACTCTTTGTAAAAAATGTTGGCCCTTCGTCCGTTTCAAGTTTCCCCTCTTTCACCTTAAAGCTATGCATCTGTGTTTGAACTCCCCGATCCTGCAGAAAAGACCTTCGCTATTCACTCTATCCATGCCTCCGATGATATTATAAACTTCTAGAATGCCACCCTTCAAACTCGTACACACCATCTGATACTAACTTCAAGATCAAACATTTAATGATAAACACTGCAAATGTGCAAGAATAATAAAAATGACAGGTGTAGAAAACAGCCCAATCTTCATACTGTTAGTTTTGCTCTATGTTACAAAACTAAGGCAGCATGAAACTCTTACTAGTGCCAATAAGAGGACAAGCACCTGAATTCCATAGCGTGAAGGCAGTGATGATGTATACCGGGAAAACGTATAGATCTAGATCTATATAATACCACATTGTCAACATTCTCTCTCCTGTTCTCCCTATGGCCCTGTGTGGTTGTGTCTTCTTTATCTTACACTCACCGAGAGAGAACCCCTTTCCCCCATTCACACCTTAATTTCAACCCATTTTGCATCATCTTCTCGTTCACCACTGCTTATAGCCCGTTTATCTTTTGCCACGCCCTCTTTTCCAAGTCACCCACCCCCCATCTCCGGCAAGGGATTAAAAATCCCAGTGTCCAACCCTTTTCAGTTCAGAACAAGTCACATTGGACTTGTTACGCTAAATCTGCTTCTCTGCTTCTGGAGATTGTGCCAGACCTGCTGATGCTCTTCAGAAACGAATAGGCACATCACAAACTTTCAATGAAACAAATAAATATGGAAACTGGAAATAAATACAAAATAAATACAAAAGTTGCTGATGAAACTGTAGGCTTTTTAGAGGGCCACTGGCCTCGGAAGATTAACTCTACATTCACTACAGAAGATGCTGCCAGAGCTGCTTTATTTCCTCAGCAATTTCTGTTTTTGAACAAGTTCCAATGACGTGTTTGAAAGCTGCTCAAACGCCCTGTCCAACACGGAGCGCCCTACACTGGGAACTGAAGTGCACACATTCATTTGCTCAGAAACTGCACAAGGCTGACATCACTGACACCACAGAGCTCTTAATCATGTCAGGGAGAAAACCAGAGGGAAACACATTCAATTCAAACGCAGATGGCATGACAAGCAAGGAAAAGATTCAGATGAATATGTTAAAGGGTTTGAGTAATGTAACCTATTGGAAGCATGACACCAAGGGGAACCCCCAGCAGAATGAGAATATTAAAATGAAAGTATTACTGCATCAGAAAACAGGCAAGGTCACTGAGTACACCACTGATGGGTGAATGGGTCTCGATGTGAACTGGGGAACAGTCAGTAGAATTGAATTGCAGATATTGCAGCTCAAACTGGGCTTTCATGTGATGCTGTAGATAACAGCAGCAACAGAAGCAGGATTGTATTCAAACATAATCTGTAACATTTTCCCCAGGATATAACAACAGTCTACCATTACCATCAAGCTGAGCGATGGTTCAGTGACGAGTGTGGGTGAACATGCCACGGTCAGAACCATGTGTGCCTAAAGCTGATCACAACCCATGACAGTTACCGCACTTGAATGGTTTCATTCCAAACAGCAGAACTAACATCTGATAGATAGGACGAAATGATTCCAAGACCAACAGATCAGATCTAAGCTCTGCAGTCCTGCCACATCTAGACATAAATGTCAGTGTACTATTTAAAAACTTACTGGAGAAGAGGACTCCAGAAATATCCCCATCCTAAATAATGGAACAGCCCTGCACCTCAGTGAAAATGACAAGGATGTAGTATCTGCACCATCCTCAGCCAGAGGTGTTGAAAGGATGATCCACCTCATCCTCGCCATGATATCCACAGAATCACAGATGGCAGTGTTCACCCAATTCGATTCGCTGTATGTGACATGAAGAAACCGCTGAACACAGTAGATACGACAAAAGATTATTGAGCCTGACAGCATTCCTGCAATAGGACTGAAGACTTATGCTGCACAACAAGCCATGTACCTGGGGAAGTTGATTCATTCCAGCTCCTTGACAATGTGGAAAATTACTCAACTATTTCCAGTCCCTAATAGGTGAATAATTGCATTCTGACCATTTACCACCCCCTCAGTCTGTTCACGATAATCAAATTGGTGGGAGTTCTTTTTCACAGGGCTGTCAAGCAGTCCAGAAATAACCCGCTCAGTGTGTTTCCAATAGGTTCCTATGTGAAGACGGTGCTGTTGTGGAAATGTCACTGGATTACTAATCCAAGACAGGATAATGCTCTGGCAGCTGGTGGAAGTTAAAGACAATTAATTAAATATCAAGATCAAGAATCTGGTGATTGTTACAGTGACCATGTATCCAATGTTGATTGTAAACTTTGATCTCCTTCCCCAACGTACTTTCAGGAAGTGAATCTCCAGTGCTTTCCTTGTATGGCCTAAAAGTACTCCAGACACACAGACATGTGATAAACTCTTCAATGGTCCCTGAAACGGCCAAGCAAGACACTCTATTGTATCACAATGCTCTGAGGTCTGAAAGGAAAAAAACAGACAGAATACCCGACACCAGCCTCGATATCAGAAAAGGGAACGGGAATCAGAGACCTCCTTCCTAACATCTGAGAGCTTGTGACAACATTTACAGAGCTTTCCCACAGACTGCACAGAAACATCGGGAAAGGTCATACAACGCATTGAGCCTTCCCCATTCTAGTTCATGGAAAAAATCTCCTCAATGCAGTTTTCCCGACACAGTGTTCATATCTATTAATATGTTTAAACATTGTGAAATATGAAATAAGAACTGTTGTTGTTCCTTCAGTCCACAAATCTTGCTCCTCGATTCAATATATAGGCAGTTCTCTGATAATGCGTATTTATTAAACTGATTTGACTGCAATGCGATTCGTGAATTGCGCACCTTTTTTCTATAAAGTGAACTCCCGCTCACTGTGACGCGATGCCTTGCCAGGCACCAGCTGAACAACAAAACCCAGTTTCAGGATCCTCTGTCTGCCAAATGCACCCTATGAGTGTTCAGCTAAAATAGGAATGCAATCCGCTCTGCAAGCTTTGAACCTGAGCTTGAAACAGGGAATTGCTCTCTCCAATTAGAAGGAACTTTATTTCAAACCGGGGGAGAATCTGCAGGAGAACTGGAATTCCATGTTGGCATCACATAGTCAGTCAGTCCTGCGCACTTGCTGGTGAAGACCTTGGTGAAAGGTACAGGGATGTAGCCAGTGACTGCATTGTCATCATTAGCACTATTTCATTACAATATATGATTTAAAGGTTTAAATAGACTGTGCCACTGCGTGTTAGACTAACTTTATTTTTTTGTTTTTCACTGATATTTTGCAGTTCGCCCATTATCCTCTTTTCCCCATAGACCACATCATTAATATTGCATGATTTTCTGCAACACAGTGATGCACAGGAACACAGCTACCACGTTACTGGAGAACAACCCGTAATGGTATCTGATCCACTATCTACATAACATACCCTGCTGTCTCCCTATCCCTTTAGTTTCCAGAAATCCATATTTATATTCAGTGCCTTGGTTTCCACAGCCTGGGAGATAGTACCCCAGGTTCACCAGTCTCTGAGTGCAAACATTTATTCTCATCTCAATGCAGAGTGGCCTGTCTGTACATAAAATACTGTGGTCCCTTGTTCTGATGTCCCAGCCAGGGGAATTGTCACCCCTGTTTCCAATCTGTCTCGCCCTAACAGAGTTTTATATATCTCACTGAGATCTCCACTCATTTTCCTAAAGCCCATAGAATACAGGCCCAGTCGCCCCAAACCCTGTTCCCACAACAAGCCTATCATCCCAGAGATCAGTCTGGTTATCCTTTACTGCTCTCCCTCAATGTCAGGTTTGTCCTTTATTAGGTAAGGAGACCAAAACTCCAAACAATACTACTCAATGTTCCAGATGAGGTCTCACCAAGGCCCTGCTCAGCTGTAGTAAAACACCCTAACTCCTGTATTCAAATCCCCCTGAAATGAAGGTGAATACACGATTTATCTGCCTATCTGTTTTCTGCTCCTGCAAAATTGCTTTCAGTGACTCGTGCACAGGGAGATCCAGATCCTTTTCAATGTTACAGCTCCCCACTTGTTGGGTCTGTGTACACTGGTCAGCGTGCCAATGCCATTACCAGTATTGACTTCATGATTCAGATCTCATTGCAGCTTAAATTCCTTTATAGATCAACATTTATCAAACAATCCCTTTTCAGATGATAGGCTCCCGTTCTGTTTTTACAATCAAAGGTCACAATATTACATATCCCCCATAGACCATACCCCCCACCCCCCACACCCATTGCTCTCCATGTGCCATGTATTTACTCCACTTGTCGCAATCAATTTGCAGTTTTTTGACAGCCTGCTCACCCCCTCACAATCCGATATTGTTTAGTGCCATCAGCAAACTTGGAAATATTGTATTTGATCCACTCAACAAAATATATGATGTGTATTGGGAATAGTTGGAGCCCAAACCCCGATCCTTGCTATATCCTCCAAGCCTTTCTTTCAAAAAAAACATATTGTTTTATTCCTACTCACTGCTTCCAGCCAGCTGACCCATTCTAAAACCATATTAGTCCCAGTCCCAGAGGATCTGAATTTGCATAATCAGCTTGGGGCTTTATCAAAAATCTTCCTGAAAATCCAATCATATTGCATTGATTGCTTCTCCATAATTATGCTAAACGTCACTCTCACAAATATGATTCCCATTTGATCAATCTCTATTGACTTTATCTGTGCTCAATACTTTCAGTTCCAATACTTCCTCTAAAACTGTTTGGTTGCTAATTTCATTCTATTCCCTTTTTCTCAACAGACTAATGTTCACTAGTATTGTTGGGAAGTTTTCTTTTTTGTTTTGTTTTCTTTTGTGAAGACATAATTAAAGTATTTGCACCATAGTTCTGCCTTTTCCCTGTCCTCAATTCTCTGGTATGAGACTGTAAGAAAGCTGCACCTTTTTCCACTTAATTTTGCCATTGACATATTTTCAGCAGATATTACAAGTTCAATCTTACAACTCTTGTTCATATATTCTTCAGAAACCCATCAATTCCTATCTTAAGTTACTCAATGATTGACGTTTCACAGCCATCAAACACAGAAGCACAGACTTTGTGCCATCAACAATAAAGCAGGGTCTACATTAGTCCCACTTTCCGACACAAGACCCGTAGCCGTGAATGTAATGACATTTCAAGTGCACAGCCGTATATTTTCTAATGGTTGTGAAGTTATCATGACAACTCCTCTCTCAGGAAGGGCATTCCTGACCCCAACATCCCCTGGGTGAAAAACAAACCTCAATGTCCTCCAAGTATCAAACCCGTCACTTTAAAATGTGCTGCATTGTTCTTGGCCCTTTGAGTAAAAAGAACAGCTGCTCCCTATCCACCCTGTCCATGTCCCTCAGAATCCTATCCATCTGAATTACGGCACCCTCAGCCTTCTCTGCTCCAAACTAACCAACCCGAGCTTATCCAGCCTCTCTCCATAGCTGATATGCTCCATTCCAGGGAACATCCTAGTGAATCTCCTCTGAGCCCCCTCCACTACAATCAGATCTTTCTCGTAATGTGGTTCCCAGAACTACACACAGAACTCCATCTTGGCCAAACCAAAGTTCCGCATAGCTCTTATAATCTATGCCTTGATGAATAAAGATTATGTTTACGGTCCCTTCTGCTTTCTCAAAATTGGGCATTAACGTATTTAGTCACATTCAGGGATGAGTGGAGAAACACCCTCTGAGCTTCCTCGTGTGCTGCCAATCATTGAGTCCTCCCTGTCCAGTTCCTTCATCCAAAGTGTATCACATCATATTTATCAAGGTTACATTACATCTGCCATTGCTCTGCCCATCTGACCATTCCATCTGTATCTTCCTGTAACATAAGACCTTCCTCCTCACTGCCAACCACCCGGCCAATCTTTGTATCAAACACAAACTTAGTTGTCACACTCCCGGCACCCCCGTCTATATTCACAGCTGCATCATTTATGAATACCACAAGTAATAAGGTTAATGATCACACAACACCAGGTGACAGTAAAACCGATTTATTTGGAGGCACTAACTTCGAAGCGCTGCTTCTTCATTAGGTGGTTGTGAACTTTGAAAGCTTGAGCCTCTGAATAAACCTGCTGGACTATAATTTGGTGTTATGTGATTTTTAGGTTTGTTCACCCCAGTCCAACACCAGCACCTCCGAATCACAGCACTGATCCCTGTGATACACCATTGGCCATCGGTCTCGAGTCACACAAACAGCCTTCAACCACTTCCCTCTGTCTCCTAACACTAAGTTGATTTGCTGCAACTTGACATGTCATTAATGACTCGTACCTGTTCCCTTGTTATACATTTCTGCTTGATACACTTGCAGAATATCTGGAGATTTTCCTTAATCTTACCCTTCCAGCAGGTTTCTATGACCCTGTTTTAGGCAGTTCTCACCGAGTGATGAATTTCCTCAAAATTACGGTCTTAATTGGCCAATCCCTTATCTTGCCATTATTTGCCTTGAATTTGGATTGGGCAGCCAGGGAAGCGTCCTGCTAATTTCTGATTTGTCATATGTTTAGTGGATTTTGTAAATTTCACTATTACCCACCTCTCATTTTTTGAAACACAAGAGAACATAGGCCGAGTTTCCTCATCAGACAATCTCACCATATGTGAAATTAATCTGGAGAGCGTTCATTGCACTTTTATTGTGGTCAGTATATTCTTTCTCAGATTGGGTCACCAACACTGTACCCAATGCATGCAGGTTTGCTTGCTGAGCTGGCAGGTTCATTTCCCGATGTTTCCTTACCTTACTAGGTAACATCTCCAGTGGACCTCTGGCGAAGCGATGTACATACTCCTGCTTTCTTTTTAAGGTTTCTTTGGGTTGTTCATGTCATTTCCTGTGGTGAAGTCACTTTCTGTTCCTTTTCTCGGGGGGTGGGAGATGGGGTCTAACAACGAATAGCACATCGAGGTAGACATCTGCCAGAAATACATGTGGATTCTCTCCATTGATCCTATTAATTTCTAAATATCCAATATCACATGCTGCATAATAGATTCCAACAGTTTCCCTGCAGATGTCAAGTTAATTGGTCGGCAGTTCTCCAAACTATGGCTTCTTCCCTTTATAGATGTTTGGATCCCTTCCATTAATCTATAGTGCTTGGACCACGTTTACTAACTTCCATTTATCTGGAATGGCTTCCGGCCTCTGCAGAATACACAGGAAAATAAAACACAGCCATCGACAGTGCAATTAATACTTCTGTTGCTGATTTAAGTCTGACATTTTAACATGAAGTACGTCAGGTTTGTCAGGTTGAGCAATGCTCAATCCATTTACACTTTCAAATACTACCTTGTTCCTGATATAAATTGACTTTTTGTCTTCAGTTGCACAAGTGCTACATGATCACTTGGTATTACTGGCTGATTTTATGGATCTTCCTCCTTGAAGACAGATACAAAGCAACTGATTATTTTCTTGGCCATTTCCCTGTTCTTCACAATAAACTCTCCTCTCCCAATTACCAATTTCCATATTTGACCTTGCTTTTACTTTGTTTCCTTTGAAATACACATTGTAGATTTATGCAGTGTTTTTGTTCCTGTTTGTTAGCATTCATGTTCTATTTTTGATTTCCTTATCAGTTTTATGGCCCTCGTTTCTGGACCGTGAATTTCTGAGAATTCTCAGGTTTCCACAATGACTGAAATCCTCTGAAGCCATTTCCTATAATTAATACATTTTCGAATTTGTTATGTTCAACATCATTGTGTCATTTCCCTTTTTTTGGTGCTTGTGCCTGAAATAAAAAGACTTTGCAATATTTCTATAAATTTCCTGGTCCTGACCATATATATTCAGAAACACTGCAGGAGAACATAGAAGGAATTGCCGGAGCCCTGGCTGATATTTTTGCATCATCACTGGCCTACAGGCGAAGTCACGAAGGACTGGAGGACAGCGAATGCTGTGTCCTTACTAAAGAAGGGCTACAAATAAAAACGTGGGAAATATAGATCAGTAAACGTAAAATCTGTAGTAGGTAACTTACTTGAACAGGTTCTGAGAGATAAGATATACATGCATTTGGAAAGACAAGGTTTGATTAAGAGCAAGATTAGAGTGGTGCTAGAAAAGCACAGCAGGTCAAGCAGCATCTGAGGAACAGGAAAATCAACATTTTGGGGAAAAGTCCATCATCAAACTCAGCACGTCTTTGTGCATGGGAGATCATGGCTCACAAATCTGTTCGAATTCTTTGATGAAGTGACTAGCAACGTTGAGAAGGGCAGGATGGTGTATGTAGTCTTTATGGATTCCAGTAAGGCCTTCAATAAGGTTCCACATGGTACACTGCTCTGGAAGGTTAGATCGCATGGAATTGAGGAGGAGCTGCCAAATTAGATACAAAATTGTCTTGATGGTGGGAAGCAGAGGGTAATAGTGGAAGGATGCTTGTCAGACTGGAGGCCTGCGATTAATAAACGGGTTAGTGCTGGGTCCACTACATATTACATATATCTATGGTTTAGATTAGAATGAACAGGCATGATTTGTAAGTTTGAAGACAACACTAAAATAGGCAGCATCATGGAGACTGAGGAAGGTTATCAGAAATTTCAGAATTTACAGCAGTACCTTGATCACCTGGAGAAGTGGGCTGAGGAATGGCAAATGGGTTTTAATATAGATCAGTGTAAGTTCTTGCATTTTAGAAAGTCTAGTCAAGGTTGGAGTTTCATGTGAATGGTTGGGTCCTAAGGAGTGTAGTGGAACAGAGGGACATTGGAATTCAGGTGCATGGTTCTCTGAAATTTGATTCAGAGGTAGACAGGGCAGTGAATAAAGCTTTTGACACACTGGCTTTCATCAGTGTATATCACTGAGTATGTAAATTAGGGAGTTACTTTGCAATTATACAGGATGCTGGTGAGGCCATATTGGGAGTGTTATGTTCAGCTGCGTTCACTTTGCAATGGGAAGGATGGTATTAAACTGGAAAGAGTGCAGAAGAAATTTACAAGAATGTTGCAAGTGTGTCAATGGTCTGAGTTATTGGGAGAGGTTGGACAAGCTCGGACTTTTTACTTTAGATGTATGAGGCTGAGGGGGAATCTGAGAGAAGTGTATAAGGTCATGGGAAGGACGGACAGAGTGAATGCACTCAGTTTTTTTTCCATGGTTAGGCAATCACGGACAAGAGGGCATCAGTTTAAGGTCAGAGGGGAAACAATAAAAGGGAACCTGAGGACCAACTGCTTTTCACAAAGGGGTGATATGCATATGGAATGATGTGCCTGCCGAAATGATTGAGGCAGAAACAATCGCAACATTTAAAAGGCATTTGTACAAATACATGGACAGGAAAGGATAAGAAAGATACAGGGAAATGTCAGGGAAATGGAGTTCGCGTGGACGGATATTTTAGTCGGAATGGACGTGTTTGGGCCGAAGGGCCTGTCTCCGTGTTGTCTAACTCTATGACTTCAACAAACATTGCTTGCCTCCCACTGTATGTTATATTGTACTTTCCCAATTTACTGGAGGGAACTTGACCCTTTAGCCTCCAGGCTACCATGATGTTTAACCAGAACGTTCAAGCAATCTATATTCATGCAGACACCGTGTAAAATGCACCTTATTAACGTCTCTATTCCTTCAAAGCTGATTCAGAGCAAGGTTATTAATTCTTCCTTTTGATCACACAACACCAAACCCAAAATAAACTGCTCTATAGTTTGCTTCACAACATACTCTTCAACCCACCTCACATACACGTACAGAATTTATTTTGCACAGCATAAGCAGTCACTTAGTAAATACAGTTTAGATGCAATTTGAGAATATCCAATAAAACCGCAGTATCCATGATACTTGCATATCTAATTTCCAGAGCATATGATGCTCAGATTTTCTGCAACCGATATATAACACATCAATGTTTGTTGCGCCTTTGTAAGTTCTACATAAATTGATTCTGTGGAATCTGAGGGACAGGTCTGTGTCATTATTAGTGATAGACTTGGACAGGACATTCGGGGAGGCTCACCTCGACGCTGAGATGATCTGAAGATATCTCCATCAATACAGGACAAGCAAAAATATCCTCCCCGCTCTGTCAGGATAATGGTCACCGAATTCTCTCTGCTCTGTCACCATCTCTGGAAATCTGTTGTAGCACCTACCCCAGAAAATCCTTATGCTCTATCTCCAAATAAAGCTCAGGCACTTCTGGAATAGGACAGAAATGGCCAAGCCGGGTGGTGGAGTGGCCAATATCCCCTCCCTCACCCCTCCCCCACACCCGCCATGTGGGGAGGAACCTAGTGCAAGATGAAGTGGACAGGGATGCCTCGCATGAAATTTCTGAAACATCCATGTCCCACTGACCGATGAAGGAACAGTGTTCAGTGAAAGTCAATTCTCACTGTAAACACACTGGCATTTCAAACGACAGTCCTTTAACTCCCACCCACCCCCCACCCCAAATAGAGTAACCTCGCTGCATAGAGATGCAGACACAGAAATACACAGAATTATTGATATCGCCCCAATATACGAACAAAGACAATACGTACAAGGGAATAGGCATACACACACGTAGAAACACACGCAGACATATTGAGTCACACACAAATAGACACAAACATAGGTAGAAACACACAGACTGATACACAGAAAGACAAACGTAGATGCACAAATACTCAGATGACAAGCAGATGGACAAACATACGCACACGTAGACACAGATACAAATTGATAAGTTTTTTGTTTTATAACGGGCTCAAGGATTCTTGGGGGAAGGCAGGAGAATGAGGTTGAGGAACACATAAGAAATTATTGAATGGTATATCAGACTCGATGGGCCGAATGGCCTCATTGTGCTCCTTTTTGCATGCGGTACTATGCTAACAGGTATTCTCTTCCTGAGACAGCAGCAGAGGCTGGGTTTGATACATATTCGTTTGGAAAGGTTCAGTGGGAATGTGGGACAGGTTTGGAGTCCAAAATGCTTTATGTTTATTCCTAATTATTCTGTCCTTATATCTGCAAACAGGTGGTGATTTGATGTTCAGTTAACAAAGTTTTAAAATAACAGGTCCCACAAAGAAATAAGGACGTCCCTTTCACTTTAGTGTTGTGCTACCTGTGGTGTCCTCATCCTCAGGGAGCAGTGAAGACTCGTTTATAGAGTCATAGAAATGTACAGCATGGAAGCAGACCTTTCTGTCCAACCCGTCCATGCCGACCAGATATCTCAACACAATCTAGTCGCCCCTGCCGGCAATTGGCCCATACACCTCCAAACCCTTCCAATTCGTATACCCATCCCAAATGCCTCTCAAATGTTGCAATTGTACCGGCCTCCACCACTTCCTCTGGCAGCTCATTCCAATAAAGTACACCCTCTGCGTGAAAAATGTTGCTCCTTAGGTCTCTTTTGTATCTTTCCCCTCTCATCCTAAACCTATGCCCTCGAGTTCTGGACTCCCCTACACCAGGGAAAAGACTTTGCCTATTTACACTATCCATGCCCCTCATAATTTTGTAAACCTCTATAAAGTCACCCCTCAGCCTCCGATGCTCCAGTTAAAACAGCCCCAGCCTGTTCAGCCTCTCCCTGTAGCTCGAATCCTCTTACCCTGGTAAAATCTTTGTAAATCTTTTCTGAACTCATTCAAGCTTCACAACATCTTTCCGATAGGAGCGAGACCAGAATTGCACGCAATATGCCAACAATGGCCTAACCAACGTCCTGTACAGCGGGAAAATGACCTCCCAACTCCTGTACTCAATACTCTGACCAATAAAGGAAAGCATACCTAACGCCTTCTTCACTATCCTATCTACCTGCAACTCCACTTTCAAACAGCTATGAACCTTCACTCCATGGTTTCTTTGTTCAGCTACACTCCCGAGGACCTTGCCATTAAGTGTATAAGTCTGCTCTCGACTGATCTTTGTTGGACAGGAGAGTCAATGTTTATTGGGAACAGACAGGAGACGGATGAACAGACACACTCGGATCAGCTATGAGCATTCTGAATGGTGCAGCCAAATGACTAACTGGTGCCCCTACCCCGTGTGTTGTTCCCTCAATCCACCCTCGAGGCTATTACGTGGTAGGGGACCACCCCATTAAATCAGACAGGATCGATACAATGAGACAGGAGGAGACCATTCTGTCACTCTAAGGAATTGCACAGCAATATAGAATGAAGTAATTCAGCTCGTTGAGTACATTACACAGCCCAGCAGGAGGCCATTCAACACGCCTGAACGGCTACCCGGGAGCAGGGAACATTGACTCTCCTGTCCAGCAAAGATCAGTCGCTAACAGGAGATCGAGAGTAGAGACAAATGTTTATTTTCAGGCTGCAAAGCTGTAACTGATGGAGTGCCTCAGACATCACTGTGGGGTCATCAATGATCAACAATTTGTATCAAAGATCTGAAAGAAGGGGAGGGCATTGCTTGGAGCTCAATTAGCTCGTTCACCAAGATGGTTATTTAATGTGTCATCAAATGAAGGTAGTGAGTCTGCAATGTGTAACAGACAGGAAAGGTTAGTGAGCAAACCTCCAGCAGAAATAGCATAAGGTAGGTTGTGTATTTTGGCATGAAGAATAAAAGAATGGTAAACAATGTAAATGCAGAGAGATTGCAGAACTCTGTGATTCAGGCGGTTTCCATGCTCTTAGGACATGAATCATATGAAGTCAGTCTGCAGTTGCAGCAAGTGATTTGGAAGGTAAGCGGAATGATGCTGTTTTTGGCAAAAGGTGTCAGATTTAATCGCAGGAATGTTAAACTGCATCGGTACAGGGCATTGCTGAGACCACATTTGATGCACTGTGTGCTGTTTTGATACCCGAAACTAAAATGAAAGGATTTAATTATTTTCGAAGATTTTCAAAGAGGTTTCCCTTTACTCATTCCTGGAATGCGGACCTTTTGTTATGGGGGATTATCAGTTTCGATCTAAGCTGAGAAATAGTATTGAACCATCCATGACTTTCTGAAGAGTGTATCAACTGGATGCACATTATCTCTTGTCAGGGAGACTAAAGCTAGAGAATAAACTTTAAGAAAAAGATGCATTGATATTAACAGACATACTATGAAGACACCTACCAATATTTACAACTTACGCAGACACCTGTAAGCATGTCATCAAATTATAAAGTGGGGACTTTTTTGCGATTGAAACGAATGCACTTTCATATAATCTATAATCGGGTTTTCCAGAGAATGTTCCAGAAGAGTACACATGGTCCAGTTTGGTGTTCAGTTGACATTATCGCATGTTTCAACACAGAGAGGGAGAAAAATGTCCCCTGCCTGAGAAGCAGCAGCCTATTGATCTCTCTCTCTTATGTTGTTCCATCTGATAGCAAAGTGTAAGACCATAAAATCCCTGTGTTATCTTTACCACTAGTGAAGGATTTCTGGTGAGAATTCACTGGTATCTCTCAACTGCCTGAAACAAAAGGAATTCAGCCAAATTCCAGAGTGAAATCCCACTCCCAGTAGCTCGTGTGAGCAGAATAACTTCAAAGGCAGAATAACATTTGGGGCACTCTATCATTTTACCATTTGTTATGAATCCAACTTTCAGTGTCTCACACTTTTCTAGAAAATGACCTACTCTGAGACCCACATCATTGGTCACATCACAAAACTGGTTGTATTTAAGATTGGTGTAACCAGTGGAGGAGTGGGACTGGAAAAGTCCGGAGTGACCTCCCAACATTGGTTGAAACACAAATGAGAAATTTTCAAAGGGCTGTTCAAGTGGCAATTCCCTTCCCCAGAAGTTTGTGGTGCCTGGATGCTTGCATTTATTCAAAGTTATATTTGGTGACATTTGACAGACAAGTGAATGTAGGAAAATGGCATACAGACAGAAAAATGCTGCTGAGACCACAATCACATCACCCATGGAATTTGTGAGTGGTGGAGGGGTGACAAAGTGTCTAATAGCCCACTCCTGCTGCTCAGCCCTATGTCCCTATGTTCTATTCAGCTCCTCACTGCTCCTGATATTAGCAGATGGAGGCCGCCTGCTCCAAATACCTGGTCCACCGGAACACAGGATATCATTCAATCCCTCAAGACTGTCACACACGGTTTGGTTTGGTTGGAACACTAGGCTGGTTTCGAAAGACACCTCTCGTCTCTTTACAGAGCGTCTCCTCTCTGCAACTTGTGCTTCATTTGTTGGTCATGTTGGAGACCCAGATTCACTGTGAATACAGTTCCCATACCTCATCCTGAGATGACTCACAAAATACTTTATTCTCTGTGACTGCAACATTCAATAACAGAACGTTCAGGAAAATTACAATTATTAACTTTGTAATTACAGAATATGAGAACATAAGAAGCAAGATTCGGTGAATCGGACGGTCAACCCATTGTATACCATTATGGCTGACCTACTGTTAGCAATAACTGGTCTTTAATGCCCAATTCTTCACACCCTTTAACTCTCTGACAGGCCAGAAATTCATGTACCACCTCTTTGAATACTTTCAGTGATGTAACCCTCCTCACTATCTAGCCCAGATTCCTGGCATTGATTACCGTCTATGAGAGGAAAACACTCCTAACACAGACACCATCATCTATTGATATGAACAAGAGGTGAACACAGGGGCTCAGGAAAGAGTGAATGGCCTCGCCAACAAGGTAGCATTTGACTGTGGATGGCTTCAGGACCACCTACTTATTTGAGCTTAATAGGAATCAGGTGTACCCTCCCCACTGGTTGGGGTCTTTCAGAGCACAAAGGAAGATGTTTGTGTTCGGTGACCGACAATCCTGTCAGTCATGGGACATCTCTGCAGGAGATCCTCAGGGTAGCTGCCTCAAAACAAACAACTTCAGCTGCTTCATCACTGTCTTCCCTTATCATAAGTTCAGAAATGGGGATGGTCACTGAAGATCACCCAATGATCAGAGCAATGTCTCACACCTCAGCTCCTGAACCAGTCTGTGTCCATGAGCGGAAGAACCGGACAGCATTCAGGTTTGTGCTGTTAAAATGTCGGTAACATTCATGTAACAGCAAGGCCAGACACTCTACATTTCCACAGTTAAATGAAGAGCTCATTCAGCATCTCAGGCACATTAGAAACGGATATGTGGAAGCCATTCAGCCCATCGAAACTACTGAACAAAGAGAGGAATAGCCTATTCAATCCTCCTGCCTGTTCCACAGGAAGAGAAGAGGTCTGATTACCAAAACAAGCTGTTAAACAGGAACAGGCAGGGCCAGGTCAGACTGATGAACCTGTTCCATGGGACCTGGAGGAGGCCATTCAGCACCTCGAGACACTTATACAGGAACAGGAGGGTGTCATTGATGCTCCAACCTGACAAATCATTGGAGCATAGAACACATTCAGAGACGGATCCACGATGTTCCTCGTGGCTCCATTACCTGTGGGACACATGGCACTTTAACGTGGTTTGCTGGCAGTGAGAAAGGTAGCCAGATGCTTTGTCTCAAGTCTCAGAGGTGCATCTTCCATCTCTGAGAAGACAGACCCTTGTTCTCCATGGACGTCACAAGCTGGTGGGAATAGTTAACTGTTTTATAATTTAGGTATTGTGGCTGTTGTAGGGATTGTGGATAACATGACGTTTAATGCAGTATCATACACTAAATGCACTGCATTAATGTGGGGAGAATTTATTCAAAGACTGACCCTCTGTCTCTCTCAATCAACATATGGAGTGGGGGTGGGATGAGGGGAACGTCCTCGGAGGCTCTTAACCTATTGAGAATCATTTAACCAGAGTTAATAAAAGCCATGGAATTTATCATCGTATCAGTGCCTGTTTAGAACATCATGAGTGACTGTTCATCTCCCTTAAGGTTCAATACAATCATCTCTTATTCTGTCACAGAGTTTCACTCACTGCTCATGGTGCCATCACCCCAGGGATTAGTCTGGTGAAACCTGAGACCAAGTCTATCCACAGTACCCCAAATGCTTCCTCAAGAACACTCTCAGGGATGATCGCAATAATCTTTTTCTCTCACTTAGACATCGCCGTTTCTTTCCTGTGCCACAAGAAGCCATTCCTTCTCTATGCACTATCACTGACACGGAATGTATAAGTTCCTTACATCTGTACGTCAGCATCAATAAAGCCAACACCAGAGATGCGTATGGAGATGTGCATCACTCTCGGGGAGAATTTCAATGAGATGAATACACATAAAGTAGGGGATGATCACCTACTTGAATAGAAATGAGCTATAGGAATAAGGGAAACAGGCAGAGGAAGGGAGCTATCTTTACTTCTGTTCTTCTCTCACAGGATGTATGCAGCCCTGGTCAGGGCAGCATGTTATGCCGATCTTGAACTGAGTGTTTGGTTCAGCAGTTCCACACGACAGTAAAGAGAAAAGCACATTCCTGTGGGATTGTAGTGTTACAACACAGGATACATACTCCTGCTTATTGTAAAACCAACAACAGGGAAATGGTTTATCCACTGCAGTAGTCCATGATAATTCTAGAGTCCTAAACTATTTGAAGTAAAAATTAACAACTTTATTTCTTAAAGTATAGCAGGGAATAATAGACGAACGAATATTTACAGCTTCTTCCTCTAAGAAATATGTTATCCCCCCCCCCCATTATGCTAGTCCTATTAGACTCCTAATTAAGATTTACAAAGCTTCTAATCTCAAAACCAAGAAGCTTTTGGTTCTTCTCCATATTCCTGTCTTCTTTTCTTCTTTGAGATTCTGCTTTTACCAGTTACTAATCAATAAAGTTACCGAGAGGAGAACTATTTTTCAGGCAGTCTTTGCCTGCTGGTAACTTGGCAGTTATCCTCTCAACTGTCAACTTCCCGCGGTCTTGTACCCCCAAACCATTGGAATGTGTCATTGGCTTTTAAGATTATCAATATACTAAATTCAAACTTGATTGGAGGTGGGCATTTTGGGTTATAATTTAAACTGTTTGGCTGAATTTGTTTTTGTCTTGAGAAAATAAGCTAATCGAGACGTTCAACCAAATGTTACATTAAATCTATTTTTCAGAAGACTTGGTGCTGTCAGGTAGTTATTGCTGGCTTTTAATTCTATTAAAGGTGCAGAACACCCACATGTTCATCACAGAAGTCACACTGAAACCTGACTAGGGAAGATGGACACATTGACTTCGCTTTAGGACTTGGGGAAAGCAGATGGGCTTTTATGGCAAATGAAAGTAGTTGCTTTTAATTTCCCTCATGAGATATCAACAGACTATTATTCTGTGGCTCTAGAGTATGAGTCTTGAACACCATAAACTGTTGTCTCGTTTGTACAGAGAACAAGTTAAACATCCTCAAGAGCATTTTTTTAGTGACGGATATATGGTTAGAAGGAACTTGAAACTGTTTCATCTGGATTAAACAAAGGCACAAATTATGGTTTATTCAGAAGTTGCAATGAGACTGAGACGAGGCTGGAGTATCATGACGGTGGTATTGGACAGGATTGGTGAATGGGGACGAGATGGAGATGTAAATCTGTGGAGGACAAAATGGATTATGGAGTTTGAGAACAGTCTGGTTCCTTCTTGCATATCAGTGAGTAATTTAGAAATAGTAGTTTGATACTGATTAATATAAGGAAAGGAGGTTCTGTTTGTAACTGAAGACATTGTTTTGCACGATCCAAATTTTATATATCATGAGCAGAAATTCAGTTCAACTCAATTTAGTAGAGAAATATAATGACTTACCAGGAACACCAACTATAGCGAGGATGGGATAGTAACCACCTTGAATAATCCAAAGGATATCCTGGATCCGTGATGCTAATGATATCCAAGGCTGAGAAAGATAGTAAAGACCCGAGGATAAACTCCTGTCTGTTATTGTAATATTCCAGTCTAATATTCTCAGATTCTGATAGATTGTTGAACCATTCCAGTCAAATGATCTCAGATTCTGATCCATTGTTGTACCATTCCAGTTTACTGATCTTAGATTCTGATTCACTATTAGAACATTCAAATCGAAGGTCCTCCCATTCTGAACCATTATTGTAACGCTCCAGTCTAATGTTCTCAGATTCTGATGTCTACTGCCCCTCTCTGTCGAGCTGATGATCCGTGTTAGTACTGTCAGCGATGCTCCAACTCATACTATGGGATAACACGCTGAAAAGAGCCCAATTATCATTCAATGATGGAAACGCTCCACTGGGATAATTAGGATCCACGGAGATTGACATTAATCACAGTCACTGAACAAATAGCTCCAGTTAACCCCTTTCAATTTACCATGATTTTATTAAAATTCTAAAGAACGTTTAAAATTTATACATTTGGCATGGGATATGTGGGAGTGACTGAGGGACGGAATATTGGAGATGGTAGATTGATTGTGTGCAATCAATCAATCTGCCTTGGATATGGTAATAATGACAAAGGATTGTCAAAACATAAACAAGGTTCTCCGTTTATAAACGGAAACACACAGTCTGTAACTCCTGATCAGTGATTATAATGTCAGTAAAATATGGAGAGAACTTTTCTAATCCAGAATCTGACCGGAAAATGTGCCTATGATAACATGAGTGATAACCGACAACTGATATGGATATGTTAACAGAGAATATGACGCGTCACACAATTCAGATGGTTATTCGAGGATTAGAGAGGGCAGGTGAGGGTCATGCTGTTAATGTTATCGATGTCAATCAACTGTGATTAAGTACCATTGGATTTCAATTGCAGTGTGATTATGATACATGGGACATGACTGCTGAGACTGGAGTGAGGGAACATGATATTTCCCAGTCATCAGTAGTGAAACGTTACTCTTTGTAAATCATTTGAAGATCAAATTCCAGGATACAACTCCAATGAGAAATGTGGAGAGCCAATATTAACCATACAACCAGAAGACATTGGAGCAGAAATTTGGCCATTAGGCCCATTCAGCCTGCTATGCCATTCAAAATTGGCTGTTAAGCTTCTCAACCCATTCTCCCGCTTTCTACCTGTAACCCTTGATCCACTTTACAGTCAAGAACCGATGTGTCTCACTCTCAAATGTACTCAATCACCTGGACTCGACAGCCTTCTGTGGCAGTGAATTTCATCGATTCACCACCCTCTGGCTAGAGATGTTTCTCTTTATCTCTGTTTGGAAAGGTCTTCTCTTTACTCTTTCCATTCTGGAACTTGTCTCTCCTACCATTGGATATATCTTCTCAAAATCCACTCTGTCCCAGGACTTGTAGTATTCTGTAAGCTTCAATTAGACCTCCTAACATCTTTCTGAACTCTATCAAATACAGACCCAGAGCTCTCAAATATCTTCATATGTCAAGCTTTTCATTTCTGGCACCATTCTCGTGAATCTCGTATGAAAACGCTCCAAGACCACTACATGTTTCCTGAGATATGGGACCCAAAACTGCACACAATAATCCAAATGTAGCATGACCAAAGCCTTGTAGAGTCTTAGAGGTACATCCCTGCTTTTATATTTAGGCCTTCTTGAAATAAATGCCATCAATGTATTTGCCTTCCTAACTACTGACAACCTGCAACTTTACCTTTCAAGACGCCTGGACTAGAACGCCCTCGTCTTTTTGTACTTCAGATTTCTGAATTTGCTTGCTATTTATAAAATAGTCTACGACTCTATTCATCCTGG
The DNA here is from genome assembly GCF_047496795.1 of Chiloscyllium punctatum. Taxonomy (NCBI): domain Eukaryota; kingdom Metazoa; phylum Chordata; class Chondrichthyes; order Orectolobiformes; family Hemiscylliidae; genus Chiloscyllium; species Chiloscyllium punctatum. The sequence continues at coordinate 332,770 of NW_027309984.1, read as the reverse complement.
CAAAATGCTTTTCCACACTTCTCCACATTGTACTTCATCTGCCACTTCTTTGTTCATTCTCCAAACCTGTAAAAATCCTTCAGCAGGTGAAAGTGAGGACCGCAGATGCTGGAGATCAGTGTCAAAAAGTGTGGTCATAGAAAAGTACAGCCTGTCAGGCAGCATCCGAGGAGCAGGAGATTCGACGCTTCAGGCATAAAGCCTTCATCAGGAATGTGGGGTGGGCGGAATGGGCCAGAGAGATAAATGAGAGGGGCTGGTTCTGGGAGGAAGGTCGCTTGGAAGGTGACAGCTCGTTGAAGGTGGGTGGTGATAGTGATAGGTCAGAGTGGAAGCTGGAGTGGATAGATGGGAAGGAAAAGGACAGGTAGGACATTTCAAGACGGCTGTTCTGAGTTGGTCGGTTTGATCTGGGATAAGATGGACGGTGGGGAGACGAGGAAACTGGTAAAATTGTCCTTGATAACGTGTGTTTGAAGGGTCCCAAGGCAGAAGATAATGCGTTCTTCATTCAGACGTCAGGTGGTTAGAATTTGACAGTGAATGAGGCCACAAACCTGCAAAACCTTGGCGGAGTTGGTGGGGGAGTTGAAATATTCAGCCACAGGGCAGTGGGGTTATTGGATGTGTGTGTCCGAGAGTATTCCCTGAACAGTTCTGCAAGTTAAAATCCTGTCTCGCCAATGTAGTGGAGACCAGCAGCAATGGACAGACTAGAAGAGGTGTTTGAATGCACAGGATGTTATCTGCCGGATGTGGAAGGATCCTTTGGGGCCTTGAGTGGAGGTGAGGAGGGAGGTGTTGGCACAGGTTTCATACGTGTTGTAGTGGCAAAGGGAAAGTGTCGGGAGTGGAAGGTGGCTTGTTGGGGTTGTGTGGACCTGACGAGGGACCTGTGAGGGAATGGTCACAGCAGTATGATGATAGGGGTAGGGAGGGAAGTATATCTCTGGTGGTGGGGTCTGACTGTTGGTGGCAGAAATGACGGGGGATGATGCGTTGTAGCCTGAAGTTGGTGGGATGCAAGGCAAGCTCCAGAGAGGTTCTAACTTGTTGTAGTTGGAAGGGTGAAGTTCAAGGACAGAGTTTTGGGCACTTGAGGAGATGTGCTAGAGCACCCTCCTGCAGCTGAACCACCTCTTCAATGCTACCTGTCCCTCTATCTATCATTGCACATTTTGAAAGCTTGGCCAGGATGCCCTCAGTTCCTTCATATCGATAATGAATGCACAAAGTGAAAAGCTGTGGTCCCAAAACTCAGTCTTGTGGAACACCACTTGTCACTGGCTGTCATCCTGAGAAGGACACTTTAATCCACACTCTCTGCTTTCTGTCAGACAGCCAAACTTCAACTTCCACCGTGCCTCTAACACCATGGACCCATATCTTTCTCTATAGCCTCATGCATAGCACCTTGTCAAAGGATTCTTGAGGTGCAGATGGATAACATCTATCGGTTCTCCTTGATCAAATCTGCACATTATTCCCTCAATGTATTCTAGCTGGCTTGTCAGGCATGACCTCCCCTTGATGAAACCATGCTGACTCTTTCCTATTTTACCAAAGGCCTTCAAGTATTCAGAAATCCCATTCTTCACGATGAATTCCATGATGTTACCCACAACCAAGTCTGCAAATCAGTCTGCAGTTTTCCATCTTCTGCCTAACTCCCTTATTAAACAGGGTGACGTGTTAGCAATTATACAGCCACTTGGCCCTTTCCTGATTTTAGTCATTCCTGAAAGATTACCACTTTCGCTTGCACTAACTCTTCAGCGATCTCCCTTACAAGTCTAGGGCGTAGTCCATCTGGTCCAGGTGAGTTATCCACATTCAGGCCATTCCGTTTTCTAACATGTTGTTCTTGGTGATGGCCACTGTATTTAGGACTTCCCTCTCACTCTCTTCAATTCTTGGGTAATTACTCGTGTATTCCACCGTGAAGACTGATGCAAAATTCCTCAGCCATTTCTTTGATTCCCACTACCCTCTTTCCAGCATCATTTCCGAGTGGTCCATATTCACATTTACCTCTCTTTTGCACTTTATATATCTAAAGAATCTCTTAAAGTTTCCTTTATATTACTAGTTAGCTTACCCCATACTTAAGCTTCGCCCTCCTTCTTTATTTTTTCTTACCTTCCGTTGGCTCCAATTCTCCATTTTTCCCACTGCCCTTCACTCTGCTTGATCTTTTGCTTATATAGCATCCCTGACTTCCTTGTCAGCCCTGGTTGCCTCATCCTCCCTGTACCATACCTCTATTACTCAGCATGAATCTCTGCAGTGTCTTTTAAATTATCGTGGAATTTCCAGCCATTGCTGTTCCCCTGTCTTTCCTGTTAGACGCCTGTCCCGGTCAATTCTACCCAGCTTCTCCCTTATGCCTCTCCAATTGCCTTTATTCAGATGAAATACTGTTCACTCTGATTCTATCTTCTCTCTCAAATTGCAGAATAAATTCAACCATGTTCTGATCACTGCTTCTGAAGTTTTCCTTCACCTTAAGCTCCCTTGTCTCGCCTGCGTCATTAAATCCAGTGTCATCTGATCCCGAGTGGGCTCCACCACATGATGCTCCAAAAAGCCATCCCGTAGACATTCTTCAAATTCCTTATCTTGCGATTCACTACCAACATGGTTTTCCATTGCACTTACATATTGAAATCCCCCATGATCATTGTAACTTTGCCTTATCTGCAGATCTTTTCTATCTCCTGGTGTATCTTGTGCCCTAGCTCCTGACTACTCTTTGGAGGTCTGTGCAAGTCTCCAACTGTGGTTGTCTTACCTTTGTGGTTCCTCAATTTTACGCACACAGATTCTACACCATCTGACCTTACTTTCTTTCTTATTGTTAATTTAATTTCATTTCTTATTAATAATGTGGACCCACTCTCTCTATCTTTTCGATAGGATATATGTCCTTGAATATCCTAATCCCCTTGCAGCCACTTCTCTGTGATGCACATCACGTCACACCTATCAATTTCAATCTATGCCACAAGCTCATTTACCCTATTCCTTATACTGCTCGCATTCAGATATAACCCTTCAATCTTGTGTTAACGGTCCCTCTTCTATTGCCATTTGTTTGTCCAGTGTGATTGAAGTTTAATTACTTACACTTTCCATACACTCTGTTCTATTTGCGTTATGCTGGAGATTTGAATAACCTCTCCTGAGCTCTGTACTCTTACCTCCTTTTTTCTAATTAAACCCTATAACCCTATAACCCTATCCCACCCCGCGCACACACATACACACACACACACACACGGTTCAGATGAAGACTGTCCCATCGGAACAGGTTATTACTTTCTTCGTAATAAAATGTGTTTAAAGTTTGTGAGAAGATTTGTAGCTCTGGTGCTCGTTGTTCTGGTTCTGTTCGCCAAGCTGGGAATTTGTGTTGCAGACGTTTCGTCCCCTGTCTAGGTGACATCCTCAGTGCTTGGGAGTCTCCTGTGAAGCGCTTCTGTGATCTTTCCTCCGGCATTTATAGTGGTTTGAATCTGCCGCTTCCGGTTGCCAGTTCCAGCTGTCAGTTCCAGTGGTCGGTATATTGGGTCCAGGTCGATGTGCTTATTGATTGAATCTGTGTTTGAGTGACATGCCTCCAGGAATTCTCTGGCTGTTCTCTATTTGGCTTGCCCTATAATAGTAGTGTTGTCCCAGTCATGTTGCTTGTCATCTGTGTGTGTGGCTACTAAGGATAGCTGGTCGTGTCGTTTCGTGGGTAGTTAGTGTTCATGGATGCGGATAATTAGCTGTCTTCCTGTTTGTCCAATGTAATGTTTTGTGCAGTCCTTGCATGGAATTTTGTGCACAACATTGGTTTTGCTCATGCTGGGTATCGGGTCCATCGTCCTGGTGAGTTGTTGTCTGAGAGTGGCTGTTGGTTTGTGTGCTGTTATGAGTCCTAGTGGTCGCAGTAGTCTGGCTGTCAGTTCAGAAATGCTCCTGATGTATGATAGTGTGGCTAGTCCTTTGGGTTGCGGCATGTCCTCGTTCCGTTGTCTCTCCCTTAGGCATCTGTTGTTGAAATTGCGAGGGTATCCGTTTTTGGCGAATACATTGTATAGGTGTTCTTCTTCCTATTTTTTGCGTTCTGGTGTGCTGCAGTGTGTTGTGGCCCTTTTGAACAGTGTCTCAATACAACTTCTTTTGTGTGTGTTGGGGTGGTTGCTTTCGTAGTTCAGTACTTGGTCTTTGTGCGTGGCTTTCCTGTATGCCTTTGTGGTGAATGCCCCGTTCGGTGTTCTCTGTACCATCACGTCTAGGAATGGGAGTTGGTTGTCCTTTTCTTCCTCTCTAGTGAATCGGATTCCTGTGAGTGTAGTGTTGATGAGTTGGTGTGTGTTGTCTGGCTGTTTGTAAGAACAGCCTTTCCACATATTCTCCATGAGACATCACAGTCATTTCAGCTATCAGTCCAGTAAACCTCCTTTGAACCACCTCCAAAACATTTACACCTTTCATGAGAAAAGGAGTCTAGGGTATTTCAAGGATATGTAAGATGTCATCGACCCATAGTATCACTACCTGGGACACCATCACACAAACTGGCTAAAGAACGACAGCAGAAACTGAAACACCTGATCAGCGGATCCAGACAATCTATACAATCAACACAGGAATTCTTGGACATCATTAGAAATATACACATAGACAAGGAAGAAACCATGGTCTCATTCGATGTTTTGGCACTGTTCACCTCTACTGACAAAACCCCAGCCAGAGAAACAATAGCCAACCTGCTGGACATGCAGAACGGACAACAAGACGGGGAACCAATCAACAAAACTGCACTGGACCTGTGCCTTACCAACACTGAACATTCAACAACCAAATATATGAACAAATCAACAGCACCCCCATGGGCTCAACCATCTCTGGACTCATAGCAGAAGCAGTAATGCAAAGATTCGAACAAACAGTCTTACCGCAAATTCAACCTAAACTCTGGGTCAGATATGTGGTTGACACCTTTGTAATCATTAAAAACACAGAAATAGAGAACACACACCAGATCATCAACGCCACACTCACAGGAATCCGATTCACTAGAGAGGAAGAGAAGGACAACCAACGCCCATTCCTAGACGTGATGGTACAGAGAACACCGAACGGAGAATTCACCACAAAGGTATACAGGAAAGCCACGCACACAGACCAAGTACTGAACTACGAAAGCAACCACCCCAACACACACAAAAGAAGTTGCATCAAGACACTGTTCACAAAGGCAACAACACTGCAGTACACCAGAACTGCAAAAAGAGGAAGAAGAACACCTATACAATGTATTTGCCAACAACGGATACCCCGCAATTTCATCAACAGATGCCTAAGGGAAAGACAACGGAACGAGGACATGCCACGACCCAAAGGAATAGCCACACGACCATACATCAAGATCATTTCCGAACTGACAGCCAGACTACTGCGACCACTAGGACTCATAACAGCACACAAACCAACAGCCACTCTCAGACAACAACTCACCAGGACGAAGGATCCAATACCCAACATGAGCAAAACCAATGTAGTGTACAAAATACCATGCAAGGACTGCACAAAACACTACATAGGACAAACAGGAAGATAGCTAACGATCCATATCCATGAACACCAACTACCCACGAAACGACACGAGGAGCTATCCTTAGTATACACACACGCAGATGACAAGCAATATGATTCGACAGGGACAACACGACTATTATAGGACAAGCCAAACAGAGAACAGCCAGGGAATTCCTGGAGGCATGTCACTCAAACACAGATTCAATCAATAAGCACATCGACCTGGACCCAATATACCGACCACTGCAACTGATAGCTGGAACTGGCAACCGGAAGCGGCAGATTCAAACCACTATAAATGCCGGAGGAAAGATCACAGATGCGTTTCAGAGGAGGCTCCTAAGCACCGAGGATGTCACCGAGACAGGTGACGAAACGTCTGCAACACAAATTCCCAGTTCGGCGAACAGAACCACAACAATAAAATGTGTTTATTCAAAACAAAATACTTGGACAAGGCACAAGCGTTTCTGCACATACCAAAACATGAAAACTACAAAGAGGCAAGTCTGTTAAAATTCACTTACTATGTGGAGCTATATGAATTGAAATGTGAATTACAAAACCACGGACGAGGTGTTCAAGCTTTATTGGTCATTATTTGACCCACAGCTGAGATGCTGATTTTCCCCCAGTCAGTAATCCCCCTCACTGAGATTCTCTCGCCTTGTCTGTCACACAGTGTCCAGAGGGACTACAAGTTCCTGTTGGCCCAGAATATTTAAATTAATTCACCTTCTCCCTGGAACCAATCTATAGTTATTTTGGACCTTGTTCAGCAGTCAGCAACCCAGCTCTGTGATATTATTGGCGATAAATGATCTGGGATGTCAGTATAGTGCTCACAGGGTAAAGCACCAGACAAAGGGCTTGCAGTCTGTGGGAGTTTCTAAATAAAATGTCTGTGTATTTCTCCTCGTGCTGTTTTCTGATCTAACTTCACACTCGTCTGACACCCCTTTTTCTCACTCACTCTGTCGCTCCGTTTTCACTCCATTCCTTATATCTCTCTTCACTTCATTCTTCTTTGTTAATTTTTCTCTCTCTCACGCACACACGCACGCACACACACACACACATGCAGTTCTCTCTTTTTTCAAATTGTGATGCTGGAGAGCTCATCGTTGTACAATTTGCTAAACGGCCTTAATCAGTGCTCGATTAATTCTGAAGCTCTTTGAACCACAATGAAGACTTTAACACAATAAAGACATCAGGTGCCTGGAGAGACAAGCTGGTCCTGCCAAGGACACAGTGCAGAATCATCCTTTATCTCTTCCTGTTGCCTGATATGCAGCGGCCTTGAAATATCTGTTCAAAAAAAATAGATTGAAATTCGTGCTGTCGGGAGGACGTTCACCAGACGTTCACCAGCTGTCAGGATTTAACAAGCAGTTGCCACATACAAAATGTGGATTTGCCTGACAGCATCTCCTTCAAATTGACATGGCCTAGCTCTGCCTGATGTTCACGTAATTTGCCTTCCGCCAATTCAGTAGATTCCCACAAGGTCCTGACATATCCGTGTTCATAGCTATCTTAAATCTGAAGGAGCTGTGACCACTGTTTCGAAAATTATGTCCCACTGAAAGGTCAGTCACCTGTCCAGGTTCATTAGTCAATACGAGATCCAGTATGGTTCTTCCTCTGGTTGGACTATCCACATACTGTTGCAGTTAATAAATTCTGCCCCGTCGAAGCCTCTTACTCCAAGGGACTCCCAGTCATTACTGGAGATCTTAAAGTCACTCACTATGACCTCTCTGATTTTTAATACACCTTTCCTTAATCGACATACATTTCTGTTCCTCAATCCCTCCGTGGTTGTTGGGGGGGATTATAGTAACGCAGTGCTTGCAGCCATCTTATTTTTGAGCTTTACCCATATTGCTGCAGTGGATGATCCCTCCTGTATGTCCTCTTCAAGTAAAGATGGAGCATTCTCCCGATTAGTAAAACACCTCGTCCACCTCTTTTACCTTCCTCTCCATCTCGCATAAAACAATGAAACCCTGGAATGTTAAATGGCCAGTCCTTTCCCTCTCTCAACCAAGTCTCTGTAAAGCTGCAACATCATAGTCCCATGCACGGATTCAGGCTGTCAGTTCATCGGTTTTAACCATAATAATTCTTCCATTGAAATAAATACACTTCAGCCCAAATCCATCAGATCCTGACCTGATATTTGGTTTGAGTTTCCCTGATGTAAATTCTCCTTGTCTATTCTCTGGTAATAGGAGATTAGAAAAGACTGTCAGTAAAGCAGAAAATATTGCAAACAGACAATTTCTTTTTCCTCCCTTGTCCCTTCTATCTGTACTTTGCATCACACACTGTCCAATTCCAATAAACTGCTGGATAATTATTATGCTTCAAACAACAGTCTCCAGCTTCTCACTGCACATTCTTCAACTCTCTCTGGACCTTTGGATTGACTGTTTTCTGATCCCCCTCTCAACCAAATCTCTAATATATATATCATAGTTATATATACTCATTCAAACTCCAAGCTCCAAGCTCATCTGTCTTGCCTGCCATGCTGCTCTCATTAAAATCAGCACACTTCAGACCGCCAGCCCCATTGTGTTCACTCCCATCTGCCAGTTTGTTGCTAGTCTTAGCTGTACTGGGATTAGTCTGCAACTGCTCTTCAGTCACTGTGCTTGTGGGTGTACTGCTCAGGCTCTCCCCCCCCCTCCCCACTTCCCCCCAAAATCACACTAGTTTAAACCCTCCTGAGTGACAATAGCAAAACTGCCTGCCAGAAGATTGCTGCCGGTTCACGTCCATCCCGTCCTTCTTGTGCATTTCATACTGTCCCAGGATTCCCAATGACTCACATAGCGGAGATTGCTGCCAGTTCAGATGCATCCCGTCCTTCTTGTGTGTATCCTATCGACCCGGGAATCCCAATGATCCACATATTGGAGATTGCTGCCAGTTCACGTCCATCCCGTCCATCTTGTGTATATCCTACCAACCCGGGAATCCAAATGATCCATATATTGCAAGTGCTTCCTATACTACCAGTTGTTTAGCCATGTTTTTAACTTTACTGCCTTCCTATCCCTAACCTCACTGGCACGTGGCATAATCTAGTCTCTCCAACATTCAAATATCCTTTCAGCACAACTCCTGCAAGATCTTTACTTTGAAATGGATAGACTGGACAATAAAAACTTAGTGTGATCTCATTAAACAGGAAAGTGGAGACCAATGAATCAGTCGCAATGATCACAGGATATCTATCACCTTCACCAAACCTGTCTGACAAGGTATAGATATGGAGCATCTATTTGTAGATGGACGAGGATAAACAGAATTAGTCCAAAAGACCAGAAAATGTCATAACAGATGGCTGTCATTCAGCCTGTTTACTCTGCTTTGCTGTTCAATTGGATTTTAGCTATTCTGTTCCTTTTAAAGGCAGAGTCTTTGCCCCGCATCCCTGGTGGGTCAGAAAGTGCCCAGTGTCTTTGTGTGCTCCTTGCGTAGGGAGCATCCAGTGCCAGGCGATGGGGTGTGTGGAATCCCAGGGTGGCTTGATGAAAGGCTGCATGCAGTGACGGATGGACTCAGGGATTGAGAGAGACAGAGTAGGTAATCAGGGACATGCACTCACATAAGTAGCTGGGCAAGATTCCCAAGCACTCGGGGAGCCCGAGCACCAGTGCCACTTTTACAATAAACCCGTCATATTTGCAGCAATTCTCCATCAAATACAAGTAATTATACTGCAGATGGCAGAAACCTGAAACAAACATAGAAACATACACTGGAGAGAGAAAAGAGTTAATTCTCCCAATGCAGAAACGGGGAGATTGTAAAAAAAACTCCACAAAGACAGGGTCCAGAGATTGGAATTATTCTTATTTGAATGAAAATAGTCTTACCAGTGATAGGCAACATGGCTTTGTGCAGAGAAGGTCATGTCTTACCAAATGAATGGAATTCTTTGAGGAAGGGACAAAATTTATTGATGAGGGAGGGTCTGTAGATGTCGTGTACGTGGACTTCAGGAAGGCGTTTGGCATGTTTCCCCATGGTCGGGGTATGTCGAAAGTGAAGTCACATGGTGCGCGAGCTGGTGAATAAAGAACTGGCTGGGAAACAGGAGGCAGAGAATAGTAGGGGGAGGGAGTTTCGCAAAATGGAGAACTGTGACCAGTGGATTATTTTAAGATGTTTCTGGAAACATACATGAATGGGCAGGGAACAAAGAGATACAGATCCTTAGAAAATTTGCGACAGGCTAAGATAGAGGATTTGGATCGGCACAGGCTTGTACCACCGAATGTCCTGTTTCTGTGCTGGAATGTTCTTTGTTATGACATTATCAATGACCCATCAGACCTCAGTAATGTTCTCCTATAACCTCTTCCATCTGGCTAAAAGGTACAGAAGCTTGAAAACACTGAGCAGCTGGTTCAGGAACAGCTTCATCCTGAATGTTATTAAAGTGATGAGTGTACTCTTTAATCACAGATAATGCTGATCTTGTTCCTGTTGATCTCGCCTCGCCCACGCCCTGTGCAGCATAACCTGCATGGCTCTCAAACATATTTTATAGCCATTGTTCTGTAATCATTGTTTAATATGCTTTGCCTGTATATCTTGGTAGAGGTCAAAGTAAATCCTCACCTCCCTTCCCCCAGTTCCTCCAGTGCTCACTCCCAGCTGTCTCTGATCCCCACCCCAGCACACTGTGACCCCATCCCCACTCCCTGTGTGCTTTGTATCTCACTATTTCTCTCACACTGTCTGTTTCCGTGTTTTCCTTTTCTCTGTCTTCTGCTTCTTTCCCAGATTACAATCTTCCCTTCTCCCTGTTCTTGTGACTGTTTGTTTCTTGTTTTGTTTCCTTTCTCTGTTTTACTGACTGTCCTTCTGTTTGCCTCGCTGTGTTCTCTCTCCCCTTCTACGTGTCTGTCTCTTTCTCCCTCGTTTTGATGGTGATGGCTTCTCTATTATTTTGAAGCATGTGATGGCTCTTTGGTTGGATGTTGGCAATACAATAAACTCAATTTGGTATCTTAGACATAATTTAAATTTATTGGTTAAATTTCAATTGTTGTCAAAACAGCAATCAGAATGTAGATATCCATTTAACGGTCAATTGTTACATCTAAATATTTTGGAACTGCCTTCTCCCAGTGCTCTGCATACTGGCAACTGAAAGCTTTCTATTCATGTGCATAATAGTGTGACGGTAACTGCTCTTCCCAGAACCATAATAAACTATAGACGGATTTGTGCATAGCCCAGACTATCATGGAGGACAACCTTCCATCCATTTATGCTTCTCATTGTCAGTGAAAGGCTGGCAACATCAAATATCTCTCCCAAAATGGTAATGATCTCCAACAACCTCTTCCAGGAGGGAGGAGATACAGAGACTTGAAAACATGGACCAGCATGCTCAGGAATACCTTCTTTCCTACCGTTATTAGACTGACGAATTGACATCTCTAATTTTTCAAATAATATTAATCTTGCTAAAGTCGATCTTGAATTCCACAGCTCCTGTGCAGCTGTCACCTTGTCCGCCTCACTCTGTCTAAGTGCCCTGTGAGGCTCAAGGTCTTCTCAAGGGCAATCAACAAAGTGAACTAATGCTGGCCCACCCAGCGATACCTATATCCCATTAATAAATATAAGAACATGACGACACTCAGGGAACACAGACAGGTCGGATCAAATCGCTTTAAACATGATCTTAGATAGATCGAGATTTCCCTCAGTATCTGAAAGTAGAGTGTTCCTACAAAGCCTTTCATTAGCTGAAAAGGCATAAAGTGAAGTAGCATTAATTTATGTGCGAAAAATTTACTTTTCTTGTTAAAAGTGAAAATCCTCTTCGGATTTCTTTTGGTTAGCGAAAACAGGACATAATGGAAGATTTGAGGAAAGAGAAGTGGAAAAAAGCGAATATTTGAAAAGCGGGGTATACATGTACCACCATCGGCATGATATTCAGGAAGATGGGAAAAGTTAAAAATAAATGAGGAGGATCTCATATTTTATTTCCATCCCAGCTGATCACCATTCCCTTTGTTTGCTCTTTGTCTTCTATCTCTCTCTTTCTCTATCGATTCAACTCACTCCTCCTGCCCTTCAAAGCAGACTTCCCTGTCACCAGCATTGTTCACACTATTTTCCAGCTGATATCAGTTCACAAAAGCTTCCCAGCACTTTCTGATCTTTTCTTTGCATTATTTATGCAATTTCAGATCTACAGCATCTTTCTTTATTTGGTTTAATCTTCAAATTTGTTATTCCATGGGAAGTCGGCGTCTCTGCCAAGGGCAGCATTTGTTAATCATCACTAATTTCCCTGAAACTGACGCCATTCCTCAAGCCAATATGAAGTCAAGCACATTGATATGGGTCTGAAGTCACACTTAACCCAGACCGGGTAGTAACGTTAGATTTCTTTACCGAAGGTCATCAGTGAAACAGGAAAATTTTCAGACAAAATGTGGGTTTTATAGTTGTTTTTCGTGAAATGCACTTTTATTCCAATTCTTATCATTTTTATTTAAATTCTGCCATCAGCTGTGGTAAGACTTGAAACAAATCGCTTGAAACAAAGTCTTTCGTTTAATAAGTTTTGCTCCTGAATTATATCCAGCGACATTCCTACTCTGATACATTGTCCTAATCATGAAGTAACGTCGGAGACAAGAACAATTTTGTGATTGAAATACTTGTAACTGGAAAAGTGGCCAGGAGAGAGCTTGAAACATAAAGTCTGAATTTTACCAACGTACATACAACGGTTTGTTCAGCCACAGCAGTGATGCAGAGATGGAGACTGGGGACATTGTGAGCTGGTAGTGGATAGGGTTCGTGACAGAGAGAACAAGAGACAAAAATCAGTTCAGGGCAAAAAGGGATCTCGAGGTTGTGCACAGTTTTGTTCTCAGATATTTGTGAGGGAGTGGTCTGCAATTCAGATGAATGGAAACTGCATTTGAAATTGAAGATAAAAGTTTCTTTCATGGGAAAATACAGATAACAGAAATTGCAATGAAGTTCAAAATTGTTTATGGGATTAATGAATGGACAGAAGTAAAGAACACCAACAATAGCGAGAATAGGTTATGATTTGGAGATGCCGGTGTTGGACTGGGGTGTACAAAGTTAAAAATCACACAACGCCAGTCTATAGTCCAACAGGTTTAATTGGAAGCACACTAGCTTTCGGAGCGTCGCTCCTCCACCATAGGTTAGTCACACACTCTCCACCCCGCCCAAAATAATAATCAGCACCACTAATATCCGAAAGGGTAGAAATTTCCATCAGAGGAAAATATTGAAAAGAACCAAGGGAAGCCTCCTCTCCATTGGTGTAATTATCCAGTCCATTATTCGCAGATTCAGTTCTGTCCTCTCCACGTCTGTGCAGCTGCTGATCCCTGTTACTGTTGGAGCTGATGCATCTGCTCCTAGGCTGGGATAGCGCACTGAGTGAAGCTCCTCACCAATAGGACACAGTTACAATGCAGTCACTGAGCAAACAGCTCTAGCTTTCAATACAGCACATTCAGTTCACAATATATCTGGACTGGACTGGACTCGATGCTGACATTGCTGGCTAATGGTCGCATCTCCGATCACTAATTCCTCTAGTGAAGTCAGTTGTGAAGGAGAATGATGGACGTTTTCTTATCGCAGGCTAGATGACTCTGTCCTGTTGTACGCTTGCAATGCTGTCACCATCATACCCCGAATCTCTGCCCCTCCACACAAAAAAACACAATCAGGATGTTGTTACAGTGCTGATGTCTCCTTCACGGGAACAAACCCCAGCCAACAGACTGTCACTGGGCACAACTGTCCTGAACATAGACAAGAAGTTTGGACTTCTCTGAATGGTCCTCTCACTGCTCTAATACAGAAACGTTGGACTTTCCATATAGAATATGTTTCAGTAATTAATTTATACAAATTGATAAAAATTTTAATGCAGTTTTATTTGCTGTAACGCAATAATTTTTCGCCTTTTCCCCCCTCAGTCCAAAACCAAAAGTGAACTTATTCATTAAGACTTATGAATTAATGAGTCAGATTTACCTAGTAGATCGGGCGGAATGGGGATAGTGGCTGTGGAGACTGCATGGGGAGTACAATGATATTCCCCAGTCATCATCACTCGTAACGTCAGATAGAATTAATATAGTTCACAACAAGGAACGAGCCAACGTTTGGGATATGTAATGCTCAATGACAATGTGAACTGAACCGGATAATTGTAAATGTGATAAAGTGAACTATATTTTATATACACACCATTTCATCATTGGGAATACAGATTGAGTAGTGTCACCGCATCTGAAGCAGTAACTTTGATGTCTCTTCACAGATACAGCCAGAACTGCTGAGCCTTCCCTCCAACGTCTGTTTTTGTTTGAGATTGATCATGTTGTTCATATCTGGCAGGATGCTTACAATTAAAAGCAGATGCTAATAACAAAATGTACAGGGCTACGTGGACAATACAGGAGAATGATAGTAGAAATATCGCTCATTCCAAACTGGAAGAGACAATAGGCTGAGTTTTGACCACCTTTGCTGTAATAATTCTATGTTATTCATAAAAGCTTTTGGAGATAGGAGAGACAAGCTAGTTCAATGAAGGACACAAGTGTTCAAAATCTATCCCTATTATTTAATGAAGTTTAGCTGCCTCTAACATCTATTTTCAAACAAAATAGATTTCCTGAGATTTACAAGATGTTCAGATTTTCTTTTTACTTTCTGTCTAAAAGAAGAAACAGATTTCGGCTGTAATTCAGGTGTCACAGACACACCAACTGTAATAGAAACATGAAAGGACCACATTGTCCAAATATTACCAAGGTCAACATGTAGACCTGTCAAGAAACATGAAATATAGAGATAATGGAAACATGAAATGCAAACAGAAAATGCTGGAGAAACGAAAAAGGTGGGGAAGCGTCTGCACAGAGCAACAGAATTAGCATATGTCATATGATGTGACACTGTTCTTAAAAGTCCTATTAGAATCAAAGGTTAATTTTTTTCATCTCTGCTCAGATGTTAGCAGATCTACTGAGTTTCGCTACAGCTCTTTTGATATCTTTCTTCTTTCTGAACTGTGACAAAGAGTCCGATCTGAATGATAACAACAAAGTTGTTATCTCAGTTGAATCTTGAGTAACTTGTTATGGACATTAAATGAGAAATTACAAAGTTCCTATGTTTGACAGGGCTCTAAATATCGATGACGTATTGCATTGTGAGACCTTGCGATGAAAATATTGAAAAAAAACAGAAGTTACTGTAATCGCTCAGCAGGTCTGACAGGATCTATGCAAAGAAATCAGAGTTAACGTTTCAGGTCCAGTGCCCCTTCCTCAGAACTGATAGTAACACGGAATATGTTGGTTTATATGCAGAAGAGACTGGATAGTTCTTAATGGAGACTGTTAGTAGCTAACAATAGGGTGTGAGTAATAGAAGGCTATGTGACAACTCGGCATGGTGTATGGATAGGGGGCTAGGACTTTGGGGAGTTCAGGCCCGAAAATTATTGAACTTGATATTGAATCTAAAGGGCTGTAAAGTCCGCACATGGTAAATGAGGTCTCGTTCTTTCAGCTTGCGCTGAATTTGCCTGGAATACTGCAGCAACCCTGACAAAGAGATATTGGCCAGGGAATAGGATGGGCTGTTAAACTGGCAGGCAACTGAAAGCTCAGTGTCATTTGCAGCGGTCCAACTTGGATGTCCCGTGAAGCGGTCACCCAGTCTACCCTCCATTTCCCCAATGTAGAGGAGACCACATTGTGAGCAGCACATGTAGTAGACTGGATTGTGGGAAATGTTGGTAAGGTGCTGCTTCACCTCAAAGGTACAGTTGGGCCCTTTGATACTGATGAGGAGGGAGGTAAATGGGAATGTGTCACACCTCCGGCATGGGAAAGTGAAGTGGACCTGTGGTGGCAGTGAATAAAGAGTAGACCAGTGTATCCTGGAGGGAATAATCCCTCTAGACGGTGGACAAGGGAGGAGAGGTGAATATGTGCAGGTGGGGGCATCTCGCCGGAGGTGGGGGAAATGTGGGCTGATGATCCTCTGCATGTGAATGCTGCTGGGATAGTAGGCAAGGACAAGGGGAACTCTGTTGCGAGAGTAAAGGGGAGGGGAAGGCTAGAAATGCAGAAGATGGGTCAGACTCGGTTGAGGACCCTGTTGACAACAGTGATGGGGAATCCCTTGATGGAGGAACAAGGTGGACATTTCAAAGGCTTCCTTGTTGAATTTAGTATCATCAGAAGCAATGCGGTGGAGACGGAGGAACTGGGGGAATGGAATTGACTCGATGCAGGAAACCAGGTGTGAGGATGTATACTCCAGGAAGCTGTGGGATTCGGTGGGATTTTACTGGATATCAGTGGCTTGTCTATCCCCAGAAATGGAAGCAGAAATGTTGAGGAAAGGAAGTAAGGAGCCAGAGACCGGCCAGATGAAAGTGATGGAGAGTTTTAAATTCCAAGCGAAATCGATGAACTTTTCCAATTCCGGACAAGAGAGAGACGCATCTGCAATGATATCATCTATTTATCGGACAAAGATTTGTGGATGGGTGCTGGAGTAGAACTGGAACAGGGAATGGTCGACATCCCCCAAGAAGAAACAGGCATAACTGGGGCCCAGGTATGTATCCATGCACTTCCTCTGTGTGGCAGGAGCAGGGTGAAGCAATGGGTCTGCCCGGGCAGTTCTGTTTGTGAATTTTTGAGAGGAGATAGAAGCGAGCTCTGCTATAAGAGGACCATCAGCTCGGGGGCAGTTAGCGGGGTGGCGCGAGTGGGGCAGAAATCTCCAGATGAAATGTGGTCAGTTATCGGAGTTGATACAATTGCCTGATGTGCCATGGTAGGGTCATGGTCCAGGGGGAGATTAGAGGAGGTACCTGAGAGTGGGCGTTCAACCTCTGCAATGTCGAGGTCAGTCCACCAGATGATAGCAGCACCACCCTTGTCGGCACAGGCTGAGTAACACAGTCAGGGTTGGACCTAAGCACATGGAGTGTAGGCTGTAGGACATTGATAGTATGGATTTGGTGAGGGGAGTGCAGAGAAATTAAGACAACCAATGTCATGTTGAGATTTCTCAATGAACCGATTTAGTTCAGGTAAAGGCCAGAGGGAGGGGTCCAGGTGGAGGGAGAGTGTTGCAGCTGGGTAACGTGGTATATGGGACAGGGAGAGGAATCTTGCCGAAAGAAATGGGCACTGAGGCGAAGGCAGCAGAAGAGCTCAACTAAATGTCATGCTTAAAATTCATTAAAGTGGGGGCACAGAGAGGTAATGTTCAGATATTTGCTGAGTACAGAACATTCAGCATCAGAGAGTGGAAGTTAAGGAGGGACGGTGAATAAACGATAGGAGGTGGAGCTGGGGGAGGGCATGGAGTCAGTGGGCAGGTATGGGAGGGGAGGAAGGTTCCAGAGGGTCAAGGGCATCTCTACCTTGTTGCAAATTTTGTGCCCAGTACATCTGTTTAGCACGACGAATGAGCCGGTGAATAAATTAGAATTGTAGAGTGGTGCAGCCTTGAGACAATATAATGTTGGACAGAGAAAATGTTGATCTCAGTGGTACTGATATCGCACGATCAGACCTCAGAAAGTAACTGATTGAAAATAATTGGGAAAGTAATCTTATTGTAACATCCTGATTTCAATGGAGTGACACTCAAGCAGCAAAGTGTTCCTTTTCGGAGACTTTAGACCAAACTGTGAAAATATAATTTTGCTTGATGTTATTAACAGGGCAAATTTATTCATGGTTTTGGAAGGCACTAGCAAGGGCAGAGTTTATTTGTCATTCCCAATAGCTCTGGGGAAAGTGTCATTGTTCAGTGAGGAAATTACCAGCGCAGAATTTCCTGCGAATCCCAGTGACCACAGTTTACTCAGGGTCTCTGATATCACATGAGTCAAATACTCCTTTCATGCAACGAAAGTTACTCTGATCTCACCTCAACTGACATTGGAAGATCAGTTAAATGAATAAAGAATAAAAGGCCAGTACACAGCCTGTTAGAACAATGTGCTCACTCTACTCACAATGTTTCAGGTAAAATTGATGCATGGATTTCTGATTGTGAGGTGAGGTTTGTCCTATTCGTGATGAGGCTGTTTGGTTAAGCGCTGTGACAGAGAGACAGAAAGGCACTCCACTCTGTACCATGGGGAACAAAACCACCCTGTTCATGGTGCATCAGACAGTGACAGAAACAACTATTGTCAGTTCTTACTGGACATTGATCATCTCAATCTCATCATTTACTGATGCTCAATAGCAGCCCAGAAGCCAGCGGCTCCCATCATCTCAGTTGGAAAGCAAAATGGGGAAGGAATGGCCAGAGAAAGTGGGAGTAACTGGGGAATTGGTGTAACTTACAGGGGAGTGGCAGAAGAAGAGTGTGAAGGGAGATCATCAGTGGAAGAGTATGTAGCAACAGGAGGGATATTGCAAGGGAAGTAGGACTGTAAGAAAAGAGTAGTACGGAGGAGGAAGAAAGGCAGATGAAGTTTTAGTGACAGGGAAAAGCTTGCTTTTGAGGAAGTGAGATTGGATGAGAAAACATCACTGTACAAGAAAATCGGGATCGGGATTCCATTCAAAATTAAGAAAGGATTTCTTGTACTTTCTCTTCTATCACTTGATTCTTGTTCATGTTGTACATGTACGATATATTTCTATATCTCCATCAAGTACAAACGACATGTTTCTTTCTCCCCTACGTGGTGTTTCAATATTTTTGATTTTTTTACAGTATATATTTGCTTCCAATTCAAGGTGGATATGAGAACATGATTTGATCTTCTGCAGTTTGCCCATAATATAGAATTTATTGGAATATTTATCCTCATCACACTCGCTGATTAAAACAAACAATAAATGAGTGCATGTCCATCCTGCAGATGAAAAATTTCTTCAGCTCTGGCTATTGCAGGGAATGTTACAAAGAACAGTGCCACACAAGATGCTAATGTTCTACCGCAAAATGCCAAATCCTAGTTTATCCTCAATTATTTACAATGTTTAAAAACAAAACATGCAGAGGGGCGGAGTGTAAATGGTGAATTCAACTCTGTGTCGAAAATGTTAATTGTGGATCCCTCATAAAATGTGTTAATTACATCACTCATAAATTCACCAAAATCGGAAAAGCAAGAGACTGTAATTGTCCAATCATCATCTAAATAACTTCTGGAGAACAGGAAGGAAATCACTGGTTGTTTGTGATATTCAGAAATGCCGATTTTGAGAATGTGGTGTTGGGGAGCAGTGAAATGATGATCAATGTTGTAGATGACACAAAAATGGGCGGGATGGATCACAGTCAGGAGGGAAGTGTTAGGCTACAGAAGGATAGAAACAGATTATTCAGATAGTCAATGGTCTGACGAAATTTAACACCGATAATTTGGGAAGATGCAAGTAAGAAGTAACAAGACAAGTGAGTACTTAAAAGTGAGTATGAAAGAGGAGGGCTAAATTTGCTCTTTTTTTCTTTGCAGCAGGGAAAGTTGAGGAGGGAATATGGTACAGGTGTACATGAGCAAATGGGGTATTGAGGGGATGAACAGACAGCAGCTGTTTTCCTTCGTCAAAGGATCAAAAACAAAGAGACACACTTTTAAACTGAATGTCACGGGATTGAGAGAGGATGTGTGGAATGTGTTTAGAACTGAGTGGATGGTATGAATCTGGAATGCGTTGTCTAGGAGGGTGGTTGATGCAGGTAACCTCACAAATGTTTAAAATGTCTTTGGATGTGCACTTGCTGTCACAGACGTGATAGGCCTGTTTTTCATTGCATGATTCTTTGCAGTGGCAGCCATGAGCATCTGGTATATTCTGAAACAATTAACAATGGCAGTTGCTGCTTTGTTCCTTTGACTGTACTCAGTAAGTGGCTATATTACAAACCAGCATCATCTCATGCATCTTCAGCACTCAGTCAACCAAAGGCAGCCCAGCCATCTCTGGGACCATCCAGTGGAATTCATATGCTCAGTGGATGCTGTCCAACAACAACACTGACACTATTCTAGCTGTATGCAACCATTATTAAAGCTACAGCCATAATATGAAGACAGCTTTTCCTCCATTATAATACAGACCTCTAGCAATAAGGGTGTTATTTATCTGAAGCATAATAAATTCTTTCCCAGGTATTCACTTTTACAAGCAGCAAGTTTTCCTGTGTTTTGCTGTCAGTTGTTTATCATGGAATTCCCCAGCCCAACCTCTTTCCCATTTAACATTTTCTTGTGCAATGTCTCCCTGATCCCACACACCTCACTCCGTCACATCCCCCACACTCTCCATCCTTACTTGTTAATCTCTGAAAAACCTGCGCCTCCTCTCTATAATTTATTCCAACTCCCAACTCACTGTTTAGATTCCTTCTCTCGGCATGGTCATTAGACTGGCCGTGCCTGATGTCCTATTCACCTAACTTTCTGCTCAGTTCCTGATCTTCTGCTTTGGTTCTCACTCTCCTGGTTTATTCAAATCCATCTGACTTGTACTAGACAACATCCCCACATGATGATGGTGCTTGTACAGTTACGATACAATCTGTCTTTTTTGTACAGGTCCCCACCTGTCCTGGAAGAGATTCCAATGATACAACAATCTGGAACTCTCACCCCTGAACTAGATTTTTAACAACATGTTAAGGTTTAGTGTCTTCCTCATCTTTCTCTCTTTTCCACATGGCACGGGGAGTAATCCAGTGATTACAGAGGATTATTCTTTCTCTTTCTCGCTCGCTGTCTCTCTCTCTCTCTCATATACACACACACATTCAAACACACACAGAAAGACACTATATTACTTTGCAAAATAATGCAAATAACCTTAAAATAATCGGAATGACAAGTGGAATGAAGTATTTAGTTAAAGGGAGGATGAGAGAAATTGTGCTTCTTCTGGATGTCAGTTTGCTCCCTGAGTTGGAGAGTTCATTTTCAGACGGTTCATCACTGCACTAGGGAACATTATCAGTGAGCCTCTGGCGAAGTGCTGATATTATGTCCCACTTGCTATTTATGTGTTTAGGTTTCTTTGAGTCAGTGATATAATTTCCAGTATTGGTGATTTCATGTCCGGTTCTTTTTGTCAGAGAGTGTTCGATGGAATCAAAATCAATATGTTTGTTGATAGAGTTCAGGTTGGAATGCTATTTTTCTAGGAATTCTCGTGCGTGTCTCTGTTTGGCTTGTCCTAGATGGATATGCAGACCCAGTCTAAATCGTGTACTTCCTCATCTATAAGTAAGGATACTAGTGATAGTGGGTCATGTCTTTTTCTTCTGGCCAGTTGTTGTTCATGTATCCAGGTGGCTAGTTTTCTGACTGTTTTTCCGATGTAGTGCTTGTAACAGTTCTTGCAAGACTTATTCTTGCTTGAGCAGAACAGACAAATATGTGAACTAGTTGCGGTGCTCAAATGTATGAAAAAAAGTTGTCGAGTAAAACAGGAATACTCTGCTTCCGTTAGTTGGCATTACAGCATCAAGGAGTTCTTATTTCAAGCTTGTCAGCAAAAGAGCCAGGAATGAGATAAGGAAAAACTTCTTTATTGAGAGAGTTGTTAGGATTTGGAATGGAACTGCCTGGGAGAGTTGTGGATGAACATTAAAAAATAGAACTGGATATGCATTTGGAAATATGTATTTAACAGGCTGCAGAGATAGGGTTGGCAAATTGGAGGGACTTGGGAGACATTCCTGGAGCTGATGCCCACACAGTGGCCAATGGCCTCCTCCTGTACTTTAAGGTTTTGCACTCTATCATGTGTCTGATGCGAATAAAATTCAGGATCCGATTATTTCCCATTGTAAATACTCACGAATATCTGATTACTTAGTGCAGCATAAGCATTTAAAATGCAACTACTGCAAGGTCAGCTTCATTAAATAATCTAATTATTGCTCAGAATATGAATATTTGAAATGTTGAATTCCAATTACGAAAACAAATCTGTCATTGCTTTGCCACAAATCTCTTCGAAAAGGTTTGACTTTTCACTTACACGATAATATGCTCATCGTTTTTGTTCACTGTCTGCATTTCAAATTAAATAACATTCTTTCTAAAAGTTAAACGTTTTCAAATTATTGTTCACTAAAATTTGATAGCACAAATCATTTAGTTAGTTTAATATTCAAAGAGCATGTTGAACTATAGACATTTCTAATTCGCTGACAAATAGCTGTAGCTTGTACATTTCAGTGAGAAATTGAACTGATTGATTATATATAAATATATAAGAATGCTCATTCTATTTGATTATTCAATCGTTTGCTCACCCTGAACATGTAATCACTCAGAAGCCAACCACTTTCAAGATGTTGGAGTGACAATGCATAGTTTTGAATCCTGACATTGTTTGTGTAATTCTGATCGCCAAAAGAGTTACATCCATGTTGTTTGTTTGATACAAAATAAAATGTACATTCTTAATTTCTGTGTTAGAAAATCTTGACAGGAGTTTATATTTTTGTTCCATAAATATAGAATCAGCCTAATTCTTTTCAGAGATTATAGTTCAGTCGAATAATCATAGTTGACGTCTTATTTTTGCGCAATTCACGAAACATAGCAAACATCTGATTAATACATGGGTCACCCAACAGATTGTATCTGAAGAAAACAGCAGCAAATGATAAGTCAAGAATTACGCTAATACCTGAACTTGGCGGAGCCTTTCTGGTGTAGGACACGTCACATATTGCACTGGCATTCAGTTGAATGGAACAATGAACAACATAACTGGAAGTTTTGGGCTAACGCCCCTCCCCAGCTTCCTAATCTCACTCAGATCACTCCCTCACACATTCAACAATTGAAAAGAATCCAGAGGCTGGGTGAAACATAAAACACAGAACAGTACAGCTTAGTGCAAACCCTTCAAACCTTGACGTCCTGCCGAACCTTTATCCTACTCGAAGTTCAGACTAACTGACATACCCTTCATTGTACTATCATTCATGTGTCTATCCAATAGTCACTTAAATATCCGTAATGCAGCTGACTCCACTAACACTGCTGGCAGTGCATTCCAAGCACCCACCACTCTCTGTTTAAAGAACCTACCTCTGACATCTCCTCAAACCTTCTTCTAATCATACTAAACTTATGCCCGCTCGAGATAGCCATTTCCAACGTGCGAAAAAGTCTCTGGCTACGAACTCTGCCTATATCTCTCATCATCTTATACACGTCTATGAAGTCAACTCCCATTCTTTATTGTTCCAAGGAGAAAAGCCCTAGCTCCCTCAACGCTTCTTTGTAAGACATGCAATCCAGTCTCAGAAGCATCCTGGTAAATCTCCCCGGAACCCTCTCCGAAGTCTCAACATCTTTGCAGTAATGAGGCGACTAGAACTGAATACAATACTCTAAGTGTAGTCATAAGAGAGATTTTTGGCGCTGCAGCGTAACCTTGCGGCTCTTAAACTCAATCCCTGGCTAATGAAAACACCATACATCTTAACAACCTTATCAGCTTGGGAAACAACATTGAGCATCCTATGATATGGACCACACGATCCCTAGGGTCCTCCAGTCTGCCAATAATCCTGCCTTTAAACCTGTATGCTGCATTCGAATTCGACCTTAAAAAATGAATTGCTTTACACTTATCCAAGTTGAACTCCATCTTCCATTTACCAGCCAATCCTGTCAAAGTCCAATTACAACCTAAGACAGCCCTTAACACTATCCATAACTCTAACATCTTTATTACATTGTAAAACTTACTAAAGCACCCTTTCACTTTATCATCCGAGTCATTTGTAAAAATCACAAAGAAGAGCAGTCCCAGAACCGATTCCTGAAGAACGCTACTGGTCACCAATCTCCAGGATGAACCCTTTCCATGTTCTACCACCATCAGTCTTCTACAGGTCAGACAATTTGTATCCACACACACAGATTTCCCTGTTTCCTTGTACCCCATGCCTCCTTACTTTCTGAATGAGCCGATCTTATGGTAACTTTATTAACCACCTTGCTAAACTCCATGTACATCACATCCACTGCTCTACCTTCATCAACGTGTTTGATCCCATCCTGAAAGAATTCAATAAGTTCTGTGAGGCATGATTGTCCATCAAAACGCCATGCTGACGATCTCTAATCAAACTATCTCTTTCCAAGTAATCATAAATTCTGTTTCTCAGAATCCTCTCCAATACTTTTCCCAATACAGAAGTAAGACTGACTGGCCAGTATTTTGCAGGATTATCCCTATTACCTTTCCTGAACAAGGGAATAACTTTTGCCACCCTCCAATAATCAGGCAATACTTCAGTGGACAGTGGGGACGCAAAGATCATCTACAAAGGCGCAGCAATCTCTTCCCTCACTTCCTCTGGTAACCTCGGGTGCCTCCTGCCTGGTCCAGGGGACTTATCTATCCTTATGTTTGTACTTCAATCAGTCTGTACTCACCTTACTTTGTCTACCCCCTGTCCAAACAACTGACTGACTGCTTTCCATTTCAGGGCTATATACAGTGCTGCCCTCCTGAGCAAGTACAGTTCCAAATTTCCCATGGAATGGAAAAAATGTGAATGCACCAATGTCTTCCTGATGAAGGGACTCTGCTCAAAGTTTTCACTCTCCTGGTCCTCGGATGCAGCCAGACTCGCTGCGCTCTACCAGCACCATACTTTTCGACTCTGATCTCCAGCATCTGCAGTCCTCACTTTTTCCATTACTGAGGGCTGACCCCTCTACACACTAAGCAAAGTAAGTTATTTGGAGCTGACCGTTCAGTTCTGGAACGTTGCATTTGATTAACACATAAATTAAAAAAGAAATTACAATTCAACAATTATTCATTCAGTCCCAGAGTTACAGTTTTAGTTCATGGAAAGGCAGTTTGATAACAAAGAGTAAATGACTGAAGAACTGCGAGGTACAGAGTATTCCGTGTTCTAATTTCCAGGCTGGATGTCCTTTACCTTAATGTTGGGAATATTATCGGACCGACAGGTGTGATAAGGGAATGAGATGACATTTTTGCAGTGTGACATTTTTGTCATCACAGAGATGTGTTTGACGGTGGTCAGGGCTGACAACTCAATATTCTGTGGTACAAGAACTATGGGCAGCACAGGAGAAGGGTAAAAGAGAAGGTGGCGTTGCCTTATTAATTATGGAGTCAATGACTGCAGTTAGCTAGCATCATATCTTAGAAGGGTATTCAAATGACGCTTTGTGGGTTGAGGTTAGGATCAAAACGATGACAGATGCACTGCTGGGGATATATTACCGACTCTCAGATAAAAGAAAATACAGCAGCAGATATACAATCAATTCACTGAGGTGTGTAAAAACAATAACAGGATTATTATATTTAGACATTTCAATTCCAAATATTCATTAGGACAGTGATTTTTTTAAAGAGGGGAAGATGACTTGACATTTATTCCAGAGAGACTCTTATATCAACATGGAGCAGATACAACGATGGGCGGGGCAGTGCATAGGCGTGACTGTGGGGAGCGAAGCCAGTCAGGTTGGGGAGAGCATTGCAGGACCAGTCAGTGACCGAGACTCAAGCATTTTTAGCTTGTTAAGGAAAAGACCAAAAGAAAAAGGCTTGAAAATTAAAAATAATTTGGATGATGGAGGCAGATCTTACCAAGAGAAAGACAGGATCTGGCCACAGTACAGTTACTTCTGGGTGAAACTGTAACAGAACAGCGTATAGGTGGGGGGTGGGGATCACATGCTCACAATGGAATTGATGAGAGTGTCACCACAACATGTTACACCAAAGATGAAATGTAGGAAAACCAGCCCGGAGAGCCTGGGATATCTACACATATTCAGAATGGAATTAACAATAAAAGAGAAGCTTAAAACAGGCATAAAGGGAGCAGGTCAATGGAGGTCCCAGAAGAGGAGAGAACGTGAAGGTCTAAACTCAAGAAAGTAAGTAAAAGAGCAAAAATAGGGTGGGGGTGCAGCGGTGATAAAAATATTAGTGGGCAGTATTTTCAAGACTCCAAAGACATTTTATCGGTTTATTAAGGGTAAGAGGGATAACTAGAGAAAGAATAGGGAGTATTAGGATCCGAGGAGGCAACCTGTGCATCGAGCCAGAGAATATGTCAAAGACCTATTACATATTGGTCTTCAATTTGGAGGAGCAGTTACTGTATTCAATGTCTGTTCCTGACAGTGTGACCTTGAGCAAATTTACACAGAAGCTGAGGAAGAATTGGAAGTCGGTGTATGATAAAATGTGGCCAAATCCCTTGATCCGGATGAACTGTATCTTAAACTGATGTGGAAGATGAGGGAGGAGATTACAGGTTCTTAACCGTTGTGTTTCGTTTTTTTTTAGTTTTGCCTCTGGCCACAAAGTTGGTATGATCGAACATGATAACATCTAATGTAGGTTTAACTTCCACACAGAGTGCTAGAAAAAAAAGCCATGGGATTAAAGACCACCAAGTCTCACCTCAGTGGGAGGGAAACAATTGTAGAAAATTGAGATAGCTGTTGAGGAATGATCACTAAATATGTTCAAGGCTGAGATGGACAGAGTTTTAAACAATGGTTGCAGGGAAAATGCTGGAAAATGGAATTGAAGGTTATCAGAATAAATGTACCCTAATTGAAAGGAAAAACAGAGTCAGCGAGCGGATGGGCATTATATCGCTCATATGTCTAATGGTAAACCTTTTCAAATAGGCTGTATTCACTGGAACACCAGCATCTCTCCCTCCAGAATGAGACACAGTTTGGAAAGCAATCAATAGATTCAAAGAATTCACAAATGCAGTACTAATAGACAGAAAAGATCAGAGGACTGCGACAACGTGGATTGGCTGTCAGGGTGAATATTTGCATCTGTGCAGTCACCACGACGAGAAAGAAAACCTCAGCAAGACACTCTCCAAGTCCAAGTATGGGTCTGGTGTCAAGGGGTGCTTAAGTCCCAAACAATGCATCACTGCAGTGTTTCCCTCCTGCCTTAACCAAAACTAAATGTGGAGTGGTCTATTGACGTGCTGTTAGTGGCAGAATAGGTCGTAATGCTTTGGTTCCAGAGGCTTTGGTGAGCAGAGGCTCAGCCAAAGGTACAAGTTAGCTCACGTAAAGTCTTTTTAATGCGAGTTTGACAACAGTTGAGATGGCAGTTAGGGCAGTTGCCCGTTCCACCTGCGGGATGTGGAGCTCAGGAAGATTTCCACTGTCCCTGATGACTACACGTGTGGGCAGTGCAACCAGCTGCAGCTCCTGGGAGACAGTGTTCAGGATCTGGAGTTGGCTGTTCTCCGGATCATCCAGATACAGAGCACTTCAGAGATAAGAGCTTTCGTGAGGTGGTCACACCCAAGTCCCTCCCTTCGCCGTGTTTCTTTAAAGACTGTCATATCCCAGTCCCATGTAAAGATCCACGCCCTGAGTTCATCAGCCTTACCTGTCAGCCGTGTTGCATTTAAATAAACGCAATTTAATCCAACAGGCGTTCCTTGGTTCCTGTCGTGTTCCAGGCAGAGAGTAGCTGGACGACAACCAGAAATGGGGAAGGGAGTAGGCAGAGAGTGCAGGAATCCCCTGTGGCATTCCTCTCGAAAACAAGTATACCATTTTTGATACTGACTTTGTGGTGTTGGGAAATGGGTATCAGGAAATGACCGTTTAGGGGAAAGCAGCAGTAGCCAGTTTAGTTGCATTACGACTGGGTCTGGGGAGCAATGGGAAAGGATAAAGGTAAACAGGGTCTTCGATATAACAGATTCTGTGGCCTCAAACGGCAAACCAGGATGGTGTGTTGCCTCTCAGTTGTCAGTGTCCAGGATGTCTCTGAGTGTCTGCTGGAGTTGGCGGGGTGGAGGGTGGGGGGAGGTGTGAACTGTTAGAAGTCATTATGCACGTTGGCACAAATGACATAGGTAGACATAGGAATGTGGTCCTTCAGAGTGATTACTGAGAGCTCGAAGAAAAGTTAAAAGAACAGGACCTTGACAGTCACCTGATGACTTCCATTGTCATGAGCTAGTGTAGGTATGAACAGGAAGATATGGCGGATAAGTATGTGACTAAAGAATTGATGCAGGGGGTGGGATTCATATTTTTAGATCATTGGGAGCTTTTCTGTGACAGAGTTGACCTGTTCAAGAGGGACTGGTGGCACATGCACTGGACGGGGGACCAATATCTTCGCAGCCAGTTTTGATCGTGCTACAAGGGAGTGTTTAAACGAGATTGGCAGGAGGTGGTATCCTCAAGAGCAGGGAGGCAAATATGAGGCTGGAAGGAAATACAGTATTCAGAAATAGTACGTTGAAGAGACAGACCAGTCTGGAACACGATAGGGAGCAAGGAATGCCTGTTGATTAAATTGCATTTATTTCAATGTGAAAGGGCTGACAGGTAAGGCCAATGAATTCAGGGTGTGGATAGATAATCGGCACTGGATAGTCTAGTTATTACAGAAACATGGCTGAGGGATGGGTAGGACTGACCTTTAATGTAAAAGGATAAATGCATTAGGAGAGACAGAGATGGTGGAAAGAGGGAGGGGAGTAGCATTTCTAATCAAGGGGAGTAGAAAGCACTGATCAGAGATAAAATAACTGATGAATCATCCAGTGAGGCTTTGTGGGTGGAACTAAGAAATAAGAAGCGGATGGTGACTTTATTGGGGTGGTACTATAGCCCCCCTAACAGTCAACAGGAATTACAGTAACAAAAATATCTAGAGAGGTTGGGGAGACTTGCAGGGAACATTCGGGTTGTCATAAGGTCCTAATCGGGAAGGGGCAATATTTAACCTACTCTTACAAAATATATCAGGATAGGTGAGTGAGGTGACAGTAGATGTGCACTTTGGGACCAGTGAGCATAGATCTATTAATTTTAAAATAGTTATGGAGAGGGAAGAAATTGGTCCACAGATTCAAGTTCTAAATCGGGGCAAGGTTAATTTTGATAGACACAGACAGGCGTTTGCAGGAGTTGATCGGAGTAGTCTGTTTGCAAGCAAAAGGGACCTCCAGCAAGTGGGAGCTTAAGATCTGTATGTTCCTGTGAGGATGAAAGGAACGTTGACAGGAATGAGGAACACTGGATAACAAGAAATGTTTAGGCTTTGATCAAACAAAATGTGGAGGCGTGGCTCAGGTAGAGGCAGCTTGGATCACGGAAATCCCTGGAGGTGTACAGGGGATATCGGAGTTTACTGAAGAAGGAAATCAGGAGGGCAAAAAGGGGGTATGAGATAAACTTGACTTCGAAAATCAGGGTGAATCCAAAGAGGCACTTTAAGTATATTAAAGGAAAATCATTAACTAAAGAGAGAATAAGACCCCTCAAAGACCAAAGTGGGCATGCATGTGTAGTACCATAAGAGATAGGCGACGTCCTCAACAAATATTTCTCCTCTATATTTACAGTGGAGAAAGATATAAATATATGGGAATTTGGGGAAATTAGTAGTGATATCTTAGGGACAGTCTGTATCACAGTAGAGGAGGTAACTGATGTACTAGAAACTTTGAAGTTGGAGAAATCTCATGGTCCTTACCAGATATATCCAAGAACACTGAAAGGGGATAGAGAAGAATTTGCGGGGGCTGTGGCTGATAATTTTGATCATCAGTTACCACAGGTGAGATCCCAGAAGACTGAAGGATAGCAAATGTGCACTTAATCAAGAAGGACTGAAAAAATAAAGCCTGTGAAATACAGACCAGTCAGCTTAATATCTGTGGTAGGTAAATTAAGTGAGAATATTCTGAAGCATAAGTTTTACATGCATTCGGAAAACAGGGTTTGATTAGGAATAGTAAGCATGGCTTTTTGAGTGGAAGTTCATACCTGAAGAATTTGTTAAATTTCTTTAATTATGTGACCAGGAAGGTTGACTAGGGCGGGCCAGTAGACGTCCAAATGTGTGGTGCTGGACAAGAACAGCGGGTCAGGCAGCATTGGAGGGGAAGGAAAATCAACGTTTTGGGCATATGCCTATCATCAGGAATGTCCAAGGTTTCGATACCCCTGCTTCTTGAATGCTGCCTGACCAGCTAGGCATTTCCAGTGCCACACTTTGCAACTCTGATCTCCAGCATCTGCAGTGTTCACTTTCTCCGAAGGTGGTAGATCTTGTCTATATGGATTTCAGTTACACCAGAACAGGATAAGGCTTGTCAGCCCCTGGAGTATGATATACAGTTACAGGAGGAGGCCAATCAGCCCTCAAGGCAATAGAACTAGACCCATTCTAGATCATGCAGCAACATGATCAGGCTATTCAGCTACTTGAAGTCAATAACACAGGAAATGGAAGAGGCAACAAAATGACTGGCCTATGGGGTACACTGGAATAACACCAGGCTATATAGCCTGTAAAGCCTGCCCTTCCCTTCAATAAGGTCAGGGCTGATCTCTTCCGGCATTAATTTCTCTTCTCTGCCCAATTCTTTGTAGCCCTCAACTCCCTGATGTGTCAAGATCCATTAACACCATTCTGCTCCCCCAAACAGTTCAGAGATGTAGCTGCCTGGGATAGAGAGGCCAGAATACTCACTACCCTCCGAGAAGTAAACAGTTCCCACGGATTTACCTTGACCTTTGACATGAACAAAATATATGAGCACAGTATCAGAGTGACTGGCCCTGACATCACGGCAGGGCGTGACTGAGGAAGGTGTCAAGGAGACTGAATAACATTGAACCTAATGGGAATCAGTTGGAAACTCCCAGGTGGTTGGGCCATTCAGGACACCATGTGGCTGGTGCAGATCAATCCTCTCAGTCCCTAGATATCTATGTTGGCGATCTTTAGGGTAGCTTCCTTGGCATAAACATCTTCAGCTGGTTCATCAACGTCTTACGCTCCGTCATTAGATCAGAAGTGAGGATGCTCAGAAAGTATCGCATAAAGCATCAAAACCTGGTCAACATTCAAGCTCATGCTGTTAACATCTAGGTAACATTAATATAACAGTACTACTGGACCCTGAAAATTTCCAAAGAACTAAAAAAGAGCAACTCATTCTGTATCCCAAGCTGGTGTCACAGAAATGTGAGAACGCCATTCAGCCCATTGAAGCTATTGGATAAGAAGAGGCACAGCCCATTTACTATCTCTTACCTATTGCACAAGAAGAGTTTTTTTAAAAAACTACAAATGTTGGAATGCAGGAGACTGGAAAAACACAACAGGCCAGGCAGCATCAGGAGAAGAAGTCCACTCCTTGGGCATAAGCTTTCTTCATGCATGGGGGTGGGGTAACGGTGTGTACAGATAAAGAGTCGAGGTGCAAGAGTAGGAGGAGGGGGTGTGGTGAGGTGGGGAACACAGGTAGAGGCTAACACCGGGTTGGTCAATGGGAGGAATGAATCCAGTTGACAGCTGGAAGATGGGTTGATTAGAGGAAAGGAAGGAGGAGAGGCTGGGAAGGGAGTCGGGGTATTGGAAGGGAGGTTACGAGAAATTGGAAAACTCAATGTTGAGTCTCCCGGGCTGTAGGCTGCACCGGTGGAATATTCAATGTTCCTCCAGATGTGCTTTGGTTCGTTGAGGCAATGGAGGAGGTCAAGGATGACCATGTCGGAAATGGAGTGGGAGGGGGAATTGAAATCGGAGGTGATTGGGAGGTCAAATCAGCCCTTACAGGCCCAGCTGAGATGCTCAGCAAAGCATTCCATTTAGTTTACATTTAGTCTCCCTGATATAGAGAAGACCACATCAGTAGCACCAGATACAGTTAACGAGGTTGGATCCCATCACCTGACACATCTTCCACAAGGACCAATCCCTTCGCTAATTTTGGTTCGTGCCACACTCCCCACCAAACCCGCCAAGCCCCACTGGCAACTGACCCTGCAGATGAAAAAAATGCATCACCTGCTGGCACACCACCTCCCTCATCTCATCCAAGGCCCCAAACAGTCCTTCCATGTGAAACAGAGGTCACATGCCTCTCCTTCAACCTAGTTTACTGCATCAGGTGCACCTGGTGTGGTCTTCTCCACATCGGGGAGAGCAACGTAAACTAAGGGCTCATTTCGCTGAGCATCACGGCCAGGCCCACAGCGGCCGACCTGAACTCCCAGGCACCACCCATTTCAATTCCCCTTCCCAATTCCTTTCCAACATGACCTACTTGGCCTCCTCTGTTGCCACAGTGAGTCAGACCGCAAATTGGACGAACAACATCTTACCTTCTGATTGGTTAGCCTATAACCTGGAGGACTCAACATTGGGTTCTCCAATTTGGAATAACCTTCCCAGCCATGGACCTACTCCCTGTCCAGCCCCGACTCCTCCCTTCCATTCCACCAAATGACCCCACCGTCTAGCTCCCAACCGGATTCATCCCTCCCATCGACCAACCAGGTTGCACCCACCACTTGTGTCCACCTAACTCCTACCTCACCATCCTGCTGCTCTCCCCACCCCAACCAATCCATCCCCTCTTTATCTGCAGTTCCCCCTACCCCCACTCGCAGTCCTGAAGAACGGGTATACTTGAAATGTTGACTTCTCCACCTCCTGATTCTGCCTGACTTGCTGTTTCTTCCAGCCTCCTGTTTGTCTAATGTTACACAGGAAGATAAGGAATCTAGTCAGCACAACACGCAGGTAAGCAGCTACCACCGGTCACCCAATAATGAACCTCTTCCCTGGAACGAGGAAGAGGACATTCAGCCACCCGAGACATTGACAAATGAACAGAAGAGGCCATTCAGCCCGTCCAAACAGTTACACTGAAATAGGAGGATGTAATTGATGCTGCAACACTACAAACTAATGAAGCAGAGGCTGCATAGACAGATTGCTCCATGTTGTGCCTCCTGGCTCCTTTGCTAATGTTTCACACGTGTTACATTAACATGGTTTGCTGATGGTAAGGAGGCACACCGGATGGTTTGTGGCACATCTCAAGGAGGCATCTTCCATCTCCGAGAAGACAGGGCTAGTCTTCTGTATGGATGTCAGAAGCTTTTGAGAGTGACCAACCCTGTCAGAATGTGGCTCATGGCAAGTTTGTGAACAACATGATGCTCAGTGCAGGGTCTCACTCCAACCGTGCATTGAGACGGAGAGAGTTTGGTCAGAGCCTGGAGCTGTCTCTCAACCAACATGGGGGCTCCACAGGGACATGTAAACTATCACAGAGTCATAGAGTTCAACAGGCCCTTTAGCCCAAACTGGTCCATTCAGACTAAAATGTCCATCCATGCTAACTCCATTTTCCTGCACTTGGCCCACGTACTTCTGAACATTCCCTATCTTATATTTGTCCAATTGAGAAAACATAAATTGCGGGAAACACGTAATATTTAATGGTATCAATGCTTAGTTTTGAAAATAATGAATATTGCTCCATAACGCTCAAGTTTTATTGCAATCACTTTTTATTCTTTTTTCGCATTACAGATTAAGGACTCATTTCCTTCACACTCTCCTTGTGGTACCTTCAACACAGGGATTACTCTGGCGCATTGCCTGTATTCTGTCTCATTGTGGCAAGGAGATCATTCCTCATAAAGGAGAGAAAATCTGTTCACAGCTTCCCAAGTACTGTTTCAATATCACTTTACAAATTCATTCAGGAGTCTTCACACTTATACTTCCATCATTTTACAATGAAGGACACTGTACATTACTGTGCTGATTACCTACTGCTCCGTATGAATTCTATCAGTGGCTCATGACCAAGGACATCCACCTCCTTTTCACCAAGAACACTTCCCATCATCTCACCTTCGCATAAATACAAACTGAGAAGGATGGTATGTTTTGCCAAATCATTTTGTTGCCTTGAAAAACGCCATGCTTTAAGCACAGCCACGCCAACAACAACACCACTATTGCCATTGGAGATGGTTGCAGATGCTGCGGAAGTGATGGCCTAGCTGACTTTTTCTCTGGAATAATAACCCAGAGACCCAGGTGATAACCGAGACCCCGGTTTCGAATCCCACCACGGCAAATGTTGGAATTTGCATTCAATAAAATATCAGGAATTGAGAATCTAATGAAACCATTGTGTTTGTCCTACCTGGAACACTAATGCACTTCAGAGAAGGAAATGTACTGTCTTCACCCGGTCGGACTTACATACAACTCCAGACCACAGCACTGTGGTTAACACACAGCTGTAGTTTGAAATGGCCAAGCCAGCCGCTCCGTTATATCACTCACTAAAATTTTCAAAGAAATGAAACCGGGCGGACCTCAACACTGACTACTTACAGCCCACAGGCTGCAGTGGATCAGGGAGGCGGCTCACCAACACCTTCTCAAGGACAATCAGGAAAGGAATTAATTACTGGCCCAACATCCCATTACTGAATAAAGGAAGATGATGACACTCAAGGAAGAGAGACAAAGGGACATAGCTCACTTCAAACTGGGACTTTGATGTACACCTCACATGGGCATGCATTTCAGTAATATGGGAACATGAGAAAAATAAATAAGATTAGTCTGGACTATTATTTCGACTCCAGCTAATCATCAACAGTCCCTCTGTTTGTTTCTTTCTCTCTACCTCTCTCTTTCTCTATCTATTCAACTCACTCCTTCTCCCTTTCACAACAGCCATCCCTGTCATCAACATCAAACACACTATTTCCCAGCTGCATTCAGTTCTGATATATGGTGATTGGACGCAAAACTTCACTTCTATTTTTCTCTCGACCTGAGGCTACCAAATCTGTTCAGTTTCTCTGGCATTTACTCGTTCCTTTTGTTTCTGATCTCTAGAGGCATTTTTTTCCCCTACCTTTCATGGGATGTCTGCATCACTGACAGGGCAGCATTTGTGGACCTAACTAAATGCCTTTTACTGTGAGGCCATTCCTTAAGGTATTGGGTCTGACGTCAGTCTTAATTCAGACCAGGCAATAATGTGAGATTTAATCACCAAAGGACAACAGTGAAATAGATAAACTTATTGACAAAGTGCTGGTGGGATTATACTAGTAAAATTCACTTTTATTTCCAGTTCCTGTCATTTGCATTTAAGTTCTGTCATCATCTGTGATAGGATTTGAAACAGTGTCCACAGTGTAGTTACCTGGGCCACTGAATTACGTGGCCAGCGACATTACTACTCTGACACCGTGTCCCTGTCATGAATTTACTTTACAGACAAGAACAAGATTTTGATGGAAACATTTGTAACGGAAAGAGTGATTAGAAGAGAACAGGAACCATAAAGTCTGACTTTTACCAAGGTATAGATAATGGTTTATTTAGCACTCACACTGACGTCAAGATAGGGTCTGGCGCTACCATGGAGCTGGGAGTGAGTAGCTTTGGTGATGGAGAGAATACCAAGACATAAATCAATTCGGGGAAAATAGGTACTTTGTGATTGTGAACAGTCTTGTTTTCAGATGCTTATGTGTGCGAGTGTGTGGGTGGTTCTGAAATTTGTGGGTAATGAATGCATTTGTATTTGAAACTGAAGACAATAGTTTCAGTATTTACTAAATATAGATAACAGAAATAGCACTGAAGTTCACCATGGGATTAATAAATCGATAGTGATGGGGAGACTTACCAGGAACACCAACAATAGCGAGCATGGGATAGTAACCAGCCTGAATAATCAGCAGTACACCTAATATCCGATCTGGTAATATGTGCCAATACCAGGAAAGATACAAAAGACCCCAAGATAAACTCCTGTCCATTGTTGCGTCATTCCAGTCGACTGTTCTCAGATTCTGATCCATTGTTGGCATATTCCAGTCTAATGCTCTCGGATTCTGATCCACTGTTGAAATATTCCAGTCTAATGCTGTCAGATTCTGATCCACTGTTGAAATATTCCATCTACTGTTCTCAGATTCTGGCCCATTGTTGGAACATTCCAGTCTATGGTTCTCAGATTCTGATCTCTCCTTTCCCTGTCGCTGCAACTGCTGATCCTTGTCAGTGTTGCTGGTGATACATCTGCATCAATAATGGGATAAAGCATTGGAAGAAGCCCTGTACAAATAGAAGAGGAAAACCATCCAGTGACATAATTAGGATCCATGGAGAGTGACATCAATCACAGTCATTGAACAAACAGACCCAGATAACTCCTTTTGGAATACGACCTTCAGTTTAAAATAACTGGATTGAATTGAATGTTGATATCGCTGGCTAATGGTCACATCTCCCATTTCCATTTGCTCTCGTGAAGTTAATTGTGAGGGAGAATTATTGACGTTTTCTTATCGCGGGTTAGATGATTCTGCTGTGTTATTCATTTGCAATACTGTAACCACCTGAACGCTCCACCATGACCATCCACAAAAAAAAATCACAATCTAGATGTGGTTTCCATGCTGGTCTCTCCTTGACTAGAACAGGCGCCAAGCAACAGATTCTCAGTGGATATATTTGCCCTGACCATACACAGGAAGTGTGGATATGTCTGGACATTCCACTCGTGACAATGCTGACTCTTCAACACACAATATGATTGAGCACTGTTTTATGTAAACTAACAAACACCTTAATACATTATATTGGCTTCAAAGCGGTAAGACTTACAGTTTTGGAATTCAGTCCAAAGCCAAATGTGGCATGTTCTCACAAAGCCAGTCCCTTTACAGGGTTATGTTGTCCTTGGTTCTTTTGAAAGAGGGTCTAAAGGACCCAAGATTCCAATATGTCAGAATTTTGAAAGGTTCTTTGTGGTCCATTTGTTTATACCTAACAGATAATGCCTCATCCAAGAAGCCTTTCAAGTCTCTAAAAAGTACCCTGTATAATCAGGAGGACCTGTCCAGCTCCCACAACTGGACAGGTTGGATCAGTTCAGGGGCTAGTTGAGTCAGAGTCACTGGACGCTCTCTGCCTCCTTCTGCCCTTCCGACATTATAACCTGTAAGCAGTTGTGTCAGTTTTATTCTTGGTGCTAAGGGGTTTTGTTTATTGGGATTGTTGCAAGTATATTGGAACAGCATCTTTAAATCGGGATAGCCTGTCAGGTTCGGATACGATACGTTATTCAGGTATTCTATTTTCGGTTCCTTATGTTTAATTTGGTAATTTGGCAAATAAATGTCATTTGTTTAAAACTCGGCAGTCTGACCAGCTAATTCTCTCTGGGAATGTCAGCTATACACGAACCTTCAACAAGTAGCAAATTTATCGTCCGGCTACCTGCTTAAAATGTTTTGAGGGTTCGGGTCTGGTCCATAACAGATTAGGGGCCTTCGCGGAATTTAGACAGCGAGTGGCAGGTGATATTGTCTCTTACTTCGTGTGTTGATTAGGTGAGTAAACAGACCTTCAGATAGCAATGGTTCCTGCAGGAACAAAGCTTGTTTTGGAGGTGGAGGAAGTGACCTTGGGGGTTTTACAAAATGCACATAAGTCCAAGCCGCAGGAATTAGTAGACAAAGGGAGTGAAAGCTACCCTCTGATGTGAGGAAAGAGGAGATGATTACAGCAGTAGCTCAGCATTCTAATTTGCTGGAAACCCAATCAGGATCTGTGGGATGACTAAACTTCAATTGCAAAAGAAGCAGCTTGAGTTAGAAGCAGAGATGAAGCAGTTTGAGCTACGACTAAAGTCAGAAGTGGAAGAAAGATAACGAATAGGTTTAGCAGAGGAAAGAGAAAAAAAATTAATAGCTTCAGCAGGAGAGAAAGAAAAAGAGGGAGCATTTGAACTTCAGAGAAGGTCGCTTATAATGGAAAGTCAGCTTTAAAGGATGAGGATGAATGCTGAAGGTAAGCTGAGTGAGGAACAGACGGAGGATGGGCAATCCCATTGTCGTCCCAAAGCCTGGTGAGAAACGTGTTTCAGTATATTCACAGCTTGCCTAGATTAATGAGGAGGAAAGTGGATAAAGAATTTCAGTGGGCAGTGACCATGTAGGTTTTGTTGACCCAAACAAAACTTGTCGGTAGAGCTAGTGAGGTATGCACAACACTATCTGAGGAGGGATCTGGGGAGTATGAGGAGGGAAAAATTTACATATGAGCATGTGTCAAAAGCCTACAGACAACGTTTCAGGAATTTAAGGAAGGATCCTGGTCGAACCCATATTGAGTTTGAAAGGATCAAACAAAGTAATTTTGAGAGATGGATAAGAGCTTTAAAAAGAGAGCAAACACAAGATCCTCTTCGAGGGACAATTTCTTTGAAGGAGTTTAAGCATTCACATAGTGCAAGCCCATTTGTGGCTGATGATTATGAATAGAGATTATGATTATAAAACTTGTTTTGGCTTCCAGAATCAATTTCAGTCCATGATGGATAGAAATTTTGGCAAAGAGAAATCCCCACGTAGAAAGGGAGATGTAGATCGCGGTGAAGAACTTAACACAGGGTAAAAAGGCAATACGTGAAGGAGGCAAACAAGATAAAAAGCTCAAAGTTAAAAAGTTTTCATTGCAACAAATTAGGACACATGAAATCACTGTTTTGGTGGGTTCAGAAAAAAAAAACACAAATGCAGGAATAAAAAGTAAAGTCTGGGAGTTTTGTTGGAGTGGTAACAGAAAGCACAGTGGAAGCTAGAAAGCTGCATCAGAGTGTACAAGCTGATTGGAGGTTTGTTAAGGAGGAAGTGCCAGATCTGCTGAGAATATATACCTGCAAAGGGAATTTTATTCACATAGGGCAGGTAAAGAGGATGCAATATTAAGAGACACAGGATCCTCTTGTGAAAAGGTAAGGAGATATATACTATTGAAGGACTATTTCCAGAAAAGTACTGCTAGAGTGAATTCACCAGGAGACAAAAGGTGCAAAAATATGTAAAGTGAGCATAGCGTGCCCAGAAAAGTGTGGGGAAATTGTGGTAGGTGTATTGGACAAAGTCTCAGCTCCAGCAATAAAATTTATCCTTGCAGAAAATATAGCTGATTCAGTGGTTGGATCACTGCTACTCTCGTTCAAAAGCCAGTGGATATGCAAGCAACTGAATCAATGTAGGAATCTTATCCTGGAAACTTTACTGATTGTGGGTAACAAAGTCCCAATGTCACCAGTTGAAACAGAAAATACCAAAAACTTAAAGATAAGGAATCTTAAGTGGCATGAGCAGATACCTTGTTCCATCAGAAAGGTGAGGCAAAACAGGTGCAAATAGGTGATCATGTAAATATTTTTTGCTCAGCTAAACTTATTGAGTCACAGCAGAAAGATAAAAGTTTAAAGCAGTTGTATCAAAAAAACATATACGTTAGGAATTTTGAATGTATCCCTAAGTGTAAATATCTTTAAAATGATGTCCAAATGAGGAAATGGAGACTAACATATATTCAAGGAGATGAGAAATGGGAAGAGATTCATCAAGTCATATTGCCAATGGGGTACAGAAAGGAGGTGATGCGAATGGTGCATCAGTTAGGAGTGATGAAAAAACAGACAGAATACAGAGACATTTTACTGGCCTGGGCTGCAACAGGATGTAGTTGAATTTTTCCAGATGCATCATATATGTCAGGTAATTGGAAAAGCACAAGCGATAATAAAACCTGCACCTTTCTTAACTATTCCGGCATTTGAGGAACCTTTTACAGGAGTCTTAATTGATTGGTTAGGTTCTCGATCGCAAACAAAAAAGTGGCCATCAGTATTTGTTAACAATAATGGATGCATCGACTAGATTTCCAGAGACCATCCCGAGGTGCAGTAACACAGATAAAAGAATTGCAAAGGAATTACTCTTTTTAAAAAAAATAGATATGGACTACCAATGAAGATACAGTGAGACCAAGCTTCAAACTTCACATCTAATTTATCACGATAATGGCTTAGGAATAAAGCAACTCAAATCTACCGCATACCATCCAAAATTGCAGGGAGCGGCTAGAAAGTGACATTAAACATTAAAGACAATGTTGAGGGCTTATAATCAGGATTATCCAGATGATTAGGGTGAGGGAATTCCATTTGCACTTTTTGTGATCAGGGATGCCCCAAATTAACAGAGCAAATTCATTCCACTGGAATTATTTTCGGGGCATTAAGTGAGAGGACCATTAAAATTAATTAAGGAGAAAATAGTAAATCAGAGTTCAAAGGCCACACATTTGGACTTGGTCTCAAAACCTAAGGAACGATTAATAGCGCTGGGGAGTTGGCTAGACAGCATTTAAAAGTATTGCAGCATGCAATAAAACAGGAAGCGGATAGGAAATTTTAAAAATTGCAATTTTGCGATCGGGGATAAGGTATTACTGGATTAGTAGTGCTGGAAGAGCACAGCAGTTCAGGCAGCATCCAACGAGCAGCGAAATCAACGTTTCGGGCAAAAGCCCTTCATCTGGAATAAAGGCAGCGAGCCTGAAGCATGGAGAGATAAGCTAGAGGAGGGTGGGGGTGGGGAGAGAGTAGCATAGAGTACAATGGGTGAGTGGGGGAGGAGATGAAGGTGATAGGTACCTGGGAGTTGCAGTGGGAGAGGGACTCCCTGAGATTCTTGTAGAGAGAGGAGGAAAACTTCTTCAAGGCAGGCATCCTTGCAAGAGGATTCGCAGTAGGGTTAAAATCAACAAGGTAAAAACAATGACTGCAGATGCTGAAAATCAAATACTGGATTAGTGGTGCTGGAAGAGCACAGCAGTTCAGGCAGCATCCAACGAGCAGCGAAATCAACGTTTCAGGCAAAAGCCCTTCATCAGGAATAAAGGCAGTGAGCCTGAAGCATGGAGAGATAAGCTAGAGGAGGGTGGGGGTGGGGAGAGAGTAGCATAGAGTACAATGGGTGAGTGGGGGAGGAGATGAAGGTGATAGGTACCTGGGAATTGCATTGGGAGAGGGACTCCCTGAGATTCTTGTAGAGAGAGGAGGAAAACTTCTACTGTTACTTCCAGTTATAGGTGAAACTTGAAAAGCAAGTTTAAGTAGGCCTTATCAAATACAACGGATATTGAGTGAGGGTAACTACTTGATAGGGACTCCAGAAAGAAAGAAATCTCACAGCGTATGTCATGTGAATAGACACAAAAGGTACTTTGACAGGTAAGGACAGCCAGAGAACTAGGTGTTAATGATTACGGCACAGAATCCACAAATTTAATTCCACAAATTA
Organism: Chiloscyllium punctatum; assembly: GCF_047496795.1. Lineage (NCBI taxonomy): Eukaryota > Metazoa > Chordata > Chondrichthyes > Orectolobiformes > Hemiscylliidae > Chiloscyllium > Chiloscyllium punctatum. Next base: position 292,095 of record NW_027309984.1, on the reverse strand, counting down.
AAGTGGACAATGAGGTAGTTGTCTAAAATTGGGATAAATGATTGAGTTACCTTTCTGAGAAAAATCGAAATGACCAGAAAGAGTTAGTACTATCACATGGGGAGATATGCAGATATTAACTTGGAAGTACTCACCTAATTGTGCATAATGTAGCTATAAGAGATGCCGTTACGATTAAGCAACATCGTTACAGGCATAATCCTCTAAGGTTGGCACAGGTTCAGAAGTAGATTGAATACATACTCTAAGATGACATAATCAACATGTGTTACAGTGACTGGAAATCACCCATAGTCATGGTGCCAAAGCCAAATGGTACCCAATGATTATGTGTGGACTATCGCAACATCAATGCAGTTAAAAAGGTTGATGCATACCCAGTTCCATGGTTGGAAGACTGTGTTGAAAATGTGGGACAAGCAACTTACATTTGGTATGAAAAATGTGCCGGCCACATTTCAGGGACTAACCAATAAATTGCCGGATTATCCAACCTGTGGTGTACATTTATGACTTTGTGATTTTTACTGACTCATGGAAGGAACACTTACAGAATCTAGCGGACTTGTTTGATCAACTTCGGAAGGCAGACTTGGTGGTAAACTGAGCGTAAAGTGAATCTGCCAAAGCAAAAGTCACCTTCCTTGGCCATGCTATTGGCCATAGATAAACGGTACCATGAGATTTAAAAGTGAAGGTAATTGGGGAATTTCCCATACCGTTGACAAAAAGAGCAGGACTAAGTGGATTTTATCAAACGTTTGTACCTGATTTTCGCAGTGTGACTGCTCCACTCACTGAATTGTTAAAGAAAGGCAAGAAGTTTCAGCGGACAGAGGACTGTCAGAAGGCATTTGGCGGAATTTGAAATATGTGGTAACCACTGCCCACGATCAGACACACCAGATTATGCAAAACCATTCAAGGTGGATTTAAATGTGGATTTCGGTGCTGGGCTCCTGCAGGAAATCGACAAGAAGACACAAAGACCTATTGGGTATTTCTCCAAGGAGTTGAACGTTCATTAGTAGAAATATTCAACAGTTGAGAAAGAGACTGTGAGCTTTGTGTTGGCACGACAACATTTCAGTGTTAACGTTGCCCGCAACATATCGGAGACAACCCTTTACACTGATCACAACCCAGTGAAGTCTTTTTGGAGAAATTTAAGGACAAAAATGCGAGACTGTTTAGCTGGGGCCTGTTGTTACAGCCATTCAATTTGAAAATTGTGCACGTGGAGGTCTTGAAAAAGTGATTGCCAATGCAAATGGAGACACTCAATGATGGAAGTTCCACACACTGAATCTGGATGTAGTGGTGCCTGTTCGCATGTTTACTGTAAACAAATGTATATGCGCATTTTAGAGTATGTACCACTATTTTTGGTGGATTTGAAAACTGATGCCATCTTTGGATATTGAAGATTCGATTTTATATTGGGGGAGTTGTCACACAGGGGGTCTCTTGATAAGGTTATGTTGTCCTTGATTTTTTTTTTCAGAGAGGTTCTAAACATCCCAAGGTTCCAACATGTCTCAATATTGAATGCTTCATTGGGGTCCTTTGTTTTTTTTGCCTAACAGATAATGCCTCGGACAGAGGGCTTTCAAGCCTTTTAAAAAACTGGCACATTCAAGGGGATGTGGCCAGCTCTCAGCTGTACAGGTCAGTTCAGTTCGAGGGTTAGTTGAGTCAGGTTCAGTGTTGAAACTGGACGCTCTCCCCCTCCTTCAGCCCTCTGACTTTGTAACCGATAAGTTTTTTGGGGGGAAATGTTTACTCTTTGTGCTCAGGGGTTTGTTTATTCGGATTGTTGCAAGTAATTTGGATCAGCATCATTAATTGGAGATATCCTGTCAGTTTTGGAAAAGATGAATTGTTCAGGTACAGTATTTTCGGTTCGTTGTATTTCATTCCTTATTTTTGCAAATGCAATCTGTTGGTTTAAAAGTCGACTGTCAGACCAACTAATTCACTCTGGGAATATCCACTATAAACTTACCTTCAACAAGTGGCAACACTGCAGATTGGGCTATGTGCTTAAGAATGTTGTGATGGGTCGGGCCTGACCATAGCAATGTATAATAACTTTGTTTATTAAAAGTTATGGCTATGAGACAGAAAAGGCTGCGGCCAGAGGCTGAGGTGACTGGAGGGGAGTGCAGCATTATCTCCCAGTTACTAGTATTCAGCAATCACTGTTTTTGACAAATGGAATGAAATGCAATGCAGAGCAAGATAACAGATGACCCCTGGTTTATGGAATGTTGAACAACAATGTGAATGAAATAGGGCAATTTTAAATGTGAAGTACATAGTTATATTTTATATATTGACTTTTTAATCACAGGTTATACAGGTTGTTAAGATTGTTTATATCTGGAAGGGATATTCAGAAATAAAAACAGACATAGATAACAAAATGTATTTCATTATAGTGAGTTACAGCAGAGTAAGAGTGAGAATACAGCTCATACCGAGCTGGTACAGAGATGATGGGCTGCGTGACAGCCACCTTTATTGTACTTATTCAGAGAAATATATTGAAAATGTTCAGAGACTGAGGAGACAAGCTTCGTCATAAAACGCACAGACAATATCATAATTAATATACTATTCCTAATTTTTCATCAAGTGAAGCTGTCTATTAAAGGCCTTTTAAATCAAAATTACTTTGATGAGATCCACGCATTTATTTTCAGAACTTAAAGAAGAAACAGACTCCAGTGTAATACATGCGTCACTGGCACGAGTGATGGGAACAGGAATGGAGCATATTGTCCAAATATAATCGGGTTCAACATCCAGAGCAACCAAGAAAAAGCAAAATATTAGAGAAAGTGGAAATCTGAAATACAAATGCAAAATGAAGGAGGAAAGCAACAGATTACACAGGATCTGGGCAGAGGAAACAGATCGAGTCTTAGATGAACCTGTTCTGAACAAGTTATGTTAGACTCAAAAAGAGTTAATTCCATTTTTTCTCTGCTCCAATACTGCCAGAACTGTGGGGTTTCTTTCCATTGGTACAATGACAGGAGACAGAGAGTAATGGTGGGTGGTTGTTTTTCGGACTGAAAGCTTGTGCCCAGCAGTGTCGCACAGAGGTTCGTTCTGGGTTTTCATTGTTTGTCATTTATGCAAATTATTTGCGTGAGAATATCGAAGGCACTGTTCATAAGTTTGCGGATGACACCAAAACTGGTGGCATCGTGGACAATGAAGAAGGGTTTCTAAGAATACAAAAGGATCTTGAGCAAATAGGTCACGAGATTGACAAATAGCAGATAGAGTTCAAGCTGGATGAATGTGAGCTGCAGGCAATAATGTGTGTTTGTTGCCATCTAGTGAATCGGGAATGGGATGATTTTATTCCCCATCTTATTGGTTCAAAACATTGATATCCTTCATGATCTTTGAGAGACCTCACCCTCTCTGTGGTTACCCTCTTGCTGTTAATGTAGTTGCACAATATCTTTGGATTATCCTTAACCTTATCCGTCAATGCTATCTCATATCTGTTTTTGCTTTCGTGATTTCTCTCGAAATAATGCCCCACATTCTTTATATTGACTAAGAAATGAAATTGAATAAAGTTCTCTATGTCTAAAGTAAGGTTTTCTTTGATTCCTGAATAAAAGCTAAATAACTGTAGTTGTCCATTGTTCCTTAAGCTTACCAGCATTACCCTTCACTCTAAAAGGAACATAATGCCTCTCAACTCCCAACGTCATACTGTTGAACGCCTCCCACTTGTCGGACATTGTTTTACCTGCTAACAGTCTACTCCAATTAAACTTGGTAAGTCCTTGTCCCATGCCATTAAAATTTATGGTACTCCAATTAAAGCAAACATGAATGAAAGACTTATTATTTTCCATAACCATTATGAAACGAATAGAGTTATGATTGCAAAACCCAAAATATGCCCTCACGTTTACTTCAGTCACTTGCCCTGCCTATTGCACAAAAGAAGGCCTAGTTTAGCTCTTTCTCTGTTAGAATCATCCGCATATTGAAGAAGAAAATTTTTGTGAACACATTTGACAAATTCTTCACCATCCAACCCGTTAACGCTATGGTAGTCCCAATCAATTTTTAGAAAATTAAAATCCCCCATTATTGTAAGCTTACATATGTCCGAGATCTCCCTTTATGTTTGTTTCACAATTTCTTTCTTACTTTGGGAGAGCATATGGTACAATACAATAAACGTGCTCTTTCCTTTCTTATTTTTAATTTCGACCAATATATTTTCAATGGACGATTTGTCACAAATGAGCATTTAGTTCAATCTGTTCAAAGTCAACTTTATTTTCTTATTTTTAATACTTCATGAATATTTTAACTGGATACTTGTTCAGAAATATCTTTCCCAGTTACAGCAATAATTTATTCCTTAATCAAAAATGGCAGACCTCCCCCTCCCTGCCCTCCGCATGTCCGTTTCCATCCTTTATATGACCCTTTACATCTGGAACATTGAATTGCCAGTCTTGAACATCTTTCAGGCGAAAGTGAGGACTGCAGATGCTGGATATTAGAGTCAAGAGTGTGGTGGTGGAAAAGCACAGTAGGTCAGGCAGCATCCGAGGAGCAGGAAACTCGATGTTTCAAGCAAAAGCCTTTCATCAGCCCATTCCACATGAGCGGCTTTTGCCCAAAACGTTGACTTTCCTGATCCTCACATGCTGCCGACCTGCTGTGTTTTCCCATAAATACACTCTCGACTTGAACATCTCTCAACTAATTTTCTGTAATACATATGATGTCTCAATTCCATATTCTTAAACATGCCTTGAGTTCCTCAGCCTTCCCTGTAAGACCCCTTACATTGAAATAAATAAAATGTCGTGCTTCAGAATTACTATATAATCTTGACTGTCTCGTTTTTCTTTTCTAATTGACGTGCTCTCCTCACATTCATAAACTTCTCTCACCATCCTGCTATTTGTACTGCTACTTGGAATATCCCCCTTGCTGTCTCTATCAATATAAAGTTTCCCTACATAGAATGAGCAAATCTCCCAGCTAAGATATTCGTTGCTTTCCAGTTTTGATTAGAACAATCTTTTCTGAACAGGTCATTTCTATTTTAAAATAGATTCCATTTCCCCAAAAATCGAAATCCCTCAATAACACAATAGCTCTTCAGCCATTGATTTTTCTCCTTTCACCCTTTGTTCCTTCCCAGTTGAGTTTGGCATTGGGAGTAAACAAGAAAGTATTGCTTTAACGGTTTTATTTTTAATACTCTACCTCACCTCTTAAGTTCACTCTGTACTGCTTTAATCTCCCTAAAAAGTGTCATTCCTGCCATTATCTCCAATAATGTTTGGCTATTCAATCTCACCTTTAACTACGTGCTTGAAATGTTTCGAAACGTTCTTAATCCTCGCACAGGGAAAGCAAAAACCATCCTAAATTAACGGTCACTGCCCCAGAATCTCCTGTTGATGCCCCTGATAGAAAAGTCCACTGAAGCAATAATTCTACTAACTCTTCCCAAACGCTGCTGAACATAAGAATCTTTCTAAGTGTCCAATAATTGATTGCCCTTCCATTTTCCTCAGACAGGCAATCCCCTTCAGCTGTTCTAAAAGCAGAAAAGCATATTGATAGATGTATAGCCACCCGTTGACATGAACTACCTTCTTATCTTTCCTGACAGTCACCCAACTATCTAACTGATTTGCTGGATAGCATTTTTTACTAAATCGTCTAGCCATCTCTCACAGTACCTTATATGTAGCCTTAATAACATTATGCATAAAAGTAGGATTGCTTTTGACAACTTATATAGATGTTACCTTTCATTACCTACAGACAATAACGGTTAAAAAAATGGAAAAATATATTCATATACGTATCAAACATATAACAGGTAAACAAAATCAACCATTTAGCTAATTATATCAATAAAAATATTCCTCTTCAATAAATCCCGAGAAGAAAGTAGTCTCCTCCGAAGCTGAAAACGTCTCGGACTCTCCGGAAGGAAGGTACAAGTCCGTAATTTAAAAAGAGCTGATTAATTTTTCAAAGCAAAAACACATGTGCAATGTAATAAAAGAAACCTTTTAAAACAGAAATAAACTTTTCCTTTCTTTGTAAACCACCCTTAAAAAACTCTTTTAAAACAAAAATTCGTTTGAAAGAAAATTGCGAGGTGTTTTTGATTGTTTTTGTATGTAAATGAAACAAAATAGAAAAAATGATGTTAAATTAATAAACGATAATAACTATATCAACTGCAAAAAATACTACATTAAATATTCAACTGTCTGCAATCCCAGGAGCAGCTGTAAGATCCATGCTGCTCAAAGAACATTATGTGAAACTGTCTTTACAATATGAAGAAATGTGGATACATGTTTTAATTATTTGTTCCCAATTCAACGTGACTTTACAATACGGTTTAATCTCCTTCCACGATTCTAAATATAGAATTTAATTGAATCTTTATCCTCATCACTCGAACTCTTTCAAACAAAATTGTGCATCTGTGTTCATCGTACAGACGGAAAGTTCCTTCAGCTCTGAATATTGCAGGAATGATACAAATAACATTACCCGGGTCTACGTAAAACCCAAATGTTGCAGAGAAAGCCACCTACATCTAATCCAATATTAATTACGTACAAGCCTTATGAATAAATCATAGAGAAGGGCATAGTATAAAAGGCAAATTCAGCTTCATGTCCAAAATAAAATTCGTGGCTCCCTCATAAAAAAACCTCAACCGCATTTCACTATAAATTCACAAAAATAGGAATAACAAGAGAACGGGAAGAAAATCAAGGCTAAGTAGTGAACTTCGTAAATGATGATGATGAGAATGGGGGGAATGGAGTTTGGGGGAATGATAAATAACGTTGTGGATGTCACAATGATGAGCTGGTGGTTCACAGAGACGAGTAAGGTGTGAGGTTGCAGGAGGGTATAAACCAACTGTTCAGGTGGACAGATCAATTGCTGATGAAAAATTTAACACATATAAATGTGATACATTTCTGAAGTATTAAGACAAGAGAGTACTCAAACTGAAGAGAGGCTTGTTTTACTTGATTTTACTTTTAAGCAAAGAATGTTGAGAGGTGCTCCTGGTGGTGGTGTTTCACAGCATGAGGGGTATGCACAGAATGATCAGAGAGCAGCTTTTCCCCTTACTCGTAGTCTCAATAAAAAGGAGACACACTTATAAAGTGAAAGGGGTCTCACCATTAATCTGTAAACTGTAGAAAAACTTTCCTAGGTCTAAATGTATTTGGTGTTAAAATATTTTAAGATTTACATTGCCTTCTGAAAAATGTGATATTGAAGCAGAGGTTTGTCCTGTTATCCAGATTCCCCATTCCTCGTGCCTCCGTTTCTCATTCTGTTCATTGAAATAATACAACTTTTCCATTCAACTCTCCAACATGCTCAAACACAGACACAGTTTCTGAACTATGATCCAAAGAACAATATTTGCCCGTTCCCCTGACCTCTTTAAAGACTTATATCCTCTTCACGTCTTCCTTTTCTAACCTTTTCAATGTTTGTATTATTTTATAATAATTCAAAATATTTTTCATAAGATATACGGTCTGACACTTTCCAACAGTGTTGATAATGTAATATCTTTGCTCACTAGCTAAACTATAAAGTTAGAACAATGCTAAAATGTTTTGAGGTCCTGTCACTCACTTCTCAGACTGAAGTTGCAGCAAATAGTCATTGAAATCTCAAAAAATTGCCAAGTATTTACTTCTGATCGGAATGGTAATTTGTCTCTTTATTATGAAAAGGGCAAGTTAATTACGGACTGTCTGTCTGACTGCAACATTTTGATGTGGTTTACTCCAGGCCATTAAACATCAGGAATAAAGAGCAGGGATAGGCCAACTGGGTGCCAGGCCTGCTGTGAGAATCAATAAAGCCTAACTGCGCTCTTTTCTCCACATTAATGTCTTGTTCCTGACACACAGAGCAACCTACACCTCCCTTGACCAAAGCCCAGGAGTCATGTTACCCCAGCCACCAACAATGCATAAAATTCAAAGAACTGCAGATGGAGCAACACAAGAACATAGAAATTAGGAGTGGTGGAAGGAAATTCAACTTTGCACTTATCCACATTAAATACCATCTGCCAGATATAACAATCTGCCCCAATTTCCAATATTCATCTGTAAACTCTTTATTCCCATATTACAGCCTGTTTGCCACCTAGTTTAGTATCATCTGTGAATTTAGTTGCTACACTCTGTCTCTCCTTCCAAGTTATTTGGATTGATTGTAAACAGTTGAGGTCTGAGAACTGAAACCTGCAGCACCTCACTAGTTTTAGTTCGTCAGAGAAAGACCAGTTATCCCGATGCTCTGCTTTCTGCCAGTAAGCCAATCTTTTTTCCAATTCAGTATTCTACCCGTAACCCCCTGGGATCTAACCTGCTAGATCAGTCCTTTATGCAGCACCTTGTCAAATGCCTTCTGACGTTTTGATGTACAGCAGTTGCTGTATCCCAATGATCCACATTGTTGGTTACATTCTCAAAGAACTCCAGCAGGTATGTCAAGCACAACCTGCTCATCATGAAACCGTGCTGACAGTGGTGAACGGATCTTTGTTTTTCCAAATGTTCAGTTATTTCTTACGTTATGGTTGACTGAAGAAACTTCCCCACTACAGAGTTAAAACTCACTGGTCTAAAGTTTGTCATTTTTTTCCTTTCTCTTGTTTTGAATACGAGTGTCACATTATTAATTTTCCAATAGTTCTGCACAGTTCCAGAATCAAAGGATTTTTTGAATCTCGTAACTAACACATTAGGTACCTCTGCTGTTACCTCCTTTAATATAATAGACTGCAGGCCGAGAGCCTGACCTCCCTCTAATCCCATCAATGTGTTTAATACCTTTTTCCCTCAGCATCGTACTTCCATCAAGATCCTTTGCAGTTGTCGTAAATTTTGGGAAGAGATTATCTTGCACTGTGAAAGCAAGAAGTGTTGGCTTTACCTCTGCCACTTCTGAGTTTCCCATTACTACCCCGCCGTTTTCATTCTCTAAAAGGCCAACATTTTCGTTCAGCATTGTTTTACGTTTTGCCGACTCGGAGAAGTGTTTTTTTTAAACAATTCTTATGTTTTCGACACATTTTCCTTCGTAGCCATTTTGATTTTGTTTTTAGCAAAAGTTTGCGAAAAATTAAAGCGTTTTTCTTTATTCTATTCATAGGAAGATGGCGTCGCTGGTTAGACAACACTCATTGTCCTTCCCTAATTGCCCAGAGGGCAGTTAGCGTCAAGCAAATTTGTGTGGATTTAAAGTCACATGTAGATCAGATCAGTTAAGGATGGCGGTTTCCGGTCCTAAAGGACATTCATGAAACGTATGGATGTTTCAAACAATAAGCAATTGATTCACTATTATCAATAGACTCTTAATTCTAGGTTCATATTGAATTTAAACTCCACCATCTGCAATGGCGGCACTTGAACGTGAGTCCCCAGAACATTATCTGGACCAGCAGTCGGTGATAATGCCACCAGGCTATCACCTTCATGTTAGTATCGGCTTCTTTGTTGAGACATGAATCACGTTTCACCTTTTTAAAATTCAACTTCCACTCAGGATTGCACTTTAATTAAGGAGTTTGGACTATCTCCCGTAGTAGTTGCCACTGTTCTTCAAATGTGCCGACTTTTAATGTTTTTTGCCAAGTCCATTCAGGCCAAGCCCTTCTTCAGGCCAGTTAAATTATCATTGTCCAACACCAAACCTCACATCTGTGACTCTTTCTTCACTGTTTCAGTCTGAATGTGAAACTGCAGCATTTTGCGGTCACTCTTTCTGAGGTGATCTTGTACTACAGTATGACTTATCACTCCTTCTTCATTATATAATAGCAAAGCCAGTTCTCTGTTTGGTTCCTCGAGGTGTTACTCGAAGAAATAATCCCTCATACGTTCGATGAATCATTCTTTGAGGTTCCCCTTGCCAATTGATTAATCTAGTTAATCCTAGGAGACTCTAACCCCAACCACATACCCAGAGGACTCTAACCCCAATTCCTGTACAGCTGGTAGAAAGTTTAACCCTTTGTGATTTGGTTTGAATGCACGTTTGTTTGTTGGTGAATGAGTGTTTGTGCTTTGTTCCCTGGAGGTTGAGATCCGAGACTGTTTTGAATCTGATTTCTATTATGGAAATTTAACATTATTTATTTTAAGGTTAAGGATATTACAGTCATTATGAAATAAAATGTTAACTCCTGCTCTTTTACAGGTCATGACTGCCTCACTATCAGATTCTAACTAATCTCTTTTATCCTTACATACCAGTGATTTATGGAGGGCAATTGACGTTTCAGTTCAACATTAGATTGTAATTTTAAAAATCCAATGGTTAATATCTGTGTCCTTGGATTCGGCCATTATTCATGCATTAGACGTTGTTTTAAACTTGAATAGACAAATCCTTTTAAGACACCTCTGATTATTTCACGACCTATGGTATTGTAATTGAGCAATGACTGGTTAAGACTACTTAAGAAAACTAATTTTAGGATTAAATTAAGGAAATGAAACAGGGTAATTATAGTGGATTTCAAAGTTAGGAACTGTATGCATTTTACATTTTAAGTATTAAATACTGAATAAATGAATTTATATTATATAAACATATATTTACAGGTAAGGTTCCAAAATGTATCGTTAGGAACAGGCTTTAAAGTTAGACAAGCATAAATTGATGAATTTGTATTTGAAGTTATAGGGAGCAAACAAACATCTGGCAACGTAACATGAGAAGCAGAAACAAAAGGCAAAAATAATGGTAGCCAACGGTTGATGAGTTTATTAAAAAAGTCAAACCTAAAAGGAGAAAGAAACCGGAATGGTGGTGGGCAGCATGTTGAAAATAAAGGGAGGAGATGTTAAGGTGTTTGGTGGACAGGGAGGGGAATCGAGGTGGAAATCCTGACAGGTGGGATGTTATTACTGTGTAAACGCAGGTCACATTAAGCAGGAGTGTCCGGATCTGAAAAGGGCAGAGAGGGCGATATTGCATATGAATCTCTATGAAGAATAGCGGTGTCAGGGGTTCCTGCCCCCTGGGGCCCACCAGGAACACTTGATAAATTTAAAGGTGCGACTTTATAATAAGGACGTCGTTTTCCTAGTCGATACGGGGGCAGCAAGGTCATCCTTAAATTTTAAGCGCAAGCGAGGAGGAATGAAAGGGTTAATTGGATTATGGCCACAGTCTGTGATGAGAGGCACGAAGAATCAGTTTTGCGCTCATGACGAGATATTGCTACCAAATTGGTGATTGGATTAACTGCAAATGGTGCTATGAAATCTGTTGAGGTTCTTAAAAATGAAGGTGCTCAAGCAAAACAATTACAGAAACAGAATGAGAAGTCACAAGTGATTGGTAAACAAACAGAACTGCGCTAGTACAGTTTTTAAAAAAATGTTTTGGTCACTTGTGTTTCCAACCTGAATTACAGATAATGATTATATTATTTATATTATATATATAATTAATAATTAATATTTATAATAAATCGATTGTGCTAGCCTGAATCAATATTAATTGGCAGGATGCCTTCACACATTCTCAGTGACCTGTCCTATTGATTCATGGTTAATTTAAAACATGACCGCATTAATTCATTGTTAATTAAAGAATGGAAAGCTACATTACTGGCCGATGAGGTAACTAACAAAGCAGCCCTGAACCCACAAGAAGCAGTGATTTATTCCCTAATACCTAATGTCCCAGGTCCTTGGGAAGCTCCAATATTTACTGAAAGAGAGGAAAAAGAATTGAAAGATTTAGGGGGTGTAAAAACAGCAGACGAACATTGGATGTTACCTGATGGAAGGGAAATGTTAAACAAAATGATGCGCGAAATGATGGCTGTCTGACATCAGGGGAGCCACTGGTGAGTGCAATCAATGTGTGATTTAGTCTGGAGGAAATATGGATGCAACGGGATACATGTGATAGCCAAACAGATATGTGAGGGATGCATAACACGTAAAAACGTAAACAAGAACGTGTTAAGGAAACAAGTCCCAGGAGGGAGAGAACCTGGGCTAAGAACATTCCAGAGCATCCAAGTAGATTATCCCGAATTACCCCGAGTGGGAAGACTGAGATATATGTTGGTAATAGTTGATCATTTATCCGGATGGGTGGAGGCATATCGTCTAGCCACTGCCAAACCCAGAAACTAAAGATTTGTTCTTAAAGAAGTATGTACTGGATTTGTCTTCCTCTTTGTCTTTCCTCAGGAAACAGAGTTTATTGGCACAGACTCCACCCCTTGTATTCGCTGTTCATCCGATTCAACAGGGAGATTGGGTCTTAGTAAAATCAAGGACAGGGACTAAATTGCAACTGGACTGGGAAGGGCTGCGGTACTTTTGACCGAAACGGCAATAAGGACGGCGGAGAAAGGCTGGACTCACTACACTCGGATCAAAGGGCCAGTGGAATCTCCAGTTGAGGAAGAAGTCTAGACAGCCAAATCAATGCAAGACCCCCTGAAACTCAGGCTAAAGAGACTTTGAGTAACAAATTATACAGTGGTGACGCAAGTGCAGGATTATTTCTCTAGGATTGAATCTTAAGTCTTTTGGTGCTTCAGCATGATGTTTAGAATGCTGGGGATGCTTAGAGTTATGATAATAGCTCTCTTATTATTGGGATTTTGTCAAACATCAATGTCATATGTGTTATTAATGGTTCCTGAGTCTGATAACCCGCAAGTAATAGACGCCGATGCATGCAGCTTGGTAACTTGTGGGGATGTAGATAATCAGGGACAGTACCGCAGCTCAGAGATACATCTTAAGTCCTATGGGAATGGACTCGGTGATGGTACTTGGTATACTGGTCTCGTCACAGTACACCGGGCCACTTTCCGACCAGCTTTTGATTCTCCCGATACAGTGTAACCCAATATACTTAACGATAATGAAACATCGCACGAAGCAACTCTGGGGTGGCGGGGTGGGGGGGGGGGGGCGCCTATCAGGTACAATTAAATGAAACCTTTGAGATAGAAATGAAAACTAACGGGAATGAGTTCTTGTGCTGTTGTTTTCGAATGAGCGTAGGACAGGGAAAACGGGCAGAATTACTGGATAATAAGGTACAACCTTTCACCCCTCCCGATGACTTTAAAGTAGTAAAAATTATAGAGGTAAAGGACTTAAACAGACCACTGAAATAGAAACTGGGTACGGGGATGCAAATGCCTGGATTTAATGGGTAAAGTACACTGTAGAAATTCTGAACAAGACCAATGCTGTGCAAGTGCCTCTGGTATACCAGTGGCCCAGGTGGTTTCTTTTCCGCTCGGGTGGAAGCGATACAGGAAGAGCATGAAATGTATGATAGCCCTGTATCAGGATGAGACTGCATGGAATGATAGGAACTGTACCTCCCTATATATGATGTTGCCTCCCTTGGAGATGAAAGACTTAAAAGCACCCCCCGAGTCAGCTCTCTTTTGGTGGGTGACAGTTAATAAAAATGTAGATTGGATAAATTACATTTTCTTTAACCAACAGCTATTTATAAATTATACAAGAGGTGATGTTAAAGGAATATCGGAACAGCTTGATGTGACAAGTAGGATGGCTTGGGAAAACAGAATGGCCCTTGATATGATCCTAGTGGAAAAAGGGTCTGTATGTGTGTGTGTGTGTGTGTGTGTGTGTGTGTGTGTGTGTGTGTGTGTGTGTGTGTGTGTGTGTGTGTGTGTGTGTGTGTGTGATGTTCGGAGGAAGCTGTTTTACCTTCATTCCCAATAACACTGCACCTGATGGTTCAATTACTCGGGCCGTAAGGGAATTGACTACCTTAACAGAGGAACTGCTGATAATTCAGGAGAAGACACATCTCTCACGGGATGGTTTCAATCATTGTTTAGAAAATGGAAGGGAATGGTGGTTTCCATCCTTACTTCCCTGATAGTAGTAGCCGTGGTATTAGTAGCCATTGGCTGTTGCGTCATACCCTGTATTTGAGGGCTCACCCAAAGACTGATTGAGACAGCCTTAATGAAAGAGATGCCCCTAAAAGGGAATCAGGCAGCAGGACTTTTTTCTATTAAATAATGAGGGGCTGAGTGAGACCAAGATGGATGAAGTCTCAGGAATGATGCTTGTGAATTTTGGGGGCGATGCTTAAAGGAAAAATCGCAGAAACAACAATTTAATGTAAAAATAGAAAGGGGGAATTGTGAGGAGTAATTATACATGTTGTTATCTGCAACAATCACAATGCTGAAAAATGAAAGTGGAAGAGTGGTGTAGGTTAAGCGAGATATGCTTGTACAAACAGTTATAAGCATCTGTTTCCCGTTTCTGCAAAAATAAAAAATAAACACAATCAAGAGTTCATAAGGCTCAGTATGGGCAAAGAATGGAAGGAAATGTTGCTTTAGCGAAGAAGGAAGCAGATGACATTCAAGGAGGATATATAACAATAGACCATAGAGGGATGTGGTGAAACAGCCAAGCAGGACATGCATTTTTGACACGAACAAGGCCGGATGAGGCAAGAGATAAACAGCCGTGTTGAAAGAAGTGGGAGATGTAAACAGGGGAGAAGCAATGGAATAAGTGAGGGAGGAGTAAAAGAGGAATGAATTGTACTAAAAGTTGTGCACTTGTTAAATTCGGTGTGCCTATCTTATAGGCACCACTCTTGCAAGAGTATAATAACCGATACTGCTGCTTCAGATCTTGTCTCAGACTGAAGTTATTGAAGTCAGTGGGTTCTATTTCCCACACAACCATGGAGATCCTGCTTTTAAACTCAGGTCATGGTTCCTAAACATTCTTTGCTGGACCTTTCAGTCCTCTTAAGGATGTCATTCGTATTGATGTGTACCACAACCGCTGGCTGTTCACCCTCCCCCTTTAGTATGCCCAGAACATGCTCGGAGACATCCCTGATCCTCGCACCAACCGCCCTTTGTATGAAGAATTCATAGAATCACTGCAGTGGGAAAACAGGCCAGTTCACACAGCACGTCCACGCTGACCCTCTGAAGTGTAACATACTCTGACCCATTCCCCTACTCGATTACTCTGAATTTGCCCCTGACTAATGCACCTAACCAGCACATCGCTGAAGACTATTGGCAAAAAGTAAGCAACCGAGACCCATTCTTTTACCCTTTGTTGAAATTGCTTTCTCACAACAGAAATACTGAGCATTACCAGCAACTTGCGGTTTTGTCACTGATGATATTTGCATATTGACAAAAACATACACAACTCAGACTTGAAATAAAGCTGAATTTAAACTCTCAGGAGAAAACTAAATATTTGGTCATTCAATGATCCCAGTAAAGCTTTATTGAATTACTCCTGTTCTGTCTGTGAACGTCATTTGTTCACTTTCCCAATCCTGAATAAAGGAGATTTTTGCATTTTCTTTTAAATCAGAAATCTCAGAAAAGTTGCACATTTACTTCTTCATGTGGGAATGTGATTGCATCTCATTCGTTCATCTCATTTCAATTACAGAGGATTATTCACAAAACACACACAATGTATCACTTTGTCGAAGAATACCAGTAACATTGTAAGAAATTGGAATCATAACTGGAAAGAAGGATTTCGACAAAAGAAGGATGAGAGAAAGAGGGTCTTATTTTGAAAAAAACTATTATGTGAATTTAGGTGATCAAATTCATGGAAAACTACATAGGGCTGACAAACAATATTGATATGAAGTTGTAGCGGTGTACATTGTTCTAAAAAAAGTTAAAATGTTACATTTGACTGTGAAACAAATAATGAATCTGAGTTGTCATGGTACAAAAAGAAATTCAAATTCGGCCAATCAGTTTAACTATGCAAACACTCTGAAATCCAATGGAGTTTGAAATATAATGTATTTGATGAAATCAAAATCAATTAAATAATCCAATGTTTTGAGGTGTAAAACTGGACAGTTTATACATTGAGGGAGAGAACTGCCAAGCGCATCCACAAAGATAGACTGCTAGCTGAAGAGCTTTCTGAAAGGTACCTGTCTGTAAGATGTTTGCACAGCAGAACATCAAAGCCAACCGCGATAAAAATCTACAGAGAAAAATCTGAAAAGGAGAATTGACAAAGCTGACTGGTTTTGAAACGTGATTGTATTCTTTTGAAATCTTAGTCATGGTGTTTTCTTTCATTGGACCAGTATTGTAGAGTGGGAGGTAAAAGATAGGTTTAACGAAACGAGTTCTAAATAGTTGTGTATTTTAATATTCTCTGTTGGACTTAAATAACAAAACTGTTAATTTTACTTTAAATAGTGACCTCTGTAAATGGATCTTTGCCTCTCGAAAGTTAACAGATTCCAGCATGACGTGCACTTTTTTCTCTGTGGCTGGTTCAGATTAGGAGAGGGGTTTTCTCTGTGTCATAACAGTTTGGGGCCTTTTGTCTGCGATTTGAACAAGTTTAGACAGATCCAGTCTGAGATTTGGGCAGAGCTAAATGTGGTTGAGGTATGAAAATGCACAGTAGATTTAATCATTGACACGTTATTATCCGAGAGCTTTAAATAAAAAGTCGATGAGTCACTTTGTTTAATTTCGGTGACTTGTGGTTGGTTAAATTTAAAGTGAGAGAAATGGCTCTTTAAAAATGTTAAAGAGATTCTGGGGTTTTAAGATGATTCTCACATTTGCGGAAGGCATTTAGAAGAAAAAATAAAGGCCAAACATTTAGAATTAGCAAAGAATTTAGATTTTGGGTGTAACCAAGAACAAGAGTAAAGCTGAAATTGTCAGGAAATTACTCAAACAATAAGGTGTGCCAGAGAAACAGAAAAGTGTAGGATATTTAGAAAAAACTTGAATTACAATAGAAGAAAATGTAGTTTTAAAGATAAACAAAGGGAGAGAGAAAGAGAGAAGCAAGAGAAAGCAAGAGGGAAGAGAGAGGGGATTAAAAAGAGGGGAGAAGGTTCTCAGCTGAGCAAATGGAGAGTGAATTTGAACTTGAGAAGTTGTGATTTTGTAAGCAAAGTCAAGTGAACAGGCTGGAGAGTAAAAGGGACATTAGTGATTTATACAACTATGTCAAGATTCTGCCACATTTTGATGAGAAAGATGTTGAAGCCTTCTTTATTTCATCTGAAAAAATGGCTAGGCAGGTAGAGTGGTGAAAGGATTTATGGGTAATGGTAGTTCAGGCTAAGCTGGTAGGCACAGTTAGTGAGGTATTTGCTGCCCTGCCAGTTGAGGGGTCAAGAGATTATGAAGACATGAAACAAGATATTTTATGTGCTTACGAACTGGTACTGGAAGCATATAGATAGCAGTTCGGAAACATAAAGAAGGAACAAGATCAGCCTTATGTTGAGTTCGAAAGAATTAAACATTGGCATTTTGATAGATGGCTGAAGGCTTTAAAGACAGATAAGACTTGTGAGGCTCGAAGGGAGATTATTCTGCTGGAGTTTAAAACCTCACTTCCAGAGGTGATAATAATTCACGTGGAGGAAAAGAAAGTTCAGAAATTGAGAATGGAAGGAGAATTAATAGATGAATACATGCTGCTGCATAAGACAAGCTTCCAGCCAGAATTTTGTCCTGTGAGGAATAGAGTTTGGGAGAAGGGGAGATGCTACACTATAAAAGAAAGAGTAGAACATATGAGTTTACCACAGGTTAAAGAAGCTGCCCAAGAGAGTGAAAAGGAGGTGAAAGGCCTCAGGTGTTTTCACTGTAATGGAGTGGGACACAGAAAATTACAGTGCCGGTGGTTTCCGAAGGTCATTGGGAAAAGGTGTTTTCACCGACATAAGGAGGTTAATGTATGGTCACAGTGCTGATTGTTAAGAAAAGGACTGTGGGAAAAGATGTGGTAAAAGAAGCTAAGCCAGTGGCATTAGTGAAAGATTTAAAGGAAACCCCAACAAGATCGAAGAGCTGCAGGAAAGTGCACAGCCAAGACGGGGCTGGGTACAGAGTTAGTACCTGATCTCTCTAAAGAGTTTGCGTCTGTGAGTAAAGTTTACTCAGAAATAACAGGGGTAGAAGAGCAAGAAGTTATCATTTTGAGAGATACATGATCTAACCAGTTGATAATAGGAAGAGATGAATGAATTTGAAGTCTTTCTGATCTGTTACCCGGGAATGCATTAATTTATGGGAAAGACGTACAGAAATTTAGAATTTCCCTATGTAAGATCGGGTTGGAGTGCCTAATCAAGACTGGGGAAGTTATAGCGGGAAAGATTGACAGACTGTCACATGCAGGAATGCAGTTTGTTCTTGGGAAGGGTTTAGCAGGGTCCAAGTTGGGAGTGACATCCCTTGTTGTGGAGAAGCCCAAGGAAGACAAAGAAACGGAAGTGTTAAATTGGAAATATCCTGGTATTTTCCCAGGCTGTGCAGTCACCATATCCCACTATTATAAGTCACTGCACGAAGGACAAACTATAGACAAAGATGAAGGAGTTGAGATTCAGTTAACGGACACCCTGTTTGCCGTAATGGTGCAGGGAAAACCTGAACAGGCAGTGGGTCAGACAGAGGTGTTTTGTCCTGAAAGGCTAAGGGACTTGCAACAGACAGAAAGACGATAAAAGATATATATGTGAAGTGTACTCTGAAAAGGAGGCAGAGGATATTCATGAGAGTTGTTATCTGAAAGATAGAGCTTAAGACAGAAATAGAGACCACATCAGGTTAGTGCAGAGGAGAAATGTGCTGAGGTGCACCAGATTGTGTTGCTATTAGCATAGAGACAGGAAGTTTTACAGGTAGCATATGAACTACCTGTAGGCGGTCACCTAGGGGTACGAAAGACTCGGGCTAAGGGACAAAAACATTTTTATTGACCTGGAATGCACAAAGATGTGGTTAATGTTTGGCGTACATGTCATTCATGCCAAATGGTAGGTAGGCCACAGGCAGTAATGAAACTAGCAGCTTTGTTGCCAATTCCCACATTTGAAGACTACTTCATGTGACTTATAAATGAGTGTGCAGGTCCCCTCCTGAAAAATAGAGGAGAGAAAGAATTGGAGAAACAGGTGTTATTTACTCCCCCACAGAGTGAGGAATCAAATCCAAATGTCGTGGATTTTGATGTGCTTCAAAATATGTCAAAATCGTAGAATTCCTTGAGCAGTGGGGTAGATTAGTAAACTATCTGTCTCAGGATCATAGAACACAGTTGAAAGGTTTGTTATTGCAATATGAGGACATATGTTAGAATCATATGGTGGGGACTATTGTATATGAAGTTGTTCTAGAGAGTACTGTTCCGATAAAACAATCCATATCGGCATTATCCCTCAAAGCCAGACAGGTCCAGAAGGAGGTGGAGGTTATGCTCAATGAGGACATCATTGAACCAAGCCCGAGCGAGTGGAGCTCGCCGATCATCTTAGTTCCCAAACCGGATGGGACTCAATGATTTTGCTTGGATTATTGTAAGATCGACACTGTTACAAAATCAGACTTATATCCAATACCGACATTGGAGGACTGAATCGAGAAAGTTGGACAAGTCAGTTACATCACGTGGTTTCTGGCAGGTACCTTTATCAGAGACAGTGAAATAAATTTCTGAATTGTAACACCAAATGGTCTTAATCAATTCAAAGTGATGCCATTTGGAATGATGAACACACCCAACAAATTCCAAAGACTCACGAACAAACTGTGCAGTCCATTTAGACAATGTAGTGATCTTCCCTAAGTCCTGGAAAGATCACTTGGTACAGTTGGCAGAGCTTTTTGAATGAATACGAGAAACAAATCTGCTGATAAAATTAAACAAAACACAATTTGTGAAAGCAGACATGATGTTCTAGGGACAAAATATCTGTCATGGAAAGTTGATCCCATGGAATGCAAAGACCAAAACAACCGAGGAATTTCCATGGCCAACCTCGAAGAAAAAGATGCTTCGCTCCTTCGGAGTCAGCGGGATTCTGTCGGAAGTTTGTTTCAAATGTCAGCAGTGTAGTGGCACCGTTAACCGACTTGCTGAAGAAAAACACAAAGTATTGGATGACAGAACAATGCCAGGAGGCATTCGACCATTAAAAAGAAATATTGAGCACCAAACCAGTTTCAGCTACACCAACGCTTGAAAACATTTCAAAGTTGCCGTCAATTTGAGTGACATAGGAGCTGGAGCTGCACTGCCATGATATGGGATCGTCCGTTTCAAAGAAGCTCAGCATCCACCAGAGAAAATATTCCACGATTGGGAAATGACTATTGAGTTTGGTACTAGCCTTATAACATTTTAATGTGTACTCACAAACAGAGTGTTGTAGATGGTTGTGTACATGGAGCCCAATCTGCTTACATTCTTTGAACGCTTTTAAGACTATTTCATTGGAGTCTTATGTTGCAGACTTTTAATTTAAAAATCGTACACGTAGCGTGTCGGAAGTATGTAATCTCAGATGCGTTCTCACAAATTTAACTGATAACGATTAAACGAGATTTGTAATTATCCAATGTTAAATATAGGTAAAGGGGAAGAAGTTAAGGTTAACTTAGATTTAGGTTATCTGTATGTTATGGTAATGTGTTGAAAGAATAGAAAAACAAATGAGACCGTATTTTCATTTTGATTGTTCTTTTTTGAGAGAGAAGGGGTTATGAATGTGTAAAGGGTATTGTACCTTTAAGAGAGTTGAAGGATTTCCAAGCACAGTGAGTTCTGGAAAATTTACAATGTAACATGTGGTCCAGCAGCTTGCAGTACCTGCGTTGCTATGAGACAAAAAATAAAATCAAATTTGATCAATCCATTTAAATTATGTCCCAAGAAGCTAAACTACAATCGAGTTTAAATTTGGAATTTGGCAATATTATAAAAAAAGGAAATTACCCGATGATTTGGGATAGAAAGCTGAAAAGAAAATTGACCAGTTAGGGGAGAACTGTCACACCACCAACATCGGCAGACTGACCGGAGAATAGCTCTCCGAAATGTACCTTTGTTTATCAATGACCTGTGACACAGAAACTCTAAGGAGAAGAAGCGAAGACAGAGGACGATACAAAGAGAATATTCGACAGCTGGCTGGTTCTGAAATTTGATTGTTTTGGTATATCTTAATTGGGGATGGGTGGGGTGGGGGATTATCGGACCAGTATTATAGAAGAGTAAGTAAAAGATTGGTCAGAGAAAGGAGTTGCAAAAAGTTGTTAGTTAATTATTCCCTGTTAGACTTATTTTAAAAAGTGTTAATTTTTGCTTTAAATAGTGACCTTCAGGATGGTTATTGACCTTCCGAATTTTTACACATAACAGCATGCGCTAAATCTTTTCTGTGTTTCAAGTTTAAATTAGCGTGGGGTGGTGGAGATAGTGGGGGAGGGGGCAAGGTTTCGCCCGTGTTGTAACATATTAAATCGGATTTCTCTGCACAGATGCTGCCAGACCTGCAGAGCTTTTCCAGCACATTTCTGTCTTAATTTCTGGTTTACGAAATCTGAAGTTCTCTTGACTTTCTTATCATTGACAGCCACGGTTGAGGTCCTGGAGGACAAGAAGACAGCTAATGTTGTTACATTATTTGTAATTTGGCTGCAAAGAAAACCCAGGGAACTACATACCAGTGAGTTTGATGTCAAGGGTGGAGAAGTGTTTGTTGGAGATTCTGAGAGGCAGGATTTACATGCATTTGGAAAGGCAAGGGCTGATTAGGGATATTCAGCACGGCTTTATGTCTGGGAATCCATGTCTCACAAACTAGATTGGAGGTTTTGAAGAGGTGACCAGGAAGATAGATGAAGGTAAAGCAACATGCGTTGTCTACGTGGACCTTAGTGAGGCCCAACAAAGTTCCACATGGTAGTCTGTTTAATAAGGTTAGATCACAGGAGATCAGGGACAGCTATCCAATTAGATACAAAACTGACTTGACTGTAGGAGACAGAGGGTGCTGGGAGAGATTTGCTGTTCCAATTGGAGGCCTGTGTCCAGCGTTGTTCCACAAGGACCAGGCTGCTGTTGTTCATGGTTTTTGTAAATGGTTTGGATGAGAACATTGGAACCGTGGATAGTAATTTGGAGATGAAACCCCCAAAATTGGAATTATGGTGGACAGTGAAGAAGGCTATCTTAGGGAACAAAGATATCTTGATCTACTTGACAAGTGGGCTGAGGATTGGCTGATGGATCTTCATGCAGATAAATGCGAGATGTTGCATTTTGTTAGACAAACGAGTGTAGGATTTATTCAGAAAATGGTATCGCGCTGGGGAGCGTTGTCAAACAGAGACATCCAGGGTCCAGGTACATAGTTCCGTGAAAGTGGAGTCGCAGATTGACAGGACAGTGAATAAGGCATAAGGCAAGCTGACTTCCATCGGTCAGTGCATTGAGTATAGGAATTAGCACATCATGTTGTGGCTCTACAAGAGAATGGTCAGGCCACATTTGAAGCAATTCTTGTTGTCCTGCTATTGGAAGAATGTTATAAACTGAGAAGGGGACAAAAGGATTTAAAATGATGTGACGGAGATGGCAGGTTTTGAGATATAAGGATAGGCTGGGATTTTGTTCCTTTTCCGTTGGAGGCTGAGAGGTGACCTTTATTACATCATGAGAGGCATGGATAGGATAAATAGACAAGAACATTTCCTCCGAGTGGGTGTGTCCAGAACCAGACAAGATAGGTTTAAGGTGAGAGAGAAGACATTTAAAAGAGATCTAAGGGACAGTTGTTTCTCACAGAGCGTGGTGTGTAAAGGTAGCGAGTTTTCAGAGGAAGTAGCATTGGGGAGTACAGTTACAACATTTGAAAGACAATTGGATGTGTACATGAATACCAAAGGTTTGGAGGGGTGTGTGCCTAAAGAAGAAAAATAGTAATCATTCAGTTTAGGAAACCAGGTGAGTATGGACGAGTTGAGCCAAAATGTCTGTTTGCATATTATATGATTCTAAGAGTGTATGACTTTTTCACTCCTCCTTCATCACTAGTCTTTCATTGCATTCAATTGATTTCCAAGTCAAATCTCATCTGCAGATATTTTAAATGATCTAACTCTCCAAACTTTCTTAAATAGAGAATTCCTGACATTGATGTGGTTCTGCAGACCACAGCAGCAGCAGAAACAGAATTAAATTCAAGCACAATCTGTAATGTTTTTCCTGGCATAATCCCTCAGTCGATCATTCCAACCAAGTTGATCTATGGTTCATTGATGTATAGGTGAACGTGCCAGTGTCCCAATCGTGTGTACCTAAACCTGATGACAACCCGTTAAAGCTACCATAACTAACTGTCTGCATTCCAAACTGCAGCAATAACATGTGATAGAGAGGGTGTAATGATCCCAACACCAACAAACCAACAGTACTGTCACATCTAGCCATAAATGGTGATGGACGGTTAAACAATTTCATGGAGGAGAGGGCTCCACTATTATCGCCATCCTAAATAATGGAACAGTCCTGTACATCAGTGTAAAAGATAATGATGTATTTTTGGCAAGATACTCCGCCAGACGTGTTGAGTGGATGATCCACCTCACCCTCGCCATGATGCCCACAGAATCACAGATGCCAGTCTTCAATCAATTCGACTTGCTTCAAGCGACATGAAGAAACAGCTGAACACAGTAGATACGACAAGGGCAAAGGGACCTGACACGATTCCTGCAACAGGAGTGAAGACTTGTGATGCACAACAACCGTGTCCCTTGGGGAAGCTGTTTCTTTCCAGCTCCAACTCTGACATCTTCTTGGCAATGTGGAAAATTACTTAACTATGTCCAGTCCTCGAAGAGGAGAATAATTACAATCTGACCATTTGCCACCCCCTCAGTCACATCACGATAGTTAAACTTGTAAAAATTCTTTTGGACAGATCTGTCAAACCGCACAGAAATAACCAGCTCAGTGTGGTTTCCAATAGGTCCCTACGTGGAGATGGTGCTGTTGTGGAAATATCACTGGATTACTAATCCAGACCAGGCTAATGCCCTGGCAACTGATGGAATTTAATAGCAATTAACAACATATCGAGATCTAAAATCTGGTATCAGTAACGATGATGCTGAAATCAATGCCAATTGCAAACTCCAATTTGCTTCATCAATGTACATTCAGGAAATGAATACTGGCCTGGTGAATTCCATGCATTTCTGGTCTGGCCTAAACGATACTCTATACACACATGCATGTGATAAACTTTTCAATGGTCTCGAAAACGGCAAAGTAGGACACAAAATTGTATCAAACTGCTCTGAAGTTTGTAAGGATAAAACTGACAGAATTCCCGGCACCAGCCTCAGTATCGGAAAAGGGAATGGGAAACACATTTCTGTTGACCCTGCAGAGGCCTCCTTCCTAACGTCTGAGAGCTTGTGATAGCCATATTCCAGATGCCTCCCGCTCCCTTTCGTGTCGAGAAATCCTTATTCATATTCAGTGCCTTGTGTTCCACAGTTTATCTGGGAGAGAAATTCCCAGAGTCACAAGTCACTGAGTGAAGACATTTATTCTCATCTCAATGCAGAGTAGCCTGCTTGTAGCTAATACTGTGGCCTCTTGTTTTAGACGTCCCAGGCAGGGGAATTATCATCTTCCAATATGTCTCACACTGTCAGACTTTTATATGTTTCACTGAGATCTCCACTCATGTTCCTGAAGCCCATTGAACACAGGCCCAAACGCCCCAAACTCTGCTCTCACAACAAGCCTGTCATTCCAGATATCAGTCTGGTCATCCTTCACTGCACTCCCTCAATGTCAGGTTTGTCACTTATTAGGTAAGGAGACCAAACTACACACAATACTGCACAATGTTCGAGATGGGCTCTCACCGAGGCCCTGTACAGCTGCAGTAAGACACCCTTACTTCTGTCAGTCAATCCCCTAGAAATTAAGGTGAACACACCATTTATCTTCCTGCCTGCTTTCTGCTCTTGCAATATTGCTTTCAGTGACTGGTGTACAAGGAAATACAGATCCTTTTAAATGTTACACAGCTCCCCACTTGGTGGCTTTGTGTACACTGGTCAGCGTGCCAATGCCATTCCCAGTATTGACTTCTGGGTTCAGAACTCACTACCCTGCACTGACCTCGGAGGGCTGCGCAACAGGGAAAAAAAGAAAGAACATAAATCCCTTTAAAGACCAACATGTTTCATACAATCCCTTTTGAAATGATAGGTTGCTGTTCTATTGTACCTATCAAAGTACGCACCATCACATCCACCCCCATTGATCTTCATCTGCCACATATTTGCCCATTCACTCCACTTTTCTCAATCACCTTGGAGCTTTTTTTTTAAAATCCTCCTCACCCACTAACAATCCGACATCATTTCGTGCTGTCAGCAGACTGAGAAATATTGCATTTGATTTCCTCAACTAAATGATGGTATGCATTGAGAATAGCTGTGTCACAATCACTAATCCCTACGACAGGCCATGATCCTTCAACTTCAAAACAGATTGTTTTATTCCTGTTCACTGTTTCGTGTCAGTTCTCCAATTCTAAAATCATGTTCATATTTTAGTCCCAATGCCGTAACATTTGAGTTTGCACACTCGGCCATAGTCTTTATCAAGATCTTTCTGAAAATGTAAATGCATTGCATCCATTTCTTTTCTGTATGCATCTACCAGTCAGTTTGTCAAATATAATTCCCATTTCATGTTGACCCATTACATAAGAACGTACAAACTAGGAGCAGGAGTAGGCCATCGGGCCCTTCAAGCCTGCGCCACCATTCAATAAGATAATGGCTGATCATTTCATAGCCTCAGCTCCACTTACCCGCCCACTCACCATAATCCATCATTCCTTCAATCTTCAAACAATTATCTATAAGAGTTCAAACACATTCAATGACAAATCCTCAAGAATTCTACAGGTTCACAAGCTTCTTGGTCAAGACGTTCCTTCTCAATTCAGTCCTAAATCTGCTCCATATAGTTTTGAGGCTTTGCCCTGTTATCTAATTTCACATGCTTCTGGAATCATCCTTTATATTTCTATCGTACCTACTCCCTTCACAATTATAAATGTTTCTATTCCTTCCTCCCTCATTCTTTCAAATTCCAATCAATGTATAATTCCAATGTATTCAGTCTCTCCTCATAACCAAACCCCTCACCTCTGAAACCAACCTAACGAGCCTCCTCTGCATACATTGTAGTGCTAGTATTTCCTTTCTCAGACGGGGAGACCAAAACTGCACATACTACAGGTGTGGTCTCCTCAGCACCCTTTAAATCTGCAACATAACTCCCTACTTTTACACTCAATCCCTTTCGCAAAATTCAATTTGCCTTGTTAATTACCTGTTGTCCCGACAGACCAGCTTCTGTGATTCATGCACAAGGACACCCAGGTCCCTTTGCACAAGAGCATGCTGCATTTTTTAAACAATTCAAATAAGAGTCCTCTTTAGTATTTGTCCTACCAAAATGGATGATTTTACATTTATTATAATTGCACTCCATCTGCCAGACCTTGACCCACTCACTTCAACTCTTTATGTCCCTTTGTAAAGTTTAACCATCCTCTCCACATTTTACTCTGCCAGTCATGTTAGTATCATCTGCAACCTTTGAGACACTACACGTGCTCCCCTACTCCAAATTATCTATGTAAGCTGTGAATAATTGCAGTCCCAGCACCGATCCCTGAGGCACTCCACTCGTCACTGATCAGCAACCAGAAAAACAATCATGCATTCCCACTCGTTGCTTCATGTTAGTTCACCAAGCCTCTCTCCATGCTAATACATTGCCCGTAATGCCACACCTTACGCAGCAGCCTTTTTGGCGTCACTATATTGAATGTCTTTTGGAAATCTCAGTACACCACGCCTACTGGGCTCCTGTAGTTGTGATGTCTTCATAGAATTCCAGTAGGTTAGTTACACGTGGCCTGCCTTTCATTAACCAACACTGTGTCTCCCCAACGGGACAATTTCTATCAAGATGCATTGCCATTTATTCCTTGATTACAGATTGAAATATTTTCTCCTACAGATGTTCGGCTAACCAGTCTATAATTCCCCTCATGTTGTCTATCTCCCTTTTTAAACAGTGGTGTCTGTACTCCTGTTTTCCAATTTGCTGGAATTGTATCAGAGTCCAGTGAAATCAGAAAAATTTCCAAAAGTGCATTTGTTATTTCTCTCATCACCTCTGTTAGTACCTTGGGATACATTCCATCAGGGCCAGGAGACTTATCTACCTTTGGCTCCATGAGCTTGCCCAACACTATCTCTCTCTTGGGAATGGTTGTTTCCAGGTACTCACTTACCTTCCTGCCTTTGACAATTACTGACATGTTATTAGTGTTCTTCATTGTGTAGACCAACTAAATAACTCTTCAATTCCTTGTCCATTTCCTCATATCTCATTACTGGATCCCACTTCTCACATTCTAAAGGACAATTGCTTACCTTAGCCATTCATTTCGTTTTGTATATTTATAGAATATTTTGCTATCTGTCTTTATATTCTGAGGTAGTTTACTCTTGTAACCTATCGGATGTGTCTTGATAAATTTCAAAATAAAGCAACAAAAAAGTTAACGGTTTTGACATTATTTTGACATTTAAAGTTTTCCCAATCTTCTACTTTCCCACTGGTCGTTGCCATTATTTATGCCATTTATTTTAATTTGATAGCCTCCCTTATTACCTGGGACGTTCATGGTAGATTACCCTTTTGCGACAGTCCTTCCATTTCACCATTATATACTGTTGCTGGGAACGTTGAAAAATTGTTTTGAAAGCCTTCCACTGTTCTTCATCAACGGTTCCACCGTAAAGTCTTCACTTCCAGCCACCTTTAGCCAAGATCAAAGGGTTGTACAAGTCATGCACATGAATTGTACACACCTAAGATGGCTCTTAAGTACTTAATCAGTCAGCATGGAGAGGCGGGTTTGATTAATTAAAATGCAAATCACAGAATTTATTTCAAGTCACTGCCTGGAGACACCTTCAGGTACTATCGATGTAAATGAAGTAACAGTTGCGGTCAGATAATGTATTCTCAGCTTGAGGCCTTGTTTGGACTCTGTCTGTGTCTTGCCCTGGAGTCAGACTGGTTTTATTTACAAAGTAGGAGTAGCGCGCGTGTGTATGTGTGGGAGAGAGGGCGTGTCTGCGTGAAGGGGAGTGAGAGACACCCATTCTGTATGTGAGAGAGAGTGAGGTGGATTGTGCGTGTGTGTGCGGGAGGGAGAGAGAGAGCCGGTCTGTGTTCATCCGTGTGTGTTGACAGAGTGGAGTGCATGTGTGGATCGTGAGAGAGGGGCAGTGTGAATGTGTGTGAGGGCAGATAGGGAGAGTGTGCATCAGTGTATGTAACGGGGAGAGTGAGAATGTGTACTCGTCCAGACTAAGGCACAGGCAAATACGGCATGTCCCTTTCCCCACACACACTCACTCTGTGGTTTCAGAGCTTCCCCTCTCTGTAGCCTCTGCTCCATTTGTTGTTCATGTTGCAGACCCAGATGCTGTAACTACAGTCCCCATGTTCCATTCAGAGTTGCGTCACCAAATCATCAGGTTTTCCGGAATATCTGAGGCAGCTCACAGCACAACCTTCTGCAAACCATCCCCAGCAGCTCCACTAAGTGGAGGTGAGAGAGAGGGGCGAGAGAGAAAGGAAGAGGCATGGGAGAGAGAGAGAGAGGGGATGGGCAAGAGAGAGAGAGGTGGGTGGTTGAGAGAGAGAGAGGGAGCAGCGAGAGCGAGAGGGAGGGCGGGCGACAGAGAGGGGGGAGCAAGAGAGCGAAGGAGGAGGTAAGAGAGAGGGAGGGGAGCGAGGTAGAGAGGGACGTGCGAGAGAGAAAGGGAGAAGGGTGAGAGAGAGAGGCGGCGGGCAAGAGAGACAGGTGGGTGGGTGAGAGAGAGAGGGAGAGGTGAGAGAGGGGGCGTGCGGGACGAGAGAGGGTGGGGTGATACAGAGAGAGGCAGGGGGCGAGAGAGAGAGGTGGGCGGGAGAGAGGGGGGGGAGAGGGGGGTGAGAGAGAGGGAGAGGGTGAGAGAGAGAGGGATGGGGTGAGAGAGAGAGGGAGGGGGCGAGAGAGAGAGGGGGCGAGAAAGAGGGAGGGGAGCGAGACAGGGAGGGAGGGGGCGAGTGAGAGAGGGGGGCGAGAGAGAGAGGGGGGGAGAGGGGGGTGAGAGAGAGGGAGAGGGTGTGAGAGAGAGGGATGGGGTGAGAGAGAGAGGGAGGGGGCGAGAGAGAGAGGGGGGCGAGAAAGAGGGAGGGGAGCGAGAGAGGGAGGGAGGGGGCGAATGAGAGAGGGGGGCGAGAGAGAGAGGGAAGGGGGCGAGAGAGAGAGAGGAAGGGGGTGTGAGAGGGGCGGCGGGCGAGAGAGAGAGGGCGCGGGCGAAAGAGGGGGGGCGAGAGAAAGAGAGGGCGGCGAGTTAGAAAGGTGGTCGAGAGAGAGTTGGAGGGTGGCAAGAGAGAGAGAGGGACGAGAGAGAGAGGGGGCAAGAGAGAGAGAGAGGGAGGGGGTGAGAGAGAGAGAGGGTGGGGGTGAGAGAAAGAGTGAGGGGAAAGAGAGAGAGAGGAAGGGGAAAGAGAGATAGGGAGGGGGAGAGAGGGAGGGTGCGAGAAAGAGTGTGAGAGGGCGAGAGAGAGTGGGAGGTGGCGAGAGAGAGAGGGAGGTGACGAGAGAGAGAGGGAGGGGGACGAGTGAGTGAAGGGGGCGAGAGAGAGAGTAGGTGAGAGAGAGAGGGAGGGGGTGAAAGAGAGGGATAGGGAGGCGAGAGAGAGAGAGAGGGAAGGGGGCGAGAGAGAGAGAGGAAGGGGGTGTGAGAGGGGCGGCGGGCGAGAGAGAGAGGGCGCGGGTGAAAGAGGGGGGGCGAGAGAAAGAGAGGGCGGCGAGTTAGAAAGGTGGTCGAGAGAGAGTTGGAGGGTGGCAAGAGAGAGAGAGGGACGAGAGAGAGGGGGCAAGAGAGAGAGAGGGAGGGGGTGAGAGAGAGAGAGGGTGGGGGTGAGAGAAAGAGTGAGGGGAAAGAGAGAGAGAGGAAGGGGAAAGAGAGATAGGGAGAGGGAGAGAGGGAGGTTGCAAGAGAGAGTGTGAGAGGGCGAGAGAGAGTGGGAGGTGGCGAGATAGAGAGGGAGGGGGCGGAAGAGAGAGAGGGAGGTGACGAGAGAGAGAGGGAGGGGGACGAGTGAGAGAGGGAGGGGGACGAGAGAGTGAGGGAGGGGGACGAGAGAGTGAAGGGGGCGAGAGAGAGAGTAGGTGAGAGAGAGAGGGAGGGGGTGAAAGAGAGGGATAGGGAGGCGAGAGAGAGAGAGAGGGCGGCTTACAGATGCTGTAACTAAGTAGAGTGCCCGACATCCGTTCCCTCACTGTCTACCTCGACATTTGGGGAGGATCCTTCAAAAAGCCAGAGACGACCAGGACACCTTGTGTGGAGATTCTGAAACATCGACGTCCCACCAACCAAGTAAGTATCAATGTTCAGTAAAGAGCAATTCTCAATTGAAACTCGCTGGCAGTTCCAATCTAATCTCTCTCACTTTTCAGGCTTAGTTAACAGCGTTAATGAAAGACTAAAAATAAAAATAATGTTTCTTCTCTTCAGTAAAAATGTTAAAAAGAAAAAAAGTAAACGATATAAGTTCATTACGAAAAATTTCAAACATTACATTCATTCAAAATTATGGGCAATCCTCGTAAATACTCGACATCATTTCTCTCACTAAATCTTCTTACGAGTGTTTGTATTCTAGCATCTGCTTCTTTAATTTCAACGGACTATCGTGCCCTGCTATGAAATGCTCATAGTAAAGGTCCCTTCCTCTCTGAACCTTTGGTAAACTGTCAATATATTTCCAAATAACTGGATGTTCCACATCAAGTTTGCATTGTCATCTCCTGTGGGCAGCTTTTGCATTATTGTCTGTTTTGTTCTCATTGTTTAGAGTTCTTTCATATAAATTCCACATTCCAACTGGAAAAAGCGGTGAACGCCGACCATTTCCACTGCGTAATCTTCTACCTCCATAGTTATCCTCGAACCAGTCCAGCAGCGGTTTCAGTTCATCTGGAAGCGCATCAGTCAAATGTTCAATAGCTTCATGAATGTTTTCAATCGGAATAAATGCAAGACCGATTATCATTTTAGCTCAGAAATAAAACTATGAGTCAATGTTATACTTACTCAGGTGTCTTTTTAACATTTTTACTAAAGGCAATAAACATTATTTTTATTTTTATTGTTTTGATTAATGCTTTTATCTAAGCCTGAAAAGGAATACATATGAGCCGCGCTGAAATAATTCTGCGCCTAAATGCGTCTGCGGCAAGATGGGCTGCAACAAATATGCTGCACCGAACAGAATGAAGTATTCAGTAAATTACCGCACAGGGGGACGCCCTATAACCATCCCAGGCTGTTATGCAGAAGAGGGTGAGCCCTAGGTAGCTGTCAGGAAATGCAGAATATAGATCATTACTCATTCTGTGTTTGGAAAGCTGTAACGAGTGGAATTCTTCAGGGATCTGTATGAGATCATCAACAAATTACAATCTATTCTAATGAACCGGATGAAGGAGATGGAGCTCAATTTGCTCATGCACCAGGCTAGTCATTCAATAAGATGTCAAATGGAGACAGAGAGTCTGCAATGGGATACAGACAGGGGAAGGGTAGAGCGTCTGCAAGGGAATGCAGACAGTGGAAGGACAGATCACCTGCAATTGGAGACAGACGGGGAGAGGGCAGAGCGTCTGCAATGGGATACAGACAGTGGAGGGAAGACTGTCTGCAATGGGATACAGACAGCGGAGGGCAGAGTGAGGGCAGTGCGTCTACAATGGGATACAGACAAGGAAGGGCAGTGTGTCTGCAATGGGAGACGGACTGGGGGAGGGATGCACCTCTGCAATGGGATAGAGACAGGGGAGGGAAGAGCGTGTGCGATGGGAGACAGACAGGGGAAGGGTAGAGCGTCTGCAATGGGATACAGACAGGGGAAGGGAGAGCGTCTGCAATGGGATACAGACAGGGGAGGTCGGACCGTCTGCAATGGGATACAGACAGGGGAAGGGCAGAGTGTCTGCGATGGGAGACAGACAGGGGAAGGGAGAGCGTCTGCAATGGGATACAGACAGGGGAGGTCGGACCGTCTGCAATGGGATACAGACAGGGGAAGGGAAGAGCGTCTGCAATGGGATACAGACAGGGGGAGGGGAGAGCGTCTGCAATGGGATACAGACAGGGGAAGGGTAGAGTGTCTGCAATGGGATACAGACAGGGGGTGGGGAGAGCGTCTGCAATGGGATACAGACAGGGGGAGGGGAGAGCGTCTGCAATGGGATACAGACAGGGGGAGGGGAGAGCGTCTGCAATGGGATACAGACAGGGGGAGGGGAGAGCGTCTGCAATGGGATATAGACAGGGGAGGTCGGACCGTCTGCAATGGGATAGAGACAGGGCAGGGGCAGAGCGTCTGAAATGGGATACAGTCGGGGGAGGGAAGAGCGTCTGCAATGGGATACAGACAGGGGGAGGGAAGAGTGCCTGTAATGGGATACTGATGGGTGAGGTCAGAGCTTCTGCAGTGGGATATAGGCAGGGGTGGCATAACGTCTGCAGTGGGATACAGATGGGGTGGGCAGAGCACCTGCATTGGGATCCAGATAGGGGAAGAGCAGAGTGTCTACAATGGGATACAGACAGGGGAGGGGAGAGCATCTACAATGCGATACAGACAGCTGAAGGCAGTGCGTCTGTAATGGGATACAGACGGGGAAGGTTAGAGCGTCTGCAATGGGATACAGACAGGGGAGGGCAGAGCATCTACAATGCGATACTGACAGGGGGAGGGCCGAGCGTCTGCAATGGGATACAGACAGGGGAGGGCAGAGCATCAGCAATGGGATACAGACGGGGGGAGGCAGAGCATCAGCAATGGGATACAGACGGGGGGAGGCAGAGCATCAGCAATGGGATACATTCGGGGGGAGGCAGAGCATCAGCAATGGGACACAGACAGGGGAGGGCAGAGCATCAGCAATGGGATACATTCGGGGGGAGGCAGAGCATCAGCAATGGGATACAGACAGGGGAGGGCAGAGCATCAGCAATGGGATACAGAGGGGGGGAGGCAGAGCATCTGCAATGGGATACAGACAGGGGAGGGCAGAGCATCTGCAATGGGATACGGACAGGGGAAGGCAGAACAAGCAATGGCATAAAGACAGAGGATGGCTGTGAGCAAAGCTTCAGCAGAAAACAAAAACAGTACAATATATATGTGATGGAAATTTTCTGTTTTGTGGAAAAGACGAAACAGCAGAAATTTATTTAACTGCAAGGAGAATGCAGAACTCAGTGTTACAGAGAGATTTGTGGGTCGTAGTACATGAATCATATCAAATTAACCTGAAGATGTAGCAAGTGATTTGGAAGGTAAATGTCATGATCCTGTTTCGTGCAAGGGGTGTTGGGTATGATCTTAGTGATGTTTTTTGCATCAGTACAGGGCATTGCTGAGATTACATCTGTTGTATAATGTGTAGTTATAACTGCCTAAACTGAAATAAAAATTGCTTTCGAAATGTCTCAAAGATGTTTCTCTTTATGCATTCTTGGGATGAAGACATTACGTTATGAAGAATTAACAGTTAGGCCTGAGAATGAGGGATGGTTTATTGACCATATAAGATCTGGAGAAGAGTGTAGTTGGTGAATACTGGATGGATATTTCTTATAGTGTGGGAGAATAAAACTGGGGAAATAATTTAAGAATAAGTCAGTTTCAAAGGAAAGGTCATTGGACAGTAAAATTGAACTGTGAATTCTCTTCCCACATATTCTGACAGACAAGCTGAGCTTTTCCAGCAATTACTGTACATGTTTATGAATATTCATTTTAACACAGACTTTGTGAAGACATGAAACGCTTATTTTTACATTATACAAGCACATAGTAATGCATCTTCAAAACAAGTAGGACCATTTATTGTGAATGAATTGATTCTGCAATAACACACTGACCTGGAGTCGAGAATGTTATGGAGTCATATAGTTCGGACAATGTTTAAGAAGAGCTCACAGAGTCCAGTGTGGGACTGGAAACGTTACTGATTTAACTTACAGATGGAAAATATAGCCTATCTGTGGAGAAACATTCTATTGCTCACTTTCTGCTTCCCAATCGCTCATCACAGCAATGTGTGGGAGTGAAAAAAAGCCCAGTCGTCTTTCCCACTAATGGAGGAAACCTGATGAGGATTCATTGGAATCTCCCCATTACCTGAAGCAAAACAATTCAGCCAAATTCAACTGTTTCATGAAGAAATACCATTGTCAGAAGGCTGTGCAAGTAGAATAACAACAGAAGTAATTATTCGACTCGATAGTGAACAGACAGGAGATTCTGTGGCAGCAAATGGGAATCCGGAATGGTGTGTAGCCTCCCACATGCCCAGGGTCCAGGATGTCTCAGAGTGGGAGTAGGGGGAGGGTGGTGGGAGCGGGAAGCAGCCAGAAGTCATTGTGCACATTGGTACAAAGGACAGAATGACACAGGTAGAAATAGTGATGACATCCTACAGAGTGATTGTGGAGAGCTACGGAAAAGGATAAAATGCACGGTAATATCCAGTTTACTTCCAGTTCTCCGTGCTAGTGAGGGTAAGAATAGGAGGATATGGTAGATGAAGGGGTGGCTAAAGAATTGGTGCAGGGGGCAAAGATTTTTGGATTACTGGGATCTTTTGTGGGGCAAGGTGGCGTGTTCAGGAAGGACAAGTTGTACCTGAGCTGGAAGGGGACCAGTATCCAAGCAGGCAGGTTTGCAACTGCTGCAAGGGAGGGTTTCAACTAGATTGGCTGGGGTTGGAGAGTGGTGGGATCCTCAACAGCAGGGAGACAAGTGCGAGGCTGGAAGAAGATTCAGTAATCAGAAACAGTAAAATGAAGAGACAGGTCAGGCTAGACAACGACAGGGAGCAAGGAATGCCTGTTGGATTAAATCACAACTGTTTCAATGCAAGATGGCTGACAGGTAAGGCTGATGAACTGTGGACATGGATCGCTGCGTGGGACTGGGATATTATAGCCATTACTGATACATGGCTAAGGGAGGGACAGCACAGGCAGCTTAAAGTACCAGGGTACAGGTGCTTTATACGGGACAGAGATGGTGGAAAGAGGGGACAGAGAGTTTCATTTTTGATTAAGGCGAGTAACACAGCAGTAATCAGAGATAAAATAACTGATGGATCATCCTGTGAGGATTTGTCTGGGGAGCTAATAAATAAGAAGGGAATGGTGATAGGATTTAGATTGTACTATAGGCCCCCAAATAATAAACGAGGAATTAGTGGAACAAAAATATGTCGACAGACTGGGGAGACGAGCAGGGCCAATAGGATTGCATTAGTAGGAGATTTTAATTTTCCGAACATAGACTGGGAATGACATAGAATTAAGGACTGAGATGGGGTGAATTTATTAAGTGTGTTCAGAATAGTTTCCTCAAGCAGTAAGTAGAGAGTGCAAATCGGGAAGGGACGAAGCGTGACCTACTCTAAGATCTAGGGCAGGACAGGTGTCTGAGGTGACAATGGGGGAGCCCTCTGGGACCCGCGAAAATAGTTCTATTAATTTTTCAATAGTTATGCAGAAGGATAAAATTGGTCCACATGTTCAAAGTTCAAACTTGGGGCAAGGCGAATTTTGATGGAATGAGACAGGAGGTTGTAGGGGTTGGTTGGAGGAGTTTGTTTGCAGGTGAAGGGACCTCCTGCAAGTGGGAGGACTTTAAAAGTGAAATGTCGACAGTTCAAGGTCTATATGTTACTGTGAGGGTAAAAGGCAAGGTTGGTAGGAAGAGGGAACCTCGGATGTCAGGAGATATTGAGGCTTTGACCAGCAAAAAGGAGGCGTGGCTCAGGTCCAGGCAGCTGGGATCGAGGGAATACCTGGAGGTATACAGGGGATACAGGAGTTTACTGAAGAAGGAAATCAGGAGGGTGAAAAGGGGCACAAGATAGCTTTGGCTGAGAAGATTAGGGTGAATCCAAATAGGTTCATTAAGTATATTAAAGTCAAAAGAATAGCTAAATGAGAATATGACCCCTCAAAGTCCAAAATGGACGTGCATGTCCTGAAGATTTGCGAGATTCTCAATGAATATTTCTCCTCTGTCTTTACCGTGGAGTAATACATGAAACTTGGGAGGCTGACAAAAGTCGTAGTGTTATCTTGGGGTGAGTCAATATCACAGGAGAAGGTGTGTTGGATGCATTAGACTGTATGAAGGTGGATTAATCTCCTGGTTGTAAACAGATGCATCCAAGAACACTGCAAGAGGCTACAGAAGAAACTACGGGAACCCTGGTTGATATTTTTGCATCATCGTTAGCAACAGGTTAGGTTCCAGAAGATTAGCAAATGTTGTGCCATTATTCAAAAAGAGAAGCAAAGAAAAATCTGGGATCGATAGACCAGGAAGTCTAATATCTGTGGTACGTAGGTTGTTTGAGAAGACTCTGAGGGGTGCGCTATGCATGCATTTGGAAATATAAGGTTTGTTTAGAAATAATTTTTTTGACAGATTCCCTACAGTATGGAAACAGGCCGTCTGGCACAACAAGACCACACTGACCCTCCAAACAGTCACCCACCCGGTTCCATTCCTCTACCCTATATTTACCTCTGACGAATGCACATAACACTATAGGTAAATTAGCATGGCCAATTCACCTGACCTATAGATCTTTGGATTGTGGATGGAAAATGGAGCACCCAGAGGAAACGCACACAAACACAGTGAGAATGTGCAAACTCCATACAGAGCGTCACCCGAGCTGGAACCAAACCCGGATCCATGACATTATGAGGCAGCAGTACTAGCCACTGAACTACCATGTCACCCTTGCTTTTTTTCAACACAGTTCAATGACACAGGTACAAAATCTATTCTGCCCTTCACCCATGATGCACGTTCGAATATCACATACCATGGTTAATTTATTCTCCACTGAAAGTGTCATCTTATTATTAGTTTGATATTAATTTTATATCTTATTAGTTTGATATTATTAATTTTAATAATTATTATTAATAGTTGTTTTTATACTGGAAAGATCACATGGCTTTGTGAGTGGGAGATCATGCCTCTCAAATTTGTTTGAGTTCATTGATGAAGTGACCAGGAATGTTGATGAGGGTAGGGCGGTAGAGTGTGTGGTTTTCAGTAAGGCCTTTGACAAGGTTGCCATTGATAGGCTGGTCTGGAAGGTTAGAATCGCATGGAATCCAGAGGGACCTGGCAAATTAGATATACAATTGGCTTCATGGTAGTAAGCAGAGGGTAATAGTGGACTGGAGGCCTGTGACACATGAAGTGCCTCAGGGGTCGCTGCTGGGCCCGTTGCTATTTGTTATCTGTATCAATGATATTCTTGCGAATGTACAAGACATGGCTAGGAAACTTGAAGATGACACTAAGATAGGTGGTATCGTGGACAATGAGGAAGTATATCAGAAATTGCAGCAGGACCTTGATCAAACTGGAGAAGTGGGCCGAGGAATATTTTGGCAACGTTAGATCAAGGTAGGAGTTTCATGTTGATTGGTAGGACCTTAAGGAGTGTAGTTGAGCAGAGGGACCATGGAGTTTAGGTCCACCGTTCTCTGAAAGTGGGGTCATAGTTAGATATGGTAGTGAAGTAGGCTTTTGCCACACTAGCAAGCATCGGTCAGGACATGGAGGAGAGCAGTTGGGAAGTTATGTTATAGTTATACAGGATGTTGGTGAGGCTGCACTTGTAGTGTTGTGTTCAGTTTTAGTCACATTGCGATCGGAAGGATGTTTTTAATTTGGAATGTGTGCAGACGGAATTTATAAAAATGTTGCCAGGACTCAACAGTATGAATTAATGGGAGAGGTTGGACAAGCGAGGACTTTTTTTCTTTCGAGCACAGGAGAGGGGCCTATAGAAGTTTACATGGATAGGGTGAATGGACCCAACCTTTTTTTCCTAGAGTTGGGGAATCAAGGAGGGGAGAGCATCAGTTTAAGGTCAGAGGGGAAAGAATAAAAGGGAAACTGATGGAAACTGTTTTACACAGAGAGTGGCACACAAAGGGAATGAGCTGTCAACAGAAGTGGTTGATGCATTTATATTAAGGATACATAAATGGCATTTGGGCAAGTACATGGACAGGAAAGGACGAGAATGCTATTGGCCAAGTGCTGGGAAATGAGGTTAGTGTGGTTGGATATTTGTGTCAGCATGGACGAGTTTGAGCCAAAGGGCCTCTCTGCCTCTCTCCATGATCTAGGACTTGATGACTCTACACATAGAACAGTATTTGGGTCAAACTCTCATTTTACCTTAGGTCATAAGTTCGAA
Source organism: Chiloscyllium punctatum (assembly GCF_047496795.1). Classification (NCBI taxonomy): domain Eukaryota; kingdom Metazoa; phylum Chordata; class Chondrichthyes; order Orectolobiformes; family Hemiscylliidae; genus Chiloscyllium; species Chiloscyllium punctatum. The sequence continues at coordinate 253,728 of NW_027309984.1, read as the reverse complement.
TCATATTTGGACAATGTTCTTTCAAGTTAACTTTGCAGATATTATGCTTTTCAGTTTGTTATCGACAATACGTGTGTGTGTATGTGTGTGTGTGTGTCTGTCTGTCTGTCTGTCTGTGTGTGCGTGTGTGTCTGTGTGTGTGTCTTTGTGTGTGTGTGTGTGTGTGTGTGTGTTTCTCAGTATTTTTCAAAGGGAAATATCACTGTACATATTTGCAATATCCTCTCGTCATTCCACTTTCCATCATAGTTTGTTTTGGTCATAGACATGTTGTTTTAGTAGATTAAAGAAATCTGCCTGACTTGTTCCGAACACTGACCCTGACACACTCTGAGAACTATATCATTGGCCATATCACCAACATAGTTATAATTATTTTTTGTGGGCAGTGGAGGAGTGGGGCCAGAAAAGGGAGAAGTGAGCCAAAACAACGCAGGGTGTTATCGACTCAATCAGCCAAGGTCAGAGACGAGGAGTTCCTTGGAGGGGATTCTGAGGGATGGAATTTGCATTTATTTAGAAAGACAAGGAATGATTAGGGATAGTCAATATGGATTTGTGAAATCATGTCTAATTAATGTGATTTAGTATTATGAAGAGATGACAAAGAAGTTTGAAGAATACACTGTGGTGTACAATTTTTACACAAATTTCAGCAAGGCATATAATAAGGTTCCCCATCGTAGACAGATTACTAAAATTAGATTATATGTAATCTAGGAAAAGCTAACAAATTGGATACAAAATTGGATTGAAGGTAATGGATTGTTTTCCAAACTGAAGACCTGTGGCCAGCGGTGTTCTGAAAGAAACAGTGCTGAGCTCACTGCTTTTTATCACGGATATAAACAACTTTGATGTGATTATCGGAGGCATGGTTAGTAAGTTTACAGATAACATCACCAAATTGGTTCAGTGAACAGTGAAGAAGATTATCTCAGAATATAACGGGATCCTTGACCAACAATGAGCCAAGGACTGGCAGATGGAGTTTAATTTAGATATTGGTGAGGTTTGACATTTCGGTAAGTTAAAGCGGGGTAGTGCCCTGGGAAATGTTGCTTAACAAAGAGAACTATGGGTGAAGATTCATAGTTCCTTGAAAGTGGAGTTTAGGTCGGTAGAGTATTGAGGAACGTGGTTGACATGCTTGTCTTAATCGGTCAGAACATTGAGAATTGGAGCAGGGGTAGCGTGAGGGGCTTGGACAGGACGGAGGTGAGGCCACTTTAATAAAACTGCGTACATATCAGTTGACTCTTTTAAAGGATGGATGTTGTTAAGCTTGAAAGGGTGCAGAAAAGATTTACAAAGATTATCTGGAACCTGAGGGTTTGAGCTACAGGGAGTTGATGAACAAGATGAGGCTTTTCCCCCGGACTGTCAGAGACTGAATGGTGACATGACAGAGGTTTAATAAAGTCCTCAGGCGCATGGATAGTCTGATTGGACAAGATCTTTTTCCCAGTGTAGGGGCGTCCAGAACTAGACGGCATAGGGTGAAGGTGACAGGGAAATGTCTTAGAAGGGACCTGAGGGGAAACCTTTTCATACAGAGGCTGGTGGGTGTACTGCCAGAGAAAGTAGTGAAAGCGTGTACACTTACACGTTTAAAATGTAACTGGATAGGTACATAAATAGGAATGGATCATGTGATGTGGGCCAAATGCTGCCAAGTGGGACGAGATCTGATTAAGATGCCTGATCGGCATGGACAAATTGAACAAAAGGATCTTTTTCCACGCTGTATGATTCTCTTATTCTCACAGCGGGATGAGGAAGAATTCTAAAAGGGCCATTCGAATGGGAATTCTCTTCCCCGGAAGTTTGTGGTGCCTCTCTGATTATAAGTATTTACAGCTGAGTTAGCTAAAGATTTGACAGAGAACTGAGTCACGGATAATGGGACACAGACAGGACGATGAGGCTAAGACCCCAATCTGATCAGCCACAATCTTAATGTTTGGTGGAGAAGGCTCAAATTCTCTAATGACCCAAACCTGCTCCTCACTCCCATGTTTCTGTGTTCCATTCAACCCCTCTAACCTGCTAGACAGGAGCAGTTAGAGTCCACTTATTGTTATAGCATGGTGCACAGAAATACAGGAAACAGTTCGGTTGCTCGAGACTGTCCCACTCGGTTTAGGAGATTTGGAAAATGTAATTGGAAGACCCAGGCTGGATATGGAAGAGGTTGCTCACTTCTCTTTACAAAACCTCCCCTCTCTGTATCTTGTGCTTCATTTGTTGATCATGTTGTAGACCCAGATTCACTGTGAATACAGCCCCCAAATCTCACCCAGTGATGGCTCACAAAATCCACGGGTCTCCCTGATTGCAACATGCCATAAAAGACCTTCCAGGAAAATAACACATATGAACTTTCCAATAACAGAATGGGAGAGCATCAGAAACAGGTGCAGGTCATTCACATCCCAAGCCTGCCTTACCCTTCACTAAGATCAAGGCAGACCTGCTCCAATTCTCAAATCTTCTTAATGTCCAAGTCTTCTTGAGCACTTCCATAGAACACAGAACAAAGAACAGTACTGATTTGGAGATGTTGGTGTTCGACTGGGGTGTACAAAGTTAGAAATCACAGAGCACCAGGTTATAGTCCAACAGGTTTAATTGGAAGCACACTAGCTTTTGGAGCATCGTTCGTTCATCAGGTGATAGTGGAGGGCTCGACCGTAACACAGAATTTAGAGCAAAAATTTACAGTGTGATGTAACTGAAATTATACATGGAAAAATTGATTGTCTGTTAAGCCTTTCATCGGTTCGAATACCACGATAGTTTCACTTCTTTCATGTGCAAATCCCAAAATCTATTTTTTAAAAAAAGTTGCATTCTCAGGTGAGCTGTGAACAATGGTGATAGCAAGACAAAATGTTGAAGCTGCTGGCCCCCTGTGTTCTCTGACGATGCCATGATGTTTAAATTGATTCTAAGCTAAAAAGTGAGATTACAGAGCTTTACATGAATTCATGCAGATTTTGAGCTCAAGGTTCTACATGAATGCATGCAGATTGGACCTTCAGCCCCCGACATTGTGTTGTTTGTCCTACTCTAACCTCCATGCTTCCATTCACTTTGTTCCATGTGCCTATCCAAGAGTCTCTTCAGTGTCCCTCACGTATTTGACTCTACTACCACTGATTGTAGTGCATTCAACACACCCACCACACTCTGTGTAAATAATCTACCTCTGATATCTCCCTTAAAACTTCCTCCAATTACCTTAAAATTATGCCACCTAGTGATAGACATTTCTGCCATGGGAAAATGTCGCTGGCTATTCACTCTCTATCTGCCTCTCATCATCTTGTACACCCCTATCAAGTCACCTCTCATCTATTTTTCCTCCAATGAGAAAAGCCCTCGCTCCCTCGCGGTTTCTTCGTAAGACTTCTAGTCCAGGTAGCATCCTGGTAAATCTCCTCTTTACACTCTCAAAAGCTTCATTATCCTTCCTATAATGAGGAGACCAGAACTGAACACAATATTCCCTGTGCGGTCTGAGCAGGGCTCTATCGAGCTGCAGCATAACCTCGCGGCTCTTAAACTCAATCCCCCTGCAACTGAAAGCCAACATACCATACGCCTTCTTAACAACCTGATTAACTTGGGTGGCAGCTTTGAGGGATCTGTGGACACAGACGCCAGGATCCCTCTGTTTCTCCACGCTGCCAAGAATCCTGCCTTTAACCATGTATTCTGCGTTCACATTCCAGCTTGCAAAGTGAATTACTTCAGTTTGAACTCCATGTGCCACTTCTCAGCCCAGCTCTGCATCCTGTCGATGTCCCATTGCAACCTACAATAACCCTCCACATTCTGTACCACTCCAACCACCTTTGTGTCATCAGCAAAGTTACTAGCCAACTCTTCAACACCCACATCCAAGTCATTTTGAAAATAACAGAGAGCAGAGGTCACTGAACTGATCCCAGCTGGGCACCACTGGTCCCTTTCAGTGATCTAGCTCCCCTACATCTCTGTGTAAGACGGTTCCTGACATTCACTACCCTCTGTTTGAAGAAAACCTTCTCTGCTTCTGCACCATGACCTATTGATATGAACAAAAGAGGTAACGCAGGGGCTCAGGTAAGAGAGACTGACCCTGAACTCAAGGCAGTATTTGACTGAGGATGACATAAAGGAACCTGAACAAAATCACACTTACTGAGAATTAATTATGACCTCTACACTGCTTGGAGTCATTCACGGCACAAGGGAAGATGATTATCATTGGTGGGCATCAATCATCTCAGCCGTGGGACACATCTGCAGGAGATCCTCAGCGTAGCTTCCTCAGCTCAGGCATCTCCAGTTTGGCATCACATAATCCCTACAGTGTGGAAGGAGGCTATTCAGCCCATTGAATCCAAACTGAGCAGATTAGATTCCCTACAATGTTTAAACAGGCACGTCGGCCCAACCAGTCCACACCAACCCTCCGAAGAGTAACCCACCCAAACACATTTCCTTCTGACTAATGCACCTAACAAGATGGACAATTTAGTATGGCCAATTCACCCTGCGTGCACATCTTCGGACTGTGAGAGGAAACCGGAGCACCCAAAGGAAACTCATGCAGACAAGTGGGGAATGTGCAAACCCCACACAGACAGTTGCCCAAGGCTCGAATCAAACCTGGGACCCTGATGCTATGAGGCAGCAGTGTTAGCTACTGAGCCACCGTGCCAGCAGAAGAGGGGGCATTCACTGAAGTCTACAAAGTTTTCAGGACAGATTGTCCCTCTTCAGCTCTTGAAACAATCTGTGACCATGTATAGCAAGACTCGGATAACATTCAAGACCGTGTTGTTAAAGTCTGGTTGACATTTATGTAACAGCACAGTACATTTCCACAGTAAAAGGACAAGTTCATTCAGCAGCCCAATCTGGTTTCACGAGAATGTGGGGCAGCCATTCATCCCATCAAAACTACTGGGCAAAAGAAGGATAGCCCTTTCAGTGCCTCCTGCCTGTTGCACAGGAAGGTGGGAGTCTGCTCTCTCCCACATGTCACGTACATGGGATCAGAAAGAACCATTTCACACCCGGAGTCACTTACAAAGGATCAGGAAGAGGTTATTCAGCTTGTCAAGCCACTAACACAGGAACAGGAAAGTGTCAGAGATGCTCCAACATCACAAACAAATGGAGCAGGGGCTGCGCAGGCAACTGCTCCAAATTGATCCACATGGCTTAATTACTCATGGTATATATGTGTTACTTTAATATGGTTTTCTGGCAGTTGGAATGAAGCCAACATTTTTTAGCCATTCTCCAAGTTATCTTCCATCTCCAAGAAGGCAGACCCATGGTCTCCATGGAGGTCGGAAACCGGTGGGGAATAACTAACTGTTTCAGAATGAAGGTGTTTTGGCTGCTGACAGGACTGTGTACAAAGCGACACACAATGAAGTGTCACACATTAACTGTGCATTAAAGTGTTCAGGGTTCATTCAGAGCCTGCACCTCGCTATCAATCGACATGAGGGTTCTGCAGATGCATGTAAACTGTCGTGAATCAAACATCCAATGAAAAGTATGACATTGACACCCCATTTCGCTGTTTGGGTCATAATGGGTTTCTGTCCATACCTATCAAGCTTCAACTTCTTATTCTCTCACAGCGCTACAGATTAAGCACATCGTTACTGCACTCTCTCCTCATGGTAACAACACGCCAGTGTTTAGTCTGGTCAAACTCCTTTGCACTGTCTCGGTGACAAAGATATCATTGATTATAAAGCAGACCAAACCTTTACACAAAGCACCAAATACTATCTCAACAAAACACGTTCAGTGGGAAAGATTTTCTAACTTTTGTACTTCAATCATTTTGCCTGAAGAGCCACGTATCATTTACTTCCTTCCCCTGTATGAATTCTGTCAGTGACTTGTGACCAAGGACATCCAGGACTTTTTCAACAAAAGCACTCGCCAATCTCTCTACCATTTAATAAATATAAATGTACATGATGATATTTGTTGTTCACATCTGAATCATTTTTATACCTTGTGAACAGCTATTGCCCAAACACTGATCCTGCTGCCACCCATCAATCCTTCAGTCCAGAGAATAACAGTATTCTTCTCGTATCTCCGTTACTCAATGTTTAATCCATGTGGTATATATTCCACCCCTAACTACCCATGGACTCTAACATTCCCCACTCACCTGTATTCAGACATGTCAAGCGTCTACTAAAAATACAAATACACCAATCCCATTGGTTCTCAACTTTCGATGTCACAACTGACAATCTCCACAAACAGGTTTATCAAAGATCATTTCCCTTTCCTGAATCTAGGCCCAATGTACCAAATTGTATCATTATTCTCCAAGTGTCTCATCGTCACGTTCCTTATAAAAGGTTCCAATATTTTTTTCTCTCAAAGCTGACATCAAATTATTTAGTTTTCTGTTTTCCCTCTCCATTCTGTTTTAAATACTTAGGTTGACAATAGCTGCTGTCCAGTCTGCAGGATCCTTTCCAGAATCTAACTAGCTTTGAAGAATAATCAGTAATTATTTCACAAGCTTTGTTCTCATCTCAATCACTCTGGGATGGAGCTCATCAGATGCAGCAACTTATGAAACTTCAATTCAATTAGATTTTCAATAACATACACTTCATTAATTCTGATTTCCTGCAGTTTCCAATTTTTACCAGTCCCTCTGTTCCCTAATATTTGTGGAAAGTAGTTTCTGTAACTTCCCCTGCGGAGATTGAACCAATGCATTCCTCTCAGCAGGCAGACGGTTTCAGTCAACTCGTGAATACATTGGAGGACTGCACTTCAGAGATGGTGGATATATTACCCACTGCTGCCTCAAAAGTTCCAGAATCAATCCAGTTTAATTCATCGTGAGTGTCAGCGCAGTCCTGCTACTGGTGTGAGAACACAGGTTATACTGAAAGAGAGAATACAGCTCAGTGACCACATTAGTTTTGAGACAAACTAGTTTTACACTTTACACCTGAATGGGTGCAGCTTAGACAAATGTTCCTGGAAATCCCTGAGAGGAAAACATAGTGCCTCACTCCTCCCTGTTGGTACAGCTTCGCTTATTTGTAGTCTCTGCCTCAATTGTTTATCATGGACCCAGACACACTGTAAATGCAGTATTCAGAGTGGGGTCCCCAGACCACCGGGGCTCCCTGAATGAACCCAGTAGCTGACATCACTATCCTGAGAACACCATCCCCAGAGACTCCACTGACTTTCCAGATGGCAGCAGTAGGTGAATTCCCCACACCTACAATGCATCCATTCAGTATTGAAAATGCCTCGGTCTCCTCAGTTTCTCTAGGAGACAGTGGGGACTGCGGATACTGGAGATCAGAGCTGAGAAATGTATTGCTGGAAAAGCACAGCAGGTCAGGTAGCATCCAAACATCAGGAGAATCGACGTTTCGGGCATGAGCAAAAGAGTTCCTCCTCTTCTGCCTGGGAACCCTCCAACCACAAGGGATGAATTCAGATTTCTCCAGCTTCCTCATTTCCCCTCCCCCCCCCACCTTGTCTCAATCCCATCCCTCGAAATCAGCACCGCCTTCCTAACCTGCAATCTTCTTCCTGACCTCTCCGCCCCCACCACCTCTCCGGCCTGTCAGCCTCACTTTAACCTCTTTCCACCTATTGCATTTCCAACGCAGCTCCCCAAAGTCCCTCCTCCCTACCTTGTATCTTAGCCTGCTTGGCACACTTTCCTCATTCCAGAAGAAGGGCACATGCCCGAAACGTCGATTCTCCTGATCTCTGGATGCTGCCTGACCTGCTGTGCTTTTCCAGCAATACGTTTTTCAGCTCCTCAGTTTCTCTTCCTGGCTGAGAAAGCTCTTACATCTCTACACAGTCGCACAGTAATAGTTCCTCTCTCCAAAGAAACAGTTGACCATTGAACATTACGTTTCTCTACAACTCAGCGACTATAAGAGAGATAGAGGGAACATAACTCACGGTAAGCAAGGACATCCCATAATAAATATGATACTCAGGAATATGTGAAAAGGGGAAATGGTAGAATAACTTCCCATTCTGTTTTCCTTCCAGTCCATCATCAGCAATCCTTTTGCTTGCTTTTACTTTCTCTCTCTCTCTCTCCATCTGTCTCTCATTCACTCTCACTTTCTCTCTCTTGCTGGACATCATCCACTCAACTCAAACCTCCCGCTCACCCTACCATCCATCCCTGATATAATAATATTATTTCTCAGTTGTATTCAGTTTTGATAGGTTCACTGAACTTGAAACGTTATTTGCTTTTTTTCCTACCGACTGCCATACCTGCTGAGATTTTCCAACATTCTTTCAAACGGTGGAGAATTTTATTTCAGACCGCCAGCATCCGCATTTCCTTGGTTATTTCACCTTTAAAGTTGTTGTTTCGCGGGATGCCAGCATCACTGGCAAGGGCAGCATTTTTGTCCATCCTAACTGTCCTTGACGGGGCCATTTGTCAAGGCAATATGGAGGCAACCATATTGTTGTGGATCTGAGGTGACACTTAGTTCAGACAGTAGTTTATGCTTGCCATGAGTGAAAATAGACTTCATTCCAATTTTTGTTATTGGAATTTAAATTTAGTCATCGGCTTTGATAGAATTTCAGACAATGATTTTCGAGTCATAACCCGTGCCTCTGAATTGCACAGTCAGTGACATTATTACTCGGTTTAAGAGTCCCTGTTGTGAAGTAACTGTAGAGACAAGAACATGTTTGTGGTCAAACTATTTGTAACTGGAAGAGAGGTCAGAAGAGAACTGGAGCCATAAAATCTGTCTTTAACGAAGGGGTAGGTGATGGAAAAGTCAGCAACAGAACTCAGGCAGGGCTGGAGATTGGGCATATTATATAGGTGGGTGTCGGCAGGTTTGATGACAGAGAGAATATGGAGATACAAAACAGTTCACGGTAAATGGAGACTCAAGGTTCTGAACAGTCTTTTACCTTCTCAGATGTTTATGAGTAAGTATTTTGGAAATGCATGAGAAGGAAGTGGCGTTTGTGACTGAACGTTTATGTTTTTGTTGAATATAATCAACCAGAATAGCAATAGCATTCAGCATCATACATAGAATTGATAGAGATAGACTTACCAGGCACACCAGTAATAGCGAGGATGGGATAGTACCCAACTTGAATAATTATCAGTACGGCTGGTATCCGCAACTCTAACCGCGGCCAATCCTGAGAAACCCAGTGAAGACCCCAGGATAAACTCCTGTCCATTGTTGTAACATTCCAGTCTAATGTTCTCAGATTCTGATTCATTGTTGGAACATTCCAGTCTAATGTTCTCAAATTAAAATCCATTTTTGGACCATTCTAATGTTCTCAGGTTCTGATCTCTCGCTCTTTCTCTGTAGCTGCTGATCCCAATCTTGTTGAGTTTGACTCTGCCCCGAATACTATGGCAAAACAAGTTGAAAGAAGTCCCGAATTATGGAAGAGGGAAATCCTTCAGTGACCCAGTTAGGTCCGGGAAGACTGATATTAATCACAGTCACTGAACAAACAGCTCCACTCAACCCCATTTCACGGCAACTTTGATATATCACAATAATACTTGGGGTGGCTGGGATTTTGATATCGGAGATTATTGGGCTCATGGCACATCTCCAGTTGTAAACATCGAGGTGGGGGAGAGACATAATTCTTTCTCTTCACAAGCTCGATGATTCTGCTGTGTTTTGGCAATATAGGAATTGCTGGGCTCCCGAGGCCATCTGTGTCTGATCACCAGGCCCGCTGCATCTTTTTGTTTCATTCCTTTAAGTTTAACTTTGACTTCTGTCTGTCCAGCATTAAACGGCTTAGGTGGGTTTCAGCATTTTTGAGATACACCTACAGAGCCATAGACGATGTAGGTACAGTCCGTTCCTTGTGTTCTTACAGCCGCGACCTTGTCTTGTGGAGTGATGGTCAAACTCTTACAGAACCAGGATTCTTAGTTTTACCTTTCACCAGTTATTGATGGGGTCTCAGCAGAGTTGAAAGGCAGTAAATCTCTCCCGGGTGCTACACACACTCTCTGAGATTTCTCTCAGAACTGCCTTTTGATGTTCTTTCCTCCTGGAGTGGAGAACTACACGTCAGACAATCTGTTTCTTGCATTTGTTTTTTGACATTGTTGTGTTTATCGGTTGATACCATATTGGAGCCATTACTGTCTAGTAGTTCAATAAACTATTATTCTTCTAAATTTTCGAACAGAATTAAGTTATTGCAAGTTCGTCTTCATTTTGTTGTCTTTTATCGATAGTCTTCGAATAAATAGTGTTTTGCTTAATGTCAAATATTTTGAACAAGTAAATTCTATCTCAAACATAACACCTCACATTTACCAGCGGAATGGGCTGAGCCGGAGAAGTGATAATCATGTCAGGAATTATATCAGATACTCAATCCACCTCTCAGATCCATCCCAGACACGCATAAGCCCAGATGAGGTCACTGCTCAGCATGAAGCACTGCGGAGACCAGGCTAGTGCACTGCTCAGCAATCCGTCCAGGATCGAACACTGTTTAGAGCTCACAGGTTCACTACTTATGTGTCCAACAGTGTACTGATCTATAAATTTGGACAAAATGATCTGTTCAACACAGGGCTCTGTGCAGAACACAGAAAGGCATTGTTCTATACACACGGACTGGATATCTGTGCAGCATGGGGAGCTGTACAGTAAATAGCAGTGAATTTATCTTTTAATCTGGAGAAGGTACCTTCCCAGCATACGCAGCTGTGTGCACCAATCGCTGCATTGCTGTGTAACACTGTGTTAGATCACTGCCCAGCGTGGGGAACCTTGCAGCTCATGGTGGAAGTGACAGATGTGCAGCACCTCTCCATTTACAACTCCATATCTCCAGTGTGGCATGACACAGGAGTGCTATGGGTGTGAAACCCACTGCCAGAGAGAGATGGCGGGGGAATCAGTTTAAATACCAACAACTCGGAGGTACTTGGTTAAAAGACAGGGGGAGATTGAGAGAGTATTTCAGAGAATGATCTGATGGTAGGTTTAAAAATTGTGAAATGAGAATATTTCGACAGCGTCTTGCAATATAGAATTTTCGATAAGCATTTGTCCTGCAGCGTTGTAACTGGGAGTAGGATCAGCAGAGTTTTCGACTCACTGGGCTGAATCGTACAATAATTTGTCTCAGTGCCATTTTCATTGAATGTGACAGAAGGAATATCTGCACGAGGCAGAGCTAGTTTCCTGATGTTATCTTATCGAACTCACCTCATTAACTACCCACCCTACCCCATGGTGTCCCTCTCATTCAACGCCAGCACGATTTTCCCACCCATTATGGCTGGAGGTGCACACCATCGCTCGGATGCCCCTGTATATTCAGTGATCCCTGGTACTGCTGCCATCATAAAAAGGCCAATGGGCACACGGTTGAGTTTTCTCAGTTTGGAGCTGCCCTGCACAGTTTATCCGAGCATGGCAGATAAAGGGAAATTACACCACAGCTTGACGACAGAGGCACGGAGGTCATGGTGAATGGTCTAGTACAGAGGGGGATCATTCTCTTCCCAGACCATGGTCTGAGCACACCACCCAGCTCAGTGCAGTATCTGCGTCCGAAGAAAAGTCCAGCAATACAGGAAAAGCATCAATAACCTTCCCCGTTCTGTCAGGATAAGTGTCAACGTATTCTCTCTACTCTCTCACACACATTGTATATCTGTTAGTGCCTTCCCCAGAATAAGGCTCCATCACTCTTACTACTGCAATAAAGCACCTTCTCTCTCTCTCTCTCTCACCTACGTAATACCCCCACATGGTTATAAAATGTTCTTATGAGTGCAGTTTCTAGAATTCTCTGGTTGATGTCGTTCGTACAATGTTCCAAATAATTCTCAAAATAATTCAATTTCAGCAAAATGTTCATCCCCCAATATGCAACGCATCAGAGGAAGGAGCAGAGTTTTACTTTTTTTTAAATCACTCAGGATGAAAGTGCATGATGAGGCCATTAATCCTCTCAAATATGCTCCACTAATCAAACAAAGGGAGCACCTAAACACTTGAAGACTCACTCTCTTCTTGAAGACAGACGCCACTTTCGAGTTTCGCCAGTTTCACTGGAACACTCCTGTAATCCTAGGAGTTATGGAATATTTCACACAGTGCCACCAGTCACTCTGTAACCATTTCTATCAAAACAAGCTATGAATTGCTGATGAGCTGTTTACCTTTGGTCTTTTCTGTTTGAGAAAAGCATTGTTCATTTTGTGAGAGACACTGCAAAACTTTCATCTGACTACAATTTTGTTTATAATATTGAAACTCTTCGTGCCTTCCCCTGCGAGGAACAATGTAAAATAATGTTTTAACTTCTCTGCATGTTCCCTGAAATCAGTTCCCCAGTCACATCTTACAGGTGTCCCACATATTCTTTCCTGCCTTCCTTCCAAGGGTCACACACACATCATGAAAGTTTTTTATTCGATATGGGAAAACTCTTGCGGTTAGTTTCTTTTAATATTCTTGCCAGTTTTGAAATGTTTTTTCTTTGTATTTTGTTTTATACAATCTGCTTCTTGTTCCAAAAGTTAACTACCCAAATGTGGCCAACGATTAACAATCTGAATTCTTTAGTTTGTGACTGATTAGCATACTTCACAGCATTTGTTCATCATAGATGGTTCATCTTCACATCTTCATATCATCTTCTTTTTCACCAGAGCCAAACATTACTGAGAGTTATTAATCAGTACCTGCTTAAATGTTCCCACATCCCTCCCCCCAACACCCCACCCCCGCCACACACATATCTGCTGACCTTCATCTGTGTCTATTTTCACACTCCGTATTTGACCAGATTTATGACATTTTTCTGCATTTGAAATGCCTGGCTCTTTTCAATCATTCGGGGGGAACCTACGTATGTGGCTGAACACATGATCAGCTAAAGGTGACTCCATTCTCCCAGTTTCCCTGGCTCTGTCATTTCTGTTCGATGATGCCACATTCCAGTGGGAAGATTCCTACATGTCATTCTTTTCTCTCAAACGAGAAATCCCCTAAATCTGATGGACTGAGTTTTCAGCTGTGTCTGGCCCATCTCCCTCACTTCTACCCTCACTCCGTCCTTCCTCCCCAGAACAATGATAGATCTCCCCTTGTCCACACTTCCTTCTGCACTAGAATCTGCATTCACAGAATCATCTTCCGCCACTTCTACCACCTCCAGCAGGACAGCACCAGTAAACACATCTTCCCCTCCAGTCCACCGTCAGAAATTCAGAGGGACCAGTCCTTCTGTGGCAAGCTCCATTACCTCGAACAGTTCCCCACACCCCCATGAAACCTTCCCACGTAAAGCTGCAACTTTTGCCCATTCATCTCTTCCCTCTTCACTGTCCAAGGCTCTAAACACAATCCAGGTGAAGCAGCATTTCACTTATACGCTTTCAATCCAATCTCCTGTCGTTGCTGCTGACAATGCAGTCTCCTTTACATTACTGAGCTAAATAGAAACTGATTTGATGAACATCTCCACTCTGTCTGTCGGAATGACATTGTCATTCTGATTGCTCCCCATTTCAAGAACCTACATTGCTCTCAAGATAATGAGAATTCTTTGAGGAGGTAACAACGGTTTGGACAATAGAGAGTTACCTATCTGAACTTCCAGAAGGCCTCTGACATGGTACCCCACAGGAGGCTGCAGAGTAAGATAAGGACCCATGGTTCTCAGAGGATAGGTACTAGCATGGGTAAAAGATTGCCTCTCTTACAGGATGCAGATTGAGGATAAAATTGTCCCTCTCAGGATGGCAGCCGGTGACTTGCAGTGTTCCACAAGAGTCACAACATTTCACTTTATAGGTTAATGATCTGAGTGGCGGGACAGAAGACATTCTGGCTACGTTTGCAGATGAAGCCAAGATAGGTGGAGATGCATGTAATATTGAGGAGGCAGGGAGCCTGCAGAATGATTTCGACAGTTTCGGAGCGTGGGAAAAGGAGTAGCAGATGGAATGCAATTTGGGGCAGTGTGAGGTCATGCACTTTGGTATGAAGAATACAAGCATGGACCATTTACCAAATGGGAAGAAAAATCAGAAATCTGAGGAACGAAGGGACTTGGGATTCCAAGAGCAGGATTTGCCTTAGATAAACCTGCAGGTTCAGTCAGTAGTTAAGAAGGCATATACGATGTTGTCATTCATCTCGAGAGGAGTAGGATATAATGGTAGGGATTCTGAGGCTTTCTAAGGCTCTGGTCAGACCACATTTCCAGTATTTTGTGCCTCATACCTCAGGAAGGATGTATTAGCCTTGGTGTGTGTCAAGAGAAGGTTCACCAGAAATGAAAAACTTAACACATTAGGAACATTGGAGAACTCTGGGTTTATACTCGATGGAGATTAGAAGGATGGGTGGGGGGGAGGGGGGGGTGAAAATCATATTGAAATTTACAGAATACTGAATGACCTGGATACAGACAAAATTGGGAGGACGTTGGCACTGGCAGGAGGACACCGGCGTAGAGAAAAGGGAAAACCCATTAGAACGGGGATAAGATGAAACGTCTTCATCCAGAGAGTGGTGACATTGTGGAATTCCTTACCACAGAAGGCTGTGGAAACCAGATCATTTGGCACCAACGATATAGCCAGGAAACGGACTGAGGATCTGAAAAGTGACTCCAGAGAGTTAGTTTGGAAGCTGAAGAGCAGGACGAGTAGAGTAGTGATCTCAGGTTTGCTACCGGTGCCACGAGCTAGTGAGATGAGGAACAGTCAGCGACTGCAGATTTACAATTGGCTGTGGGGCTGGTGCAGGAGGGAGGGCTTCAGATACCTAGACCATCGGGATACCTTCTGGGTAAGGTGGGACCTGTACATGAAGGACGCATTGCACCTAAACTGGAGGGGCACAAGTGGCCTGTTTGGGAGATTTGCTCGTATGATTCTGGCGTGTTTAAAACGCGTTTGGGAGGGGGTTAGGAACAAGACCACATGTCTGAGAGGGGTTTAGTTGCAGACGGGACAGTGAGAGGATATATTGAATCTATCAGGAAGTTTTCTCACGCCATGAAACAAAGGGATCAGTTAAAGTGCATCTGCTTTAATGCAAGGAATGTCTGAACTAAGAGTGACAAACTTAGATTATGGATCAGTACTTGAGGCTACGATATCGTGGCCATGCGGAGACGTAGGTTTCACAGGGGCAGGGATGGTTGCTTGATGTTCCAGGGTTTAAAACGTTTAAATATGTTTCAGAGCAGCACAGAGTCTCAATGATTAGTACTGCTGCCTCACAGCGCCAGAGACCCGGGTTCAATTCCCAACTCAGGGAACTGTCTGTGTGGAGTTTGCACATTTTCCCCGTGGGTGTGCTCCGGTTTCCCTCCATAATCCAAAAATGTGCAGATTAGGTGAACTGGCACATGCTTAATTGCCCGTAATGTTAAATGAAGGGGTAAATGTAGGGGAATGGTTCTGGGTGGGTTGTTCTGTGGAGGGTTCTGTGGACTTGTTGGGCCGAAGGGCCTGGTTCCACTCTGTAAGTAATCTTATCTTATCTAAAAAAGAACGGGGTGGGTGGAAAATGAGGAGAGGATGTCACATTGCTAATCAGAGAGGGCGTCACAGCTACAGAAATGAAGGTTGTTGAGGAAGGTTTGTCTACTGAGTCAGTATGAGTGGAAGTTAGGAACAGCAAGGGAACAGTCACCGGATTTGGGAGTTTTCTACAGGCCATCTAATAGCAGTAGAGAGATTGAAGATCTCATAGGCGGGCAGACTCCAGAAAAGTGCAAACGTAGCAGGGTTAATGTTATGAGTGATTTCAACTTTTCCAATATCGACTGGAACCTCCTAAGTGCAGATGGTGTGGATGAAGCCGTTTTTGTCAGGTATGTTCAAGATAGTTTCCTTGCTCAGTATGGAGACAGACCAACAAGGGGAGAGGCTATTTTGGATTTGGTGTTCGGCAACGAGCCAGGACAGGTGTCAGAACTAATGGTGGGAGAGCACTTTGTCGAAAGTGATCACAACTGCCTCACATGTAGCATAGTCTGCGAGAGTGAAAGGAGCAGTTTCTGAAGGAAGATATTTAATAAGGGAAAAGGAAATTATGATGCTATCAGACAGGAGTTGGGAAGTACAGACTGGGAGCAATTGTTCCAAAGAAAGGGCACAGCAGATATGTGGAGACTGTTTAAGGAGCAGTTGTTGCGAGTGATACACAAATTTGTTCCTCTGAGACAGGTAAGAAGGGGTAAGATTAAGGAACCTTGGATGACGAGAACAGAGGAACGTCTCGTCAAAATGAAGCAGGCAGCTTACGGAAGATGGAGGAAGCAAGAATCTAACACAGCTTTAGAGGATTACAGGCTTACTAGAAAGGAGCTCATAAATGGACCGAGACGAACCATGATGGGGAACGAATAAGGCTTGGCAAGAAGGATTAGGGAGAATCCAAAAGCTTTTTTCTCATACGTGAGGAGTAAGGGAATAATTAGGGAGAAGGTGGGGCCAATCAGGGATAGAGTAGGGAACTTATGCGTGGAGTCTGAGCAGATAGGGGAAGTCCTAAATGAGTTTTTTGCTTCGATTTTCACCAGTGAAAGGGAACTTGCTGCAAATGAAAACTTAGAGGAGCTGGTCCAGATCAAGATTGATGAAATTGATGTTGTAGAAATTTTGGAAAACATTAAGATAGATACGTCCCCAGGGCCAGATTTATCCTAGACAGCTCCGGGAAGTGAGAAAGGCGTTTGCTAAACTGCTGGTGAGGATATTTGCTTCCTCAGTCTCCACAGGAGTCGTACCGGAGTATTGGAAGGAGGCGAATTTTGTTCCTTATTTCAAGAAGGGTAATAGGGAAATCCCTGACAAGTCAATCTTATGTTTGCGGTCAGCAAAGTTTGGAAAAAATTCTGAGGGATAGGATTTATGACTATTTGGCAAAGCATTGTGTGATTAAAGCATGGCTTTGTGAGGGGCAGGTCATGCCTCACAAATCTGATTGATTTCTTTGAGGAGGTGTCAAGACAGGTCGACGACGGTCGAGCAGTGGACGTGGCGCATGTGAACTTCAGCAAGGCATTTGAAAGTGTCCCCCATGGAAGGCTCATTCATAAAGTCAGGAAGTATGGGATACAGGGAGATTTGGTTATCTGGATTCAGAATTGGCTGGCTATCAGAAGGCAGACAGTGGTTGTAGATGGAAAATATTCTGCTTGGAGGACAGTGTTGAGAGGGATCCCACAGGGCTATGTCCTTTGGCCTCTGCTCTTTTTAATTTTTATAAATGACTTGGATGAGGAGGTTATGGGGTGAGTTAGTAAATTTGCTTATGACACAAAGATTGGAGGCGTCATCGATAGTATAGAGGGCTACTGTAGGCTGCAGCGTGACATAGACAGGATGCAGAGCTGGGCTGAGAAATGGCAGATGGAGTTCAACCTGGGTAAATGCGAAGTGATTTATTTTGGAAGGTCAAATTCGAATCCTGAATATAGCATTAAATACAGGATTCTTGGCAGTGTGGAGGAACAGAGGGATCTGCGTGCGCAAGTGCATAGATCCCTCAAAGATGCCACGCAAGTGGATAGGGTATCAAGAAAGCATATGCTGTTTTGGCTTTCATTAACAGGGGGATTGAGCTTAAGAGCCACAAAGTTTTTTTTTTCTGCAGCTCTACAAGTCCCTGGTGAGACCACACTCGGAATATTGTGTCCAGTTGTGGACCCCCTACTATAGGAAAGATACAGGGGCTTTAGAGAGGGTGCAAAGAAAGTTTACCAGGATGCTGCCTGGACTGAAGGGCTTGCTTCATGAAGAAAGGTTGAACAAGCTTGGACCTTTCTGGAGACAAAGAGGAGAGAGGAGATCTGATCGAGGTGTACAAAATAATGAGAGGAATAGAGAGAGTCAATACCCAGAGACTTTTCCCCAGGGTAGGATTGACTAGTACGATAATTCATATTTTGAAGATTTAGGAGGAAGGTAAAAGGGAGACGTCAGAGGTAGGTTCTTTATGCAGAGAGTTGTGAAAGCATGGAATGCATTACCAACTCTGTTGGTGGAAGTAAAGTCATTGGGGACATTTAAGCGACTGATGAACCTGCACGTGAATAGCAGTGAGTTGAGGGGTGCATAGGTTAAATTACTATATTTTATATTAAGATTAAATCTCAGGACAACATCGTGGCCCAAAGGGCCTGTTCTGTGCTGTCCTGTTCTACGTTCTATTTAGTATAATTAAAACAGACTCAGATAAGTTCTTGATTGACAAGGAGATCAAACATAACTGACAGGAAGCAGGAAAATGGGGTTGAAAATCTATCATTCGTGATCGAATGCCGGAGCAGACTTGATTGTCCGAATGGCTTCATTTCTGCTCGTATACAGTTGTGGTCTTATAATATTTCGGTCCTGGATGGCACGGTGTCTCAGTGGTTTGCACTGGTGCCTCACAGCATCAGGGAACTGGGTTTGATTTCCTCTGGGTGTTCTAGTTTCCTGCCACAGTTCAAAGTTGTGCAGGTTAGGTGAACTGGCCATGCTGAATTGCCGATTGTGTTCAGGATGTTGATGTTAGGTCCAATAGTCAATGGTCTCCTTATAGTATTAGGGTAGAGAATGGGATTGGTTCGCATACTCTTTGGAGGGTCAGAATAGATCTGTTGTGCAGAAGGGCCTGTTTTCACACTGTCGGGATTCTAAGAAAATGCAGACTGCTGCAATGTTCCAATGAAGCACAACCCACGCTCGAGTAACACCTCACTTTACACTTTGGTACGTTACAGTCTGTAATATTGAATTCCATAAATTCACAGCCTGAACCCACTATGGCTGTTCTCCATTTTCCGTACACTCTCCCTCCTGGGCTCCCTAAGTTCGTGTCGTGTTTATGTTCCATTCAACAGAGAAAATCCATTTCTAATATTTACACATTTATTTACACCCATTATATACCTGTGTCTCTTTCAACATAATTTAAAGCCCATTTGTCTTTCACACTGGGCCTCCAAACACTCGTTCCCACCTCTGCCAAGATACTAAAGCGCTCACTTTCCAATCCTTTACACGTCTGAAGAAGATTTACACTGGACTTGAAACATTAACATTGTTTCTATGTCTCTGAGATGTTGCCAGACCCCTAAGTTCCTTCAAAAATGAAAAGTTACAGAATACATTTTCAATATAGCAAAGATCATTGGATACAAGAAATCTGAAACAAAAACGAAAATTGTTGGACTTACTGGGTGCTTTGAGGAACAGTCACAGAACCCGAAAGATTAACTCTGCTTTCACTTCACAGATGCTGTCAGACTGGTTAGTGTCTTCAGCACTTTCTGTTTTTGAATAAGTTTCAAACATGTGTGTCAAAGCTGCTCACACGCCCTGGCCAACATTCATACATGTTGTTCTGAAACTACATAAGGCTGTCGTCACTGACACGACAGAGCTCTTAATCATGGTCATGGAGAGAAACAGCGGGAAACACATTTGCTTTAAAGGCAAGATGGCATTACTGGAGGGGAAAATATTCAGGTGAAAACGTTAAATGCTTTTGAGGAATGCGACAATTGGAGGCATGGCATCATGAAGATACCCAAACAGGATGAGAATTTTTAAAAAAGGAAGTGTTCCCACATGAGAAACTGGGATAGGGCACTGTGTACAGGGGAGGAGGACGACCGTGTCCCCGTGCGAATGAGGACAAGCAGCAGAATTGTATTGCAGATATTGCATCTCAAACTGGGCATTCATGTGATGCTGTAAATCATAGCAGCTGTTGTAGCAGCAGCAGCAGCAGAATTATATTCAACCACAATATAATCTCTCAGTCTACCATTACCATGAAGCTGATCTCCGCTTCAGTGATGATGTGTGGTTGAACATGCCACGGTCAGAACCATGTGTACGTAAACCTGATGACAACCCATTCAAGCTACTGCACTTACTGCTTACATTAACAAACAGCAGAACTAACATCTGATAGAGAGGGCGCCATGATCACAAGACTGTGACCAGTTCTTTTAAAACCAGCTATGAATTACTGCTGGCCTGTCTACTCTTTCTCTTATCTGTTAGAAAATCCTTGTTCCTTTGGTTAGAGATGGTTCAAGAACTTCCCTCCTATTACCATTTTGTTTACATCATTGAAATACTTACTGTGCCTTCCCCTGTGAGGAAAGATATAAAACATGGGTGTAAATTATCTGTCTGCTCCCTGTAGCCAATTCTTCAGTCACACCCTCCAATTATCCTCAGTATACTTTCCTAATTAATTTCACCTAAGATCACACACTCATCTTGAACTTTTCTTATATGCTCGGAAAATATCGTGCTGCTTTTTTTTGTATTTCTTGCCAATTGACTATATCTTGTCTTTTCTCCCCTTTTCCTCGCTTTCTAGATTGATACAGTCATATAGCGCACAAACAGACCCTTTGGTCCAACTTGTCCATGCTGACCAGGTTTTCCAAACTAAACTAGTCCCATCTGATTGCATTTTGTCCATATGCCTCTAAACTTTTCCCATTCCTATGTTTGTCCTAATGAGTTTTAAATGTTGTAGCTGTACTTGCATCTCCCACTCTTCCTCTAACAGCTCATTCCACATACACACGTCACCCTCTGTGTGAAAACATTGATCCTTCATCCATTTCAAATCTCCCCTCTTTCACCTTAAACCTATGCCTTCTATGGTTGAACTCCCCCATCCCGTGGGAAAGACCTTGGCTGGTCACTCTATTCATACCTCTCATGATTTTATAAACTTCTACCATGTCACCCCTCAACCTCCTACATTCTATCTGACAATAACTTTACGAACAAGCATTTCAAGATAAAGCACTGCAAATTTGAAACAGTATTCAAATGACAGGTAAATAACATTCAGCCCAAGCTTCATACTGTGATTTATTTTTCTCCATGTTATAATACTAAGGCAGCAGGAAACTGTGACGAGTACCAATAAGAGGTGAAACATCTGAATTGCTTTGTCCAAATGGGGTGATGATTTCTGCAGTGAAAACACATCACTGGCCTGTACCATATAAGAAGGGGAATTCTTGTATCACACGGTCAGCGTGCAGTTGCCTTTAGCAGAGTGAGATGAAGGCTGAGTATAACTTTTGAAATTTGGATCACAGTGTAAATTCAGTGTAAAAGGGGAGAGGTCTTTTCAATAAGGTTTACTCAAAGATGGAAACTTTCCTGAGTGAGATGTGAGTGGGAGGGTGTAAAACAGCATGAATGGAGAGGTCGAGCCACACTGGGACCAGAGGCAAAGTGGCAGCACAAAACGCAGCTTGATGCTACTGCAGAGTAGGTAGACTTGATCAAAGAGTTTCAGGTGAAGTGGGGGGGGACCATAAGGTAAGATAATGTACTCTGTAATTTGAGAGGGAGAACCTGGAATCAGGAGGGGGACACGAGCAGGGAAGACGATGGAGCAGCAATGGCAGCAGTTTCTGTGGGGAATTCAGGAAGCACAGCTGAAATTCATGCCAAGCATCTGCTTCTGTTCCCTGAAATAAACATCCTACATCTGGCCCTCCACTAATGCTTATCAATAGTATCCTTGAGAGCCTTTGTCAACCATGGGTGCTTCGCTGCTTATCGAGTTCATCTTTTTCAACAGAAACAATAATTACTGATCGGTTTGGGATATCTGCTTGAACGTCTGCTCACGTATACTCACTGACCTTCCTCTGGGTCTATTTTCACATTATGCTTCAGACCAGATGTGAGGCAGAAATCCTCAAATTAGATGCCTGGTTCTTTTCAATCATTCAGAAGGAACTTCTGCCTGTGGCTGAGCACAAGATCAGTGGAGGCTGACTCAATTCTCCAAGCTTCTCCATCTCTGTTGTTTCTGTTTGACAATGCCACATTCCTGTGAACTGTGTCTAACGTGACCTCCTTTTCCATCAAACCAGAAATCCCCGAATTCTGGTGGACAGGGCCTTCAGCTATGACTGTCCCATCTTCCACGGTGTTGCCCTCAATCCGTCCCCTCCACCCCAGAACAATGATAGTTCCTCCTTGTCCACACTTCCTCCTGCACAAGAATCCACATTCACATATTCATCCTACGCCATTTTCACCAACTCCAGCAGGACAGCATCATCAAACACATCTTCCCCTCCCGTCCTCGGTCAGTATTTCACAGCGACCGTTCCCTCTGTGTCACTGTCCATCAAGCCGAACGTTTCCCCACTCCCCCATGACACCATCCCATGCAATTACAGAAGCTGCAACACTTGTCCATTCATCTCTTCCCTCCTCACTATCCAAGGCCCCAAACATAGCTTCCAGGTGAAGCAGCATTTCACTTGTAACCTTTCAATCTGATCTCCCGTCATTGCTGCTCATAATGCAGTCTCTTTATATTGGCGAGACCAAACAGAGACTGATTTGAGGAACACACTCACTCTGTCTGTAGAAATAACCCTGGTCTTCTCATTGCTTCCCATTTCAGTAACTTACCTTGCTCTCATGCTAACATTTCAGCCCTGGGCTGCTGCAATGTTCCAAGGCAGCACATCCCAAGGTCGAGTAACAACGCACTTTACACTTTCGTACGTTACAGCCTTTAGAAGTTAATGTACAATTTCATAATTTCACAGTCTGACCCCATTATAACTGTTCTCCAATTTCCGTACAATCTCCCTCCTGGCCTCTCTATGACCTTCTGTGGTTGCATCTTCTTTATCTTTCACTCAATAGAGAGAAACCCTTTTCCCTATTCACATCTTAATTTAAAGCTATTTCACATGGTCTTCTCGTTCACCACTACTAAAAGCATGTTTATCTTTTGCCACACCCTCTTTTACCTGTCAACCCACTCCCCACATCTGTCAAGGTATTATAAAGCTCATTTTCCAATACTTTTTCATTTCTGAAGAAGTGTCATACTGGACTTGAAACAGTAACTCTGTTTCTCTGTCTCTGTAGATGATGCCAGACCTGTTGAGTTTCTCTAGATATGAATAGGCTCAGAACAAGTTTTCAATTAAACAAATAACTATGGATACTGGAAATGAAAATGCATAAATTGCTGGAGAAAATGGGAGCTTTGTAGAATGGTCACTGGTCCTGAAAGATTAACTCTGCTTTCATTCCACGAGATGCTGCCAGACCTGCTGAGTTTCATCAGCAATTTCTGTTTTTGAACAAGTTCCATAGACGTGTGTTAAAGCTGCTCAAACGCTCTGTCTCACACAGAATACACTTGGATGTAACCGATAATGCAAGGTGCACAAATTCCTTGATCTGAAACTACATAAATCTGGCATCACTGACACTGCAGAACTCTTAATCTTGGTCAGGGAGAGAAACAGAGGGGAACACATTCACATCAAACACAGAAGATGGCATTGGGGGGAATGGAAAAGATTCAGATGCATATGTTAAGGGGTTTGAGTAAAGTAACAAATTGGAGGTGTGACACCAGAAAGAGACCCTCAGCACAATGAGAATAGGAAAATTGAAGTGTTACCACATCAGACACCAGGTTAAGACACTGAGTACAGGGCTGATGGGTGAATGGGTCTTGGTATAAACAGGGGGATAGTCAGTAGAATTAAATTGAACATATTGGAGCTCAAAGTGGGCATTCATGTGATGTGGTAGAATCACAGCTGCAGCAGAATTGTATTCAACTACAATCTGGAACATTTTCCCCAGGATAATCCCTCAGTTTACCATTACCATCAAGCTGATCTATGGTTCAGCGATGAGTGCGGGTGAACATGATAGGGTCGGAACCATGTGTACCTAAACCTGAGGACAATCCATTCGAGCTATCGCACTTGACCGGTTATATTCGCAACAGCAGGACTAACATCTGATACAGAGGGCGAAATGATCCCAAGACTAACAGATCAGATCGAAGTTCTGCAGTGCTGCCACATCCAGACATAAATGTCGATGGACTATTAAACAAATCACTGGGGGAGAGGACTCCATAAATATCACCAACCTAAATAACGGGACAGCCCTGTCCATCAGTGTAAAAGTCATGGTTGTATTATCTGCACCACCCTCAGCCAGAAGTGTTGAGTTGATGATCCACCTCACCCTCGCCATGCTGCCCGTAGAATCACCCGATGCCAGTCTATAATCGATCTGACTCACTGCATGTGACATGAAGAAACAGCTGAATGCAGTAAATACGACAAAGGCAATGGGTCCTGACCCCATTCCTGCAATAGGACTGAAGACTTATGCTGCACAACAAGCCGTGTCCCTGGGGAAGCTGTTTCATTCCAGATCCAACTCTGACATCTCCCTAGCAATGTGGAAATTTACTCAGCTATGTCCAGTCCCATAACAAGGGAATAACTACTGTCTGACCATTTACCAAGCCCTGAATCCCATTGCAATAGCCACATTGGTGGGAGTTCTTTTTGACAGATCTGTAAAGTAGCACAGAAATAACCTGCTCAGTGTGGTTTCAGATAGCTCCCCATGTGGAGATGGTGCTGTTGTAGAAATATCACTGGATTACTAATCGAGACCACGCTAATGTTCTGGAAGCTGGTGGACATTATAAATAATAAAATATCGAGATGTAAAACCTGGAGTCATTAACAGTGACCTTGAAGCCAATGTCGATTGTAAATGCCAATTTCCTTCCCCAATGTACTTTCAGGAATTGAATCTCGGGTGCTTTCCTGGTCTGGCCTAAAAGTGACTCCAGACACACAGATATATGAAAAACTCTTCAATGGTCTCGGAAACGGCCAAGCAACAAACTCTACTGTATCAACTGCTCTGAGGTCTTAAAGAATAAAACAACACCCAGCACCAGCCTCAGTATTGGAACGGGAAACACTATCTTATTGACCCTGCAGAGACCTCCTTCCTAACATCTAGGAGTTGGTGACAGCATTTACAGAGCTTTCCCACAGATTGCACAGAAACATCGGGAATGGAGTAGGTCATTCAACACACTGAGCACCCTCCATTCTAGTTCATGGTGAAAATCTCCTCAATTCAGTTTTCCCCACACAGTGTTCATATCCTTTAGTATGTTTAAACATCAGAACATATAAAATAGGAACTACTGTATTCCCTTTGGTGCATAAATTTTGATCCTCCATTCAATCTACAGGCAGCTATCCAATAAGGTGTGCTTATTAAACGCAATTTCGCTGCAACACAATTAGTGAATTGTGCCCCTTTCTTTATAAAGCGAGCTCCCGTTCACTGTTATGGGAGACCATCTCTGGCACCAGCTGAACAGCAAATCCCAGCCTCAGGATCCCTCTGTCTGCCAAATGTACCCTCAGTGTGTTCAGATAAAGCAGGAATGTAATCCGCTCTGCAAGCCTTGAAATTCAGCCTGAATGTGGGATTTGTAGTCTACATTTAGAAGGAATTTTATTTCAAACCGGGAGGGGAATACCTAGGAGAGAACTGGAATGCTGTTTCAGCATCACGTGGTCAGTCAGCTCGCGCGCTTTCTGGTGAAGATCTTGGTGAAACGTACAGTGCTGTAGTCAGTGTCTGTCGTGTTAAAGGGTGACATTTACTGCACTAATTCCTCACAATACACAGTTTAAATATTTATGCAGCCTGTGCTATTGTTTGTGTTAGGCTGACTATTATTTTTGTTTTGATTTTTACTGGTAATTTTGGGGGTCCGCACCGAAGTCTCTTTTTCCCATTGGCCCCATTATTGATATTGCACCGTTTTCTATAACACGGTGTTCCACGGGAATACAGTTGCCATATTATTGGATAACTGCCTGTAATTATTGCTGATTCTATACCTCCACAACCAAACTCCTGCACTGTCCTCATCCCTTCTGTGTCTTGAAATCTTTATTTATATTCAGTACCTTAGCTTTCATAACCTGATCAGGAAAATAATTCCCCAAGTTCACGAGTCTCTGAGTGCAGGCATTTAGTCTCATCTCAACGCACTTTGGCCTGGCTGTACCCAACACTGTGAGCCCGTGTTTTGGATATCCCACCCAGGGGAATTATCATCCCTGCTTCCAATCTGTCTCGCCATGTCAGAGTTTTATATAGTTCACCCATTTTCCTAAACCTCATGGAATACAGGCACAGTCGCCTCAAACCCTCTTCCCACAACAAGCCTGTCATCCCAGAGATCTGTCTGGTCATCCTTCGCTGCTCTCCCTCAATGTCAGGTTTGTCCTTTATTAGGTAAGGAGACCAAAATTGCACGCAATACTGCACAATGTTCAAGATGGGGTCTCACCAAGGCCCTGTATAGCTGCAGTAAGACACCCTTATTCCTGTACTCAAAACATCCTGAAATGAAGGTCAGCACACCATTCATTTTCAACAAAATGGTGTATTCCCATGACAGCTGAGCCTGCTCTAACCTGAGTAGGAATCTTACAGCAGGCTGGTCAAGTGTGGCTGCTGCTGTACATGGTCTTAGTGAGATCACTTCTGGAGTAATGTGCACAGATTTAATCTCCTCACTAAGAAAGGGTATTGGTATTAATTCAGATATTATTCCCTCAACTGAATTCTGCAATGAAGATGTTAATCATAGAATCCCTATAGCGTGGAAGCAGACCATTTGACCCATCGACTAAACGCTGATCCTCTGAAGGCCATACCATACAAACCCCACTCCCCAACCCATTTCCCAACCCAATCTCTGCAACCTAACATTTTCCATGCCCAATGCACCTAACTGGCACATCTTGGGACTTTGGGAGGAAACTGCAGTACCCGACAGGCACCCCTTGCAGGCACAGGGAGAATGTGCATAATCCACACAAACAATGACCCGAGACTGAAACTGAACCAGATCTCTGGTGCTGGGAGGCAACAGTGCTAACCACTGAGCTACATACTGTGGACCACGCAACCTGCCTGCTCAATTCAACATTCGAAATGTGGCATAACAGCAGGGAGATTCCATAAGTCTCCAAACTTGTCATTGTGCAACAGGATGAGGACAATGATATCTTAAGCAGCTTGGTCAGGAACAGGCGCAGGACATGTAAGACATCGAAGCTATAGTGTAGGAACACCAGGAGGACATTCAGCCCATCTTGTGTGTAAAGCAGGAACAGAATGAATCCAATCAGCCACCCATGCCCCTTACACAGCAATTGGAGCCGATCTTTCTCAGCCTCGTACCTATTTCACAGGAATTGAAACGGACTGTCGAGGTTATGGAAAGGGAAGAACTTAGAATAACCAACTTCAATCGGGAATGGAAAGGTATGAGCAAACGAGTGAAGACAAATTGTTCGAATCTGTTATTAAGGAATTAACAACAGGAGACTTTGAAAGTCAAACCACAACCCATCAAAGTCGACATGATTGTATTCAGGATAAATCATGCTTGAATGATTTTCCTAACTTTTTTTAAATTAAAAAGTGTGACAAACAAGTTGAATAACGGGGATCTGAAAGATGTATTATATCTGGACTTCAAGAAGGCAATGCTTGTCGAAAGATTAATATGCAAGAGAAGAGCACATGAGTTAGAACAATTTATTTGCTTGGAGAGAAAATTGGCTAAACAATCAAAAAACCATGATATGGAGGTGCTAGCTTTGGACTGGGTTGAGTAAGGTCAATAATCATATGGCACCAGGTTATAGTCTGACGGGTTAATTTGAAAACACAAGATTTCATTGTCCTGCTCCTTCGTCAGGTGTTAGAGAGAAAAGACCTTAGGCACAAAATTTAGAAGGAAAAGATGAAGGGACTGCACAACACATGCACATGAATTGATCACATCGAAGAGGCTGCTAAATCTTTCATGGGTTAGAATGGAGAAGCAGGTTTTGATTGATGAATATGCAAATCCAGAGTTCTTTCAAGTCCTGACTGGAGATACCTTCAGGTATTATCGATGTAAAGGAGGTGACCCCTCCAGTAAGACAACGTATTTTAGGCATTTGGTCTTGTTTGGAGTCTGTATGTGTCTTCACCTGGAATCAGACTAGGTTTACTTCCAAAGTAGTAGTCAATAAAATATCGTATTGACTGACTGTCTCCAAATTGTATTTTTTTTTGAAAAAATATAATGCATCTGGAAATACAAACCGGCAAAAGAAAATTCATCTGACAGATTAGATGTGTTTGTGTGTGTGTCTTTGCGCGCATGTGCGTGTGTGTGATTGAAAACAAGGTGGAGTGTCTGTGGGAGGGAGAGACAGTGTGTGTGTTTGTGAAACAGTGAGGGGGAGTATGTGTGTCTTTGGGAGGGTGAGAGAGGGTATGCATGTGTGTGAGAGGGGGAGAGTGTGTGTGCATGTGAGAGAGGGGGCATGTGTTTGTGTGCGGGGAGTAGAGGGTGAATTTGCATGGGTGTATTTAAAGGGGAGAGGGAAAGGATGTGTGTCTCCTCGTTAAAACACAGGAAGGTTTGGCAGATCCCTTTCCCCACATACACTCACTCTGTGGTTTCAGAGCTCCCCGTCTCTGCAGCCTCTGCTCCATTTGTAGTTCATGTTGCAGACCCAGATTCTGTAACTACAGTCCCCATGCTCCATCCAGAGTTGGTTCACCAAATCCTCAGGTCTCCCTGAATGTCTGAGGCAGCTCTCAGCACAACCTCCAGTAAACCATCTCCATCACCTCCACTAACCTTTCCATGACAGGAGGCAGTCAGATTCCCCTCAGCTCCTGTTCCTTGACAATAATACTCGAGGGGTTTCCTCATGTTATGGACTGCACAATCAACTTAGAGGGACAAACACAGGCCATCAGAGGTCAGGCACAGACCAAGTTTCAAGGACGTGTCTCAAAGCTGCTGGAACCCCCTTTCCAACTTGGAGCAACAGCCCGCCACATACCATTACATTGTTTCTGAGATTCACAATGCCAGCACTTGATCTACTCGGGAGTGAAAAAAACAACACCAGGGAAAGGTACAGAAAAACAAATAATTAATTAACTGATAACATGTTGTGAAAATATGGATACGGAGACAGGGGAGTGGGAGTAACTGGAGAAGTGAGACAATGGTGGGTCCAATCACAAGAATGAGAGCGTTCAATAAAATTATTGCCAGATCAGTTGAAATGGTTAGTTACGTCAAATTGTGAATCTGCCTCACAGTTCCATCCAAGACACCATAAACTGGGGCAAGGGACTAGCCAGAATGGGGAGCTATGCACACCATGCTCGTCGACTACTCTATAAACTGGACTACCTGGACATGGGGACCATTGCAAACCTTTGCCAGTATATTGCTACTATACTTGGACTACAGAAATGTCTTGCACGGGAAGATGTGTAACCCATGCAGTAAGTGACTGTAAATAGACTCCCACAAATGTATGGCTCAGTATCTCCACTGCTGAAATATGAAATAAGGGAGTGTGTGTGTGTGTGTGTGTGTGTGTGTCTGTGTGTGTTGGTGGCAGTAGATATGAAAATTATTATTTGAGAGAGAATAGACATAGAGGAAATCAGTTTAAATGTGAATACCTGACAGGGTTTTGTGTCATTAACCGAAGGAGACTGAGGACCGTGTCATAGACAGAGGTGACGACGTGCTTGAGAATATTAAAGTAAAGGCATTGCCAGACCCAACAACAATATAAAGCAATCCGTACAGGAATGATGGGATTTTGGTTGCATTTAGATACAAGCCGTGGAATACCGACTCAGATTTGGTTAAGCAACAGCAGATTATTGGCTTTATTAAGACTGTGTTTCATAGCTGAAGGTTCAAACAGCAGATGGGATGAACCAGTGAAGTATATTCTGCAGTTCTCAATAGTTAAAATTAGGAATGGTCAGGATATGGTGTCAGTAATCAGCTTGTGGCCAAAGGGATCACCGTAGTTGTGACTCGTCTGTTTCAGCCTCAGTTATTGGCCAGGGATGAGATGGAGTCAGTGGAAGGAAATGGAGTTTGCATCCAGAACAGAAGACAGTGACCTCCAAGCTTTCAATATTTAAATGGCAAGGCCAATGATGCAATGAATCCTAGTTCATACCAGAAAGTGCATAGGTCAACCAACAAGGCCCAGTACCAGAACTAAAGAAGGAGAGAAAGAATGCACAAGTTCACTGTTGTTTGATGTGGTTTGGAGCGTGAATACTTACAGAGTAAATGAAAAGAACATTAATACAGTCGCGCATGGTTAATGCAAATGATAAATCGACAGTGAAACTTACCAGGGACACCAACAATAGCCAGGATAGGATAATAAAAACATTGAATAATGTGAAGTACATATTTGATCCGGAATGATAACGGCCACCAAGAGTATGTAGAAAACATCCAAACATAATAGGATAAACCCCTGTCCATTGTTGGAATTTTCCAATCTTTTGTTCTCAGATTCTGATCCATTGTTGGAATTTTCCAATCTATTGTTCTCAGATTCTGATCCATTGTTGTAACATTCCAGTATAACATTCTCAGATTCTGATCCACTGTTGGAACTGTCCAGTCTAATGTTCTCAGTTTCTGATCTCTCCCTCTCTCTGGAGCAGCCGATCCCTGTTAGTGCTATCGGTGATGCTCCCGCCCATACTATGGGATAACATATTGAATCGAAACCCTTTTATCATTAAAAGATGGAAACTCTCCACTGGGATAATTAGAATCCATGGAGACTGACATTAGTCACAGTCACCAAACAAATAGGTTCAGTTAACCAGTTCCTTACATCATTTTACATAACACAATAAAAGGGAACATTTACTAGGTTTGGATGGAATGAATGAGAGTTGCTGAGGTATAGATCATAAATCTTTCATTTTTTAAAATCTGTCTTCCCTATATGAGGGAGTATTGTCAGAAAACTGCACTGTTGTATCTGTTTCACCCTGTTTATAAAAGGAGACAGGAATAAAATAACAGACTAGCTGCACAAAATGTTTGGTGGAGACGTTTCTAGATACCTTTGTGTAATGCTGCTCCAAGATTGAAATTCCCTGTTATCAAGTCCTTTCTTAACCTTGTGACATCATTCAGAGCATTCAAACTGCTGCTCAGGAACAGGGAGAAACAGGAGGCAGTCACTCAACTGCTCGATTCTGGGATACAGGGAAATCTGGAGGCTAGTGAGGCCCAGATTTATGTTCCCCATAAACAGGAGGAGGTGACTCACTACCCACCAGTCTGGGACACTGGGAGAGAAGAGGAATTGAACTAAAAGAAACATCTGAATAAGTTGCATGAGCGAGTCATTCAATCCTGCTCCAACATTCTTCAAAACCATGGCTGATCTGATTGTAATTCCCTCATTACATTTTACAGAGATTCCCCTGTCTGCAGCCTCTGCTCTATTTGTTGGTCATGTTGCAGATCCAGATGCTGGAACTACAGTCACCATGTTTCATCCAGTTTTGGATCACCACAGCCTCTGGTCTTCCTGAATTTCCACAGCAGCTTAAAACACAGCCTCCAGGAAACCATCCCCAGCATTTCCACGAACGTACAAAAACTAGAGTTAAGTCAAATGTTAGTCAAAGGCAAATGAGAAGCCTGGTCTGAATCACTAACAGTTGTGAGGATTCCTCATGTTACTGAGCACATGAGCAGCAGAGAGTGATTAACACAGGCATTCAATGAATAGGAACAGAGCAAGTTACAAAGTTGGACCTCGAAACTGTTAAAACCCCGTTATCCAACATGGAGCACAGGGCAGGACACTGGGAAGTCAAAGAAAACGCAAGCAATGCTTTTTTGAACACTTTCTAAGCTTCTTAGTGTTGGAAGCTGATGCTCTTGAGTGAGCAACATTCAAGGACAAGAAAAGATATAGGACAGTTATTTACATTGAAACTGGACAATTAAAACTAGATGGTGGGGAAGCAGTTTAAACACCAACAAATAGGAGGGATTTGGGAAATAGACAGAGGGAGACAGACTCTGAGTCAGTGTTATGGAAGGATGTGTTTGCAGGTTTCAGAATGCTGAAATGAAGACATTTCGATCATATCTCGCAACATAGGTTAGCATGTCCGGGAATGATGAATTAATACAATATTGGTGCAAGGTCAGATAGAGTCAGAGTCTCGGAGATGTACAGCACAGAATAAGAAGCTTCAGTCTAACTCGCCCATGCTGATGGGATATCCCAAATTAAACTAATTGCATTTGGCCAATGTTGATGTAAGCCCTTCCTCTTAATGTACCCATTCCAATATCATTTAGACGTTATAATTGCAAAAGCCTCCACCACCTCCTCTGGCAGCTCATTCCACACATGCAACATCCTCTGTGGGAAAAAGTTGATCCTTAAGTCATTTTTAAATCTTTTCCCTCTCATCGGAAATCCATGGCCTCTAGCTTTGGGGAAAAAAGCCCTTGGCTATGCACACTATATATGCCCCTCACGCTACAAGAATAAAATAACCCAATCATCAAAGTTTGTGAGAACGCAATCTACTCGCACTCTCCCTATCGCTCCAATCCTGGCAAAATCCTTGTAAATCTTTACTGACTCCCTTCATGTTTCACAATATATTTCCAAAAGGAAGGAGACGAGAATTGAATGCAGTACACCAAAAATAGCCAAAGTAATGTGCTGTACAGCAGCAACATGACCACCCAATTCATATATTCAAAGCACTGGCCAATAAAGGCAAGCATACCAAATGCCTTCTTCACTATACTACCCAACTGTGACTCTACTTTCAAGAAACTATGAACCTGCATTCCAAGGTCTCTTTGTTCAGCAACACTCCCCAGGACGTTAGCATGAAGTGTACATGCCCTGCCCTGATTTGCATTTCCAAACTGCAGCACCTCCCATTTATCTAGATTAAAAACCACCTGCCAATTATCAGCCCATCTGCCCGTCTGATCAAGATTCCATTGTACTCTGAGGTAAACCTTCTTTGCTGTCCACTCCACCATCATTTTGGGTTCCATCTGTAAACGTAGCAACTATTGTTGCAATGATCACATCCGAATGATTTCTGTGAATAGTAAAAACCAGTGGAGCCAGCACCAACCGTTGCAGCACACCAATGGTCACAACCCTCCTTTTCGAAAAACAATCCTTCACCACCACCCTCTGTCTCCTGCCTTCGGGCTAATTCTGTATACATATGGCTAGTTCTCCCTGTATTCCATATGAACTAAACTTTTCAACCAATCTACCATGCAGGAAGTTGGAAACTGCCTTACTGAAGTCCATACCAACAATATACTCATCTGCCTCAATGAATCCTCTTAGTCACTTCTTCAAATATACTCAGTTAATTTAGTGAGACACGACTTTCCGTGCTTCGATCCATGTGGCCTATCACTTATCAGTCCTTGCTTTTCAAAATTCATGCAAACTTTGTGCCTCATAATCCTTATCAACAGCTTGCCCTCCACTGAAGTCTGGCTCACTAGATTTTCCTTACCATCCTTCTTAAGTGTTGTCAATAATCGCACCAAGTTCGCAAGCCTCCGATCTTCTGGTACCTCATCTGTGACAATTGACGATACAAATAACCTTCTACAGCCACTTATGTTCTCCAATAGTTTCTCTAATGCTTACCTTCCCCTGTTTGCATATGTTCCTCCCAATGCACTTTGCTTTAATGTTTTCTGATAACTTCCTGTGTGTGCTGATTAAACCTCCTCCTGAATATCTGACTGTACCACATTCACTGATTCACTACTCTTTACATCTACAAGAGATATCTTCTAGAGAAAAATTGCAAATTATAACTTCCCTTTCATAAATGCAGAACAACTCTCTTGACATTTGCTATTACTTGTCCAATAAGTGTCCAATAAGATCTTCCTTACAATAGGTTGCAACAGATTACCTACTGTGCATGACAACCAACTGGCCTGTAGTCCTCTACTCTCCCACTTCTTCCCTTCGTAAATCATTAGAATGCATTTAGAACCTTCCGAAGTGAATACAGAGAAATACAGTGGCCCCCTTTGGAATCAACATGTGTATTGGTGTTTTCTCTGAAATTTCAGTTTGAATTATATCCGGTCTGTCAGACTGATCAATCCTCATCCCAGTTCTGTTTCCAAATACTACCTCATAACTGTATATGATGATTTTACTCTTTAGTTACAAAGGTCCCATGGCGACTTGGTATTTCTCGGAGATTTTCTGGATCTTCCTCTTTGAAGACAGACGCAATGTCACTGTTTTGTCTCCTTGTCATTTTTATGTTCTCTACAATAAATTCTCATATCCACACATTCGCTGTGCCACATTTGATCTTGGTTTCATTTTCCTTTCAAGGATGAACAGACGCTTTTCGCTAGTATTTAGAAATAACAAAGAAAATCACAGCACAGGAACAGGCCCGTCAGACCGCTAAGACTGTCAATCTAGAGCCTCTATCTTTATCTGTTGCCTATTTTCTAAGGTTCTGTATCTCTCTGCTCCCTGCCCATTCACGTATTTGTCTTGATACGTATTAAATGACGCTTTCGTCCCCGCCTCTACCACCTCCGCTGGCAACGCATCCCAGCACCAATAACCCTCTGTGCAAAGAACTTTTGCAGCATATCCCCAGTAAGCTGTTCCCCTTTCATCGTGAATTCTTGACCCCTAGTAACTGACTCCCCCACTCTCTGAATAAGCTTCTTGCTACCCACCCTGTTTACATCTCTCATGATTTTGTAAGCCTCAATCAAGTCCTCGCTCAACCTCCGTCTTTCGAATGAAAATAATCCTAATCTATCAAATCTCTCTTTATAGATTGTTCTCTCCATCCTTGGTAACATTCTGGTGAAAATCCTCTTCCCTCTTTCCAAAGCATCCAGATCCTTTCAGTAATGTGGCAACCAGAACTGTCTGCAGTATTCTGAATGTGGCCGAACCAAAGACCTATACAACTGTAATATGGCCTGCCTACTCTTGTACGCAATAGATTCCAACCGATTCCCTCCTGTGGGTGACGAGTTAACTGGTCTGTGGTTCTCCACTTCATAAATTGTTGGAATGCAGGAAGGAAAGTATGCTGTATGCCTTCTTGATCATTCTGTCGACATGCCACTTTCAGCAAACAATGAACCTGAACACCCAGATCTCTCTGTATATCAATTTTCCTTAGGGCTTTTTCCAGTTACTGTATAATTCCCTCTCGAATTGGATCTTCCAAATTCCATCACCTCACATCTGCCCTTTCTCCACCCAACTCTCCAATCTATCTACATTCAGCTGTGTTCTCTGACAGTCCCCTCAACTTTCTGCTACTCTAACAATCTTTGTGTCATCTGCAAACTTGCTAATCAGACCACCTATACCTTCCTTCAGATCATGTAAGTACATCACAACAAACATTGGTCCCAGCACGGATCCCTGTGAAACACCACAAAGAACAGTTGTCCATTTTGAGAAACTCCCTTCGATTACTACTCTCTGTCTTCTGTTGCCCAGCCAGTTCTCTAATCCACCTAGTTAGTACACCATGGAACCCTGCGACGTCGTTTTCTCCATCAGTCTATGTCATTAAACGCCTTACTGAAGTCCATGTATATGACATCTACAGCCCTTTCTCCACTATCAACTTTGTCATTCCTCAAAGAATTCTATGATGTTTGCTAAGATGTGACCTTCCATGCACAAATCATGGAAGGTCTTGTGTAGAGTCGACGTGTTTTACCCTGAGTCATAACGGTTTTATTTCCAAAGCAGGAAATTATACTTCAGGGTCCTCCTCGTGTTTCTGACCACGCGATCAGCTGAGAGGGACAAACACAAGTGTTCAGTGGACAGGCACAGACCAAGTTTTAAAGGTATAAGTCAAAGATGCTGAAACTCCCTGTCCAACGTGGAGCATCACTTGGGGCACACCGGGAGGGGAACAACAACCCGAAACACAACCCCCTGTCCATGGAGCACCACATGGGATGCACCAGCAACAGTCCAATACACACACCGCTGTCCAACATGGAGCACGACGTGGGACACACTGGGAAGGGAACAACTGCCCTGCACCCACAAACACACACCGCTTCATGAAGCACGTCAAGGGATACAATAAAATGCCACAATGATTGACTGCGTACAAATTGAATGTTGTTTTGAACAAAATAAAATCTATCCACAAATATAAATCTGCAAATGCAAATTAGCCTCCCAGATTGATAGGTCTGTCTGTGCGAGAGATGCGGAGTGTGTGTGTGTGTGTGTGTGTGTATGTGTGTGTGTGTGTGTATGTGTGTGTGTGTGTGTGTGAGAGAGAGAGTGTGCACGTGCGAGAGTGTATGTTTAAGGATGAGAGTGAGAGCCTGTGCTCACATTAAGACACAGACAGATTTGGCAGATCCCTTTCCCCACACACACCCAGTCCGTGGATTCAGAGCGTCCACGCTCTGCAGCCTCTGCTCCATTTGTTGTTCATGTTACAGACACTGATGCTGTGACTGCAGTCCCCATTCTCCATCCAGAGTTGGGTCACCAAATCTTCTGGGCTCCCTGAATGGATGAGGTTGCTCACAGCACAACCTCCAGCAAACCATCCCCAGCCGCTCCACTCCACTAACTTTTCAATAACAAGGGACAATCAGACTTCACTCCACTAAAAGTGAGATATCTACTCCTTTATAATTATACTGCAGGGCCCTCCTCGTGTTTCTGACCAAGCAATCAGCTGTGAGGGACAAACACAGGTGTTCGGTGGACAGGCACAGACCAAATTTAAAAGGCATGAGTCAAAGATGCTGAAACTCCCTGTCCAACATGGAGCACCACTTGGGACACACCGGGAAGTGAATAGCAACCCGAAACACAACCCCCTGTCCATGGACCAGCACATGGGATGCACCAGCAACAGTCCAATACACATACCGCTCTCCAACATGGAGGACGACGTGGGACACACTGGGAAGTGAACAACTGCCCTGCACAAACACACGCACACCTCTTCATGAAGCACCTCAAGGGGCACACCAAGAAGTGAACAACAGCCCATCACACACTCCCCTGTCCATGGAGTAACACATGGGACACAGCGGGAAGTGAACAATCGCCTGACACACACCATCACATTATTTCTGAACATGATAATTCCAGTATTTGATACACAACCAAAACCCAAGGCCAGAGATAGATAGAAATGGACAGAGATATTCACATTAAAGTTAGAAATGGGCAATTTATACAGAAACAGAGTATGTTGCTGAAATATGAGAAAAAAGAAACAAGGGAGTGGGTCTATCTGGAGCAGTGAGACCTTGGCGGCTCAAGTCACAAGAATGAGAACATTGAATAATGGCATTGCCAGATCAGCTGAAAAGATTTGTTCCACTAAATTCTGAATTTGCCTCACAGAACAAACGCAGAAACTATACACTGCGACAAGTAGACTACCCAGCATGGAGAGCAGCGCAGCTTATGCTAGTATATTGCTCAGTATTTAGGGCTATCTGCCCAGCATGGAGAGCTGTGAAGACTATCCCAGTGTTTTGCTCAGTTCACTGGACCATCTGGCCAGCATGGAGAGCTGTGCAGACTATGCCAGTGTATTACTCAGTAAACTGGACTCTCTGCCCAGCATGGGGATCTGAGCAGACTATCCCAGTGTTTTGCAATTACTGGGAATTGTTGTCATTTGTCTATTTCAGCTTCAGATATATGCCGGGGACGAGATGGAGTCAGAGGAAGGAAATGCAGTTTGTAACCGGAACAGAAGATAGTGACCTCAATGCTTTCAATATTTAGATAGCAAGTGCAGTGATACAAGGAATCATGGTTCACAGCTGTAACTGAGCAAGTCAACATAGCAACCCATGAGTAACACTGCCAGAAGCAAGGAGGGAGAGAGTGATTTAACAATTTAGTAGTGGTTTGTCAAGTGAATATCTGGATTCAGAGTCTTAGCAGAAACAATAACAGTGGCAAGGACGGTAGAATGAATGAAAGAACAGTATTACTGTCAAACATGATTTATAGAATTATTGACTGAACAGTGAGACTTAACAGGTACGCTAACAAAAGCCAGGATTGGTTAATAAAAATATTGAATAATGTAAAGTGCTTATTTGATCCGCCACGATAATGACCTTCGATCATAATATGTAGAAAGAAACCAAACATCACTGTTTAAACTCCTGTCCGTTCTTATAACATTCCAGTCTAATGTTCACAGATTGTGATCCATTGCTGTAACATTCCAGTCTAATGTTCTCAGATTCTGATTCATTGTTGCCGACTGATGTAACGGGTCCACAACGGATGCCAAATACCTGCCCTGCCTTCATCCATGGAACATCTGGACAACAAGGATGCCTACACCAGACTCCTGGTCATTGACTACAGCTCTACCTTCAACATCATTATCCCCTCCAGGCTGATCTTAAAACTCCGTGACCTTGATCACGGCTCCACCCTCTGTAACAAGATCCCCGGTTTCTGACACACAGGTGACAATCTGTGAAGCTAGGTATCTGCACATTCTCCACAATAAAACACAACACTGGAACTTCTGGAGGATGTGTTCTCTACCCCCTATTGTACTCCCCGTGCACCCACAGCAGTGTCCTCAGCCCCCTACTGCACTCCATGTACACCCACGGCTGTGTCCTCAGCCCCCACTCTACTCCCTGCATACCACAGCTTTGCCTTCATCCCCAACTGTACGCCCTGTACACCCACATCTGTGCAGTCAGCTCCCTACTATACTCCTTCTACACCCACGGCTGTGCCCTCAATCCCCTACTGTACTCCCTGTACACCCACGTCTGTGTCCTCAGCCCCCTACTGTACTCCCTCTAATCCCACGGCTGTGCCCTCAGCCCTCTACTGTACTCCCTGTACTCCCATGGCTACGTCCTCAGCCCCCAACTGTGTTCCCTGTATACCCACGGCTGTGCCCTCAGCCCCATACTGTACTCCCTGTAATCCCGTGGCTATGTCCTCAGCCCCTACTGTACTCCCTGTACTCCCATGGCTGCGTCCTCAGCCCCCAACTGTACTCCCTGTACATGCACGCTGTGCCCTCAGCCCCGTACTGTAGTCCCTGTACACCCACGGCTGTGCCCTCATCCCTCTACTGTACTCCCTATACACCCACGGCTGTGTCCCTCAGCCCTCAATCTACTCCCTGTATACCACAGCCTTGCCTTCAGCCTCAACTGTATGCCCTGTGCACCCATGTCTATGCACTCAGCCCGCTACTGTACTCCTTGTACTCCCACAGCTGTGTCCTCAAATCCCTACTGTACCCCCTGTACACATGCGGCTGTGCCCTCAGCCCCCTACTGTACTCCCTGTAATCCCATGGCTGTGACTTCAGCCCCCTACTGTACTCCCTATACACCCACGGCTGTGCCTTCAGCCCCCTACTGTACTCCCTGTACTCTCATGGCTGTGCCCTCAACCCCCTACTGTACTCCCTGTACACCCACGTCTGTGTCCTCAGCCCCCTATTGTACACCCTGTGCATCCATGGCTGTGTCTTCAGTCCCCTACTGTACTCCCTGTGCATCCACAGCTGTGCCCTCAATCCTCTACTGTACTCCCTATACACCCACGGCTGTGTCCTCAGACCCCTACTGTACTCCCTGTACACCCACGGTTGTGTCCTCAGCCCCCTACTGTACTCCCTATACACCCACGGCTGTGTCCCTCAGACCCCTACTGTACTCCCTATACACCCACGGCTGTGTCCTCAGCCCCCTACTGTACTCCCTATACACCCACGGCTGGGTCCTCAGTCCCCTACTGTACTCCCTGTGCATCCACGGCTGTGCCCTCATCCCTCTACTGTACTCCCTATACACCCACGGCTGTGTCCTCAGTCCCCTACGGTACTCCCTGTGCATCCACGGCTGTGCCCTCAGCCCTCTACTGTACTCCCTGTACACCTACGGCTGTGCCTTCAGTCCCCTATGTACTCCCTGTACACCCACGGCTGTGCCCTCAGCCCCCAACTGTACTCCCTGTACACACACGGCTGTGTCCTCAGCCCCCTACTGTACTCCCTGTACACCCACCGCTGTGCCCTCAGCCCTCTACAGTACTCCCATGGCTGTGTCCTCAGCCTCATACTATACTCCCTGTACACTCACGGCTGCGTCCTAAGCCCCCAACTGTACTCCCTGTATTCCCACGGCTGTGAGCTCAGTCCCGCTACTGTACTCCCTGTGCATCCACGGCTGTGCCCACAGATCTCTACTGTACTCTCGGTACACCCATGGCTGTGCCCTCAGCCCCCTACTGTAATTCCTGTACACCCACGGCTGTGCCCTCAGCCCCCTACTGTACTCCCTGTCTCCCACGCCTGTGCCCTCATCCCCTACTGTACTCCCTGTACTCCCATGGCTGCGTCCTCAGCCCCCAACTGTACTCCCTGTATTCCCATGGCTGTGCCCTCAGCATCATACTATACTCCCTGTACACCCACGGCTGTGCCCTCAGCCCCCTACTGTACTCCCTGTACACATGCAGCTGTGTTGCCAAATTCTAAACAACGCCAGCTACAAGTTCGCCAATGACATCACCAAATCAGGAGGGATATCAAACAACGATGAGTCAGAATACAGAAAGGAGATCGAGGACTTGGTGGCATGGTGTAATGATAATAACTCTCAAATTCGGCAATAGTAAGGAACTGA
The DNA here is from genome assembly GCF_047496795.1 of Chiloscyllium punctatum. NCBI lineage: Eukaryota > Metazoa > Chordata > Chondrichthyes > Orectolobiformes > Hemiscylliidae > Chiloscyllium > Chiloscyllium punctatum. Next base: position 213,214 of record NW_027309984.1, on the reverse strand, counting down.
TCATTGACTTCAGAAAGAATGGGGAGGAACACGCCATCATCTACAACAATGGTTGAGGAAGCGCAGAGCATCAGGTTCCTCGGAGTGATGATAACTGACAACCTACCCTGGATTTCTCACATAGGTGTGACAGTCAAGAAGGCTCAACAACGTCTCTCCTTCCTCACTTGGCTCAGGATGTTTAGCATGTACTACTTCTACAGATGCACTATTGTGAACGTACTGCCCGGGTGCGTAGTGGCCTGGTACTGTAACACTCTGCCCAGGACCATAGGAAACTACAGAAGATTGTGTTCACAGCCCAGACTATGACGGGCTCCAATCTCCCAACCATTGACTCTATTTACAAGGCTCGTTGCCATAGAAAGGCTGCTAACATCTATCCAAGATTACTGAGGAAAGGGAGAGAGGAAATAGCTGGGGCATTAACAGATATCTTTGTAGCATCCTTGAACACAACTGAGGTCCTGTAGCTTAAAAATGCTTTGCTGGGAAAGTGTAGCAGGTAAGGCAGCATCAAATGAGATGGAGAATCGATGTTTCGGACATAAGCCCTTCTTCAGGACTGGAAAGTTTTTAATCCCCTTGTTTTAAAAGGGTGGCATGAATAATCCAGTTAATTATAGACCAGTGAGCTTGTCATCAGGGATAGGGAAGTTGCTAGACAAGATACTGAGGAATAGGATTTATTCTCATTTGAATGAAAATGGTCTTATTAATGAGAGGCAACATGGTTAATGCTGGGAAGGTCATGTCTTACCAACTTAATCGAACTCTTTGAGGAAGTGACAAAGTTGATTGATGAGGGAGGGGCAGTAGATGTCATGGACATGGAATTCAGGAAGGCGTTTGATAAGTTTTCCCATGGTCGTGTTATGGAGAAAGTGAAGTCACATGGTGTCCAGGGTGTACTGGCTACAAGGATAAAGAACTGGCTGGGCAATAGGGGACAGAGCATAGAAGGGGAAGGGAGTTTCTGAAAATGGAGAACTGTGACCAGTGGTGCTCCATTTAAGCTGTTTCTGGAAAGATACAAGAATGGGCAGGAGCAAAGGGACACAGACCCTTAGAAAATAGGCGACGGAATTAGATAGAGGATCTGGATCAGCGCAGGCTTGGACCGCTGAATAGCCTTTTCCTGTACTCGAATTTTCTTAGATCTAACATTACCAAAGACCCATCACATGCCTGTGAAGATCTCCCACAACCTCTTCCATCAGGCGAAAAGGTACATAAGCTTGAAAACTCAGATTAGCAGGTTCAGTAACAGCTTCTTCCCGGCTGTTATTAGACTGATGAATGGATTCTTTAATCTCAGATAATGCTGATCTTGTACATGTTGATCTCGCCTAGCGAACACCCTGTGCAGCGTAACCTGTATGCCTCCCAGACATGTTTTACAGCCATTGTTCTGTACATCATTGCTTACTATGATCTGTCTGGACATCTTGGTACAGGTCAAAATAAACCCTCACCTCACTCTTCCCAGCTCCCACCAGTGTTCACTCCCAGATCTCTCTGGTCCTCACCCCCAGCACCTCCAATTCCCCACCCCCAGCTCCCTATGTGCTTTGTATCTCACTTCCCTGCTCCCTGCCCATGTGACTGCTTATTTCCTTGTTTTGTTTCCATTCTCTCTTTCACTGACTGTCCATCTATATCCCTCGCTGCGTTCTCTCTCTCTCTCCTTCCCTTTGTTTCTGCCTCTTTCTCCCTCGTTGTGACAGTGATGGCTTCTCTATTCGTTTGAAGCAGGTGATGGCTCATTGGTTCGGTGTTGGCGATACAATTAACTCAACTAGGATTTGGTATCGTGGACAGAATTTAAATTTATTGGTTAAATTTAAATTGTTGTCAAAACAGCAACCAGAATGTGGGTATCCATTTAACAGCCAATTGTTACATCTAACTATTTTGGAACAGCCCGTCTCCCAGTGCTCTCGATACTGGCAACTCAAAGCATTATATTCGGGTGCATAATGGACTTACATGGTAACTACTCTGCCCAGGATCATACGAAACTACAGACGGTTGTGTGAACAGCCATGACCATCACAGAAGATAGCCTTCCATCCATTTATACTTGTCATTGTCGCAGAAAGGCTGGCAACATCAAAGATCTCTTCCAAAACAGTAATGATCTCCTACAACCTCTTACAACAGGGAGGAGACACAGAGGCTTGAAAACATGGACCAATATGCTCAGGAACACTTCCTTCCCTCCCAGTATTAGACTGACGAATTAACATCTCTAACTTTTCATATAATATTAATCTTGCTAAGATCGATCTTGCTTTGCCCACTTCCTGTGAAGCTGTAACCTTGTATGCCTCACTCTAAGTACCCTATGATCTCTGCTTTCTTATTTACTATCATCTGCCTGCACTCTTTGCAAAAGAACCTTTCCATTGTACATTTGATTAAATTAAATCAAATCAAATCAGATCAAACACGTGGACTGCAGTGGCTCACGGTCTTCTCAAGAGCAACTGGGAAAGTGGACTAATGTTGGAAGTCAGAGATACCCATATCCCATTAATGAATATAAGAAGATGACCACACTCAGGGAAGACAGGGGTGCCAAATCGCTTTAAACATGATCTTAGATTAATACAGGTTTCCCTCGCTATCTGTAAGTAAAGTGTTCCTACGATATGGTGTAAAGAGCAGTCGCACTAATTTGTATGGGAAAAAATTTGCCTTTCTTCGTAAAAGTGAAAATCCTCTTCGGATTTCTTTTGGTTAGCAAAACAAGGGTCTGATGGAGGTCATTCGGAAAGGGAAGTGGCGAAAAGCGAACTTTTTAAAAGCGGGGGGTATACCTGTATTTACAAGGGTATGATATTCAGGAAGATGGGATAAGCGAGAAATAAATGAGGTGAATCTCACATTTTATTTCCAGCCCAGCTGATCATCATTCTCTTTGTTTGCTCTTTTTTCTTCTATATCTCTTTCTCTATTGATTCCTTCGCCCCTTCAAAGCAGACTTCCCTGTCAATGGTATCAATCACCGTCTTTTCCAGCTGCTTTCTGTTCAGGAAAGTTTCCCATCACTTTCTGTTCATTTCTTTGCATTTCTTTCTATAATTTTAGATTTTCAGTATCTTCCTTTATTTGGTTTCACCTTCATTTTTGTTATTTCGTGGGATGTTGGCATCTCTGCCAAGGGCAGCATTTGGTGACCATCATAATTGCCCTGATTGTGAGGCCATTCCACAAGCCAATATAAAGTCAAGCACATTGTCACAGGGCCGAAGTCTCACTTAACCCACACCGGGTAATAACATTAGATTTTTTTTATCGAAGGTGATCAGTAAAACAGGAAGGTTTTCAGACAAAGTGTTGGTTTTGTGGTTGTTTTCGTGAAAATCACTTTTATTCCAATTCTTATCATTTTGTATTGAAGTTCTGTCATCAGCTGTGGTCGGACGTGAAACAAATCACTTGAAACAATATCTTTCGTTTAATAGGCTTTGCTTCTGAAATGCATCCAGCGACATTCCTACATTCATACAATGTCCTAATCATGAAGTAATGTCCGAGACAAGAACAATTCTGTGACTGAAATATTTGTAATTGGAAAAGTGGTCAGCAGAGAGCTTGAAACATTAAGTCTAAATTTTACCAACGTGCAGCCAATGGTTTGTTCAGCAACAGCACTGACACAGAGATGAAGATGGGGGACATTAGGAGCTGGTAGTGGACAGGCTTGGTAACAGAGATAACACGATACATAAATCAGTTCAGTGCAAAAAGGGATCTCGAGGTTGTGCACAGTCTTGTTCGCAGATGTTTGTGAGGGAGTGGTCTGCAATTCATGGGTAATGAAAGGAGACTGCAATTGAACTGAAGACAATAGTTTCTCTCACTGACAAATACAGATAACAGAATTTGTGACGAGAATAGATGGGTGACTCTAGGCAGGGAGTGCAGGAATCCCCTGTGGCTATTCTTCTCGAAAACAAGTAGACCATTTCGGATTGTTGGGGGCGATGACCGCTCAGGGGAAAGCAGCAGTAGCCAGGTTGGTGGTACTACCACTGGCTATGGGGCACAGCGGGAAAGGGTAAAGGTAAACAGGAGGTTCGAGATAGGAGGGTCGATTGTTAAAGAGGGACAGATCGGAGATTATGTGGCCACAAACGGGAATCCAGGATGGTGGGTTACCTCCCAGGTGCTAGGGTCCAGGATGTCTCCAAGTGGCTGCAGAACATTCTCAAGGGGGAGGTTGATCAGCCAGAAATCATTATGCACGTTGGCACAAATGATACCCGTAGAAATAGGGACGAGGCCCGGCAGCGTGATTGCAGAGCGCTACGAGAAACATTTTTTTAAAAACAACCTTGACAGTGGTAACCTCCTGACAGGGAGATTACCGTCTGAGACTTGCACTGAAGGGGGCACCAATATGTTGGCGGCCAGTTTTGCTGTTGTTACAAGGGAATGTTTAAAATAGATTGGCAGGAGGTGGTATGCTCAGGAGCAGGGAAGCAAGTGCGAGGCTGAAAGGAGATACAGTAATCCGAAATCAGTGAGATTAAACTGGAAAACGACAAAGAGAAAGTACAGCCTTTTGGATTAACTTGCATCTATTTCAATGCAAAAAGGCTCCAGGTAAGGCCAATGAACTCAGGGCATGGATAGATAGGTGGGACTGGTATATTATAGCCATTACACAAACATGGCGAAGTGATGGATAGGACTGACCGCTTAATGTGTCAGGTTACATGTGCTTTACACAAGACAGAGATGGTGGAAGGAGGGGAGGGGAGTTGCACTTCTGATTAAGGGGAGTACAACAGCAGTAATCAGAGATAAAATAACTGATGGATCACCCAGTGAGGCTTTGTGGGTGGAGGTAAGAAATAGGAAGGGGATAGTGACGTCATTGGGGTTTACTATCTGCCCCCAAATAGTCAACCGGAATGAGAGTAACAAATATGCAGGGAGAGAAGGGAGACCTGCAGGAGCAATAGGGTTATCCTAATTGGTGATTTCTTTTTCTAACATGGACTGGAACTGCCTGAGTGTTAAGGGATTTGATGAGATAAAATCTGTAAATGCGTCAGGAAAGTTTCCTCAAGCAGTATATAGAGTGTCCTACTCGGGAAGGGGCAAAATTCAAAATTTTCTTAGGAGATAGGGCACGACAGGTGACTGAGTTAATAGTGGGGGAGCACTTTGGGACAGTAACCACAGTTATATTAATCTTCAAAGAGTTATGGAGAGGGACAAAACCAGTCCACAGATTCAGGTACAAGCGGCTTGGATCAAGGGAACCCCTGGATGTATATAAGAGATACAGGAATCTATGAAAGAAGGATATCAGTCGGGTGAAAAGGGGGCAATAAGGAGGCTTGGCCGAGAAGATTAGGATGAATCCAAAAACGTACTTTAAATAAATTAAAAGAAAAAGCAATAGCTCCAGAGAAAATAAAACCCCTCAAAGATCAAAGTGGACAAGTCCGTGTGAAACGATAAGAGATGGGTGAAGTCCTCAATGAATATTTCTACTCTACGGTTACCGTGGAGAAATGCATGAATACTGGGAACTTGAGGAAGTTAGCCGTGATATCTTAGGGACAATCAATATCAAAGTAGAGAAGATTTTGGACGCAATTTCTCTTTAATGCCCAATTCTTTGCAGCCCTCGACTCTCAGATGTGTCAAAATCCATTGACACCCACTCGCACCCCCCAAACATTTCAGTGATGTAGCCTCCCCTAACTGTCTGGTCCCAACCCTCACTACCATCTGAGAGAAGGAAACGCTCCCCACACATATATCTTGGTCAATTGATATGAACAAAAGATATGAACACACCATCAGTGTGATTGGCCCTGATATCATGGCAGTAATTGACTGAGCAAGGTGTCAAGGAGACTGAACAAAATTGAACTTGATGGGAATCAGTTGTAAACTCCCCACTGGTTGGATCAGTCAGAACACAATGGGGCTGGTGGACATCAATCCTCTCAGTCCCTGGATATCTCTGTGGGCAATCGCAGGATAGCTTCTTCGGCACAAACATCATCAGATGCTTGATCAATGTCTTTCCCTCTGTCATACGATCAGAGGTGGGGATGTTCTGTGAAGATTATATAATGTTCAGAACAATGAGTAACCTCCTAAGGTACTAAAGTATCAAATCTGGACAACATTCAAGCTTGTGCTGTTAATGTATAGGTAACATTAATCAAAAGTACTGCTGGGCACTAAGCATCTCCATGGTTAAAAAGAAGGAACCCTTACTGCAACTCTAGCTGGTTTCACAGTAATATAAGAAAGCCATTCAGCCCTTCAAAACTATTGGATAAAAACATGTGGACCGCATTTCCTCTCTCCTGCCTATTCCACAAGAAGACAATTAAAAAAATACAGCATCTTTGAATCCAAAATAGACACGCAGGAGACTGGAAGAACAGAATAATCAAGGCAGCGTCAAGAAGTTGAGAAGTCAACGCCTAGGATATAACTCTTCATCAGGACTGGGGTTAGGAGTAAAGGGATCTATAGATAAAGGGGCGGGTGAAGGAGGAGGAGGCAGAGTGGCGAGATGGGCATAAGTGAACACAGATAAAGGGTATCAGCCGGTTGGTGATGGGGGGACTGAATCCAGTTGGTAGCTGGATCAAGTGTTGATCAGATGAAGGCAAGGAGGGGAAGGCCTGGGAAGGGAATCATAGGATTAGAAGGAAGGTTATTTGAAATTGGAGAATTCAATGTTGAGTCCCCGGGGTGGAGGTTGCACAAGTGACATATGAGGTCTTGTTCCTCCAGTTTTTGGTTTGGTTCATTGTGGCAATGGAGGAGGCCAAGGATGGCCATGTCAGAAAGGGATTGGCGGGGGGTGGGGGGAGAGAATTGAAATACGAAGTGATTGGGAGGTCAGGTCAGCCCTTAGAAGCCTGACTGCAATACTCTCAAATCATTCACTTCATTTACATTTGGTCTTCCTGATGCAGTGAGACCACATCGGGTGCACCAGATGCAGGAAACTAGGTTTGGATCCCACCACCTGGCACATCTCCCACAAGACTGTCCCCATCGTTATCCTGCCACACTCCACACCAATCTCCCCAATAACCCCCAGGTACCTTCTCCTGCAACCGCAAAAGATGCATCACCTGCTGGCACACCACCTCCTCCACCTCCTTAAAGGGTTTCAAACAGTACTTGCAGGTTAGACAGAGGTTCACCTGCCTTTCTTCCAACTGAGCTTACTGCATCAGATGCTCCCGATGTGGTCTTTTCTACACTGGGGAGACCGAACATAAACTAAGTGCACATTTCACCGAGCATCACAGCCGGGCCTGCAGGGGCCAACCTGCCCTCCCAGTTACCGCCCATTTGAATTCCCCTTCCCACTCCCTTTCCGACATTATCACCCCTGGCCTCCTCTGTTGCCTTGGTGAGGCAGACCGCAAATTTGAGGAACAACAGCTCATCTGCCTGGCAAGCCTACCACCTGGAAGATGTAACATTGAGTTCTCCAGTTTGAAATAACCTTACTACCCATCTCCTTACTCCATTTTCTGCCCATACACCTCCCTTCCATTCCACCTAACCACTCCGCCTTCCAGCTCCCAACTGGATTCATCCCTCTCATCGCCCAACCAAGTTGCATCCATCACCTGTGTCCACGTATCCATACCTCACCATCCCGCTGCTCTCCCCATCCCATCCACTCCCTTCCCTCTTTATCTGCAGCTCCCACTACCTCCCACTCCCAGTCCTGAAGAACTGTTTTACCTTAAATTTTGACTTTCATATCTCATGATGCTGCTGTGTTCTTCCCTCCTCCTGTTTGTCTCCTATAATTCAGGAAGATAAAGTCGAGTCAGCACAACATGCTGGTAGGCAGGAACCATGGGTTGCCCAGTGAAGTCCTTGAACCTCTGCCCTCAGGCCAGGAGTAAGACATTTTGTCCCTCGAGACACTGACTCATGATCAGAAGAGGCCATTCAGTCCCTCCTAACTGTTACATTGAAATACGAGGATGTCATTGATCCTGCAACACGTGAAACCAATGAGGTATAGACTGCAAAGACAGACTGCTCCATGTTTTCCCTCCTGGCTCCATTGCTATTGGTGCACATTTGTTATGTTAACGTGGTTTGCTGACCATGAGGAGGGAAAGTGATTAGTTTGTACCAAGTCCCAAGGAGGCATCTTCCATCTTCGAGATATTATGGCTAGACCACACAGAGCATTCTTAAGCAGGCATCCCAGAGCATAACTTTGAAACTTGTGTCGGTAAGTGTACAATGAAAATTACCCGGAGTACTTTAACGAGGTTGACTACAGATTTTTAAACAGACAAGAACCTTATTCAGAATATTACACAATGAAACACTGATGTGTTGTCTGTTTGCAATACTGTAACCACCTGAACCCCACATCCCTGCCCCCACCAAAAAAAAACATAATCAAGACGTTACGATGCTGATCTCTCCTCCACTAGAACAGGTATCAACCAATAGATTTCCAGTGGGCATATTTGCACTCCATTGCACAAGAAGTGTGGATTTGCCTGGGTATTTCTCTCGTTGCAATAAGGCAATTTTGTATCTTCAACACACAATGCGTTTCTGCACTGTTTTATATAAATTCACAAACACATCAATACATTTGATTGGCTTCATTCAGTAAGTCTTACATTTTTTAAACTCTGTCCAAAGCCAAATGTGACATGTTGTCACAAAGCTGGTCCCTTTACAGGTTTTCTTGTCCTTGATTTTCTTTTCCCAGAGACGTTATAAACGACCCAAGTTTCCAACATTCCTGAATTTTGAATGTTTCACCGGGGGCCCTTTTGTTTATACCGAACAGATAATTCCTCAGGCAGAAGGCTTTCAAGTCTTTCAAGTAAAACTGACACAATGAAGGGCGCGTGGCCAGCTCTCTGGTTGTGCAGGTCAGTTCAGTTCAGGGGTTAGTTGAGTAAGGGTCACTGTTGAAACGGGACGCTATCCCTCCCCTTCTGCCCTTCCGATTTTGTAACATGTAAGCGTTTTGAGTTATTTTTACTCTTTATGCTAAGGGTTTTTTTTGGGATTGTTGCATGTACTTTGGAACAGCATCCTTTAGTGGGGATAGCCTGTTGGGTTCGGATAGGATGAGTTGTTCGGTATTCTGTTTTCGGTTCATTTTGTTTCATTCCGTAATTTCGTAAATAAATGCTGTTTGTTAAAAACTCGGCAGTGTGACCAGCTAATTCCCTCATTGAATATGCTCTGTATACTTACCTTCAAATACCACAGTTACGGTCTGGGTTATGTGCTTCAAAATATTTGAGGGGTCTGGCCTTGTCCTTAACAATGTGCAACAACCTTGTTCATTAAAACCCAAGGATTAATGCATCAGGGATGGAACGAATCTGATATTGGCTAGGAGGCAGAAAGGACTGGAGCCAGTGGCTGAGCAGACATGAGGGGAGTACAGTAACATCTCCCAATCAACCCTCATTCTTTCTCACAAATGGAATGAAATGCAATGCAGAGTGATAGAACAGATGACATTTGGGCGATGGAATGCTGAACGACAATGTGAATAGAAAAGGCAATTTTAAACGTGATGGATGGAATTATAATTTACATATAGAGTATTCAATCATAGGCTATACAGGTTGATAAGATTGTTTATCTGAACAGGATATTCAGAATTTACAAAACAGACACATAACAACATGAGTGGGGTTACAGGGAGTTACTGCAGAATAAGAGTGGGTATATTGCTCATTCAGAACTGGTATTGAGATAATAGTCTGAGTGACCACCACCTTTGCTGTAATTAATCTGCGAAATGTATTTAAAAGCTTTCAGAGCATGTGAGGACAAGCTTATTAATAAAGGACATGAATAATGTTATCATCAATAATCTATTCCTGTTGTTTCATAAAGTGTGGAAGTGAGGACTGCAGATGCTGGAGATCAGAGCTTAAAAGTGTGTTGCTGGAAAAGGGCTTATGCCTGAAACGTCAATTCTCCTGCTCCATTGATTCTGTCTGACCTGCTGCGCTTTTCCAGCAACACATTTTTTGTTTCATAAAGTGTAGCTATCTCTAAAATGTCTTTCAAATCAAAATAAATGTGTTGAGATTCACGCATTTAAGTGGACCTTGGCAAAAAAAGTTATTTTTAGATCTTGAAGAAGAAACAGAATCCAGTTTAATACAAGTGTCACCGGCACAAGTCACGGGAACAGGAATGGAGCAAATTGTTCAAATATAACATCTAGACCCATCCAGAAAAGTAACAGATTAGAGATAATGGAAATCAGACATCCAAGCACAAAATAGTAGAGAAGTGCAACAGATAAGGCAGGATATGGAGAGAGAAACAATGTTAACGGATTGAGGTCGATACGAACCTGTTCTGAGCAAGTCATACTGGTCTCAAGATAGTTAATTTTGTTTCTCTCTGTTCCAATGCTGCCAGAACTGCTGAGTTTATCTCCAACACTTTCAATTGGCATCACAACAGGCCACAGAGAGGAATGGTGGGTGGTTGCTTTTCAGACTGAGGCATGTGACCAGCAGTGTTCCACAGAGGTTCATTCTGGGATTTCATTGTTCGGTCATTTATGTAAATGATTTGGATGACAATATAGAGAGCATGGTTAGTAAGTTTGCGGATGACACCAAAACTGGTGGCACTGTGGACAGTGAAGAAGCCTTTCTAAGATTACAAAACGATCTTGATCAAATGGGTCAATAGGCTGACAAATAGCAGAGAGAGTTCAATCTGGATGATTGTGAGGTGCAGACAATGGTGTGTGTTTGCCGCTGTCTGATGCACTGGGAATGGAATGATTGTATTCCCCATCTGCTGTGGTACAACACAAAGATGTCCTCCTTAATCTTTAAGAGGCCTTGCCCTCTCCCTGGTTACCCTCTTGCTCTTAACATATTTGTACAATATATTTAGTTTATTCTGAACTTTATCTGTCCATGCTATCTCATGTCCCCTTTTTGCTTTCCTCATTTCTCTCGAAGTAATGTCCAACACGCTTTATATAGTTTAAGAGATTCGATTGATTAAAGTTGTCTATATCTAAATTAAGATTCCCTTTTATTCTTGAGAAGAGCTTCAATACCTTTAGTCATCCATTGTTCCTTATTCTTATCAGAGTTACCCGTCACACTAACAAGAACATAATGCCTCTCAGTTCTCATCATCGTACCTTTGAATGTCTTCCACGAGTCACACGTTCTCTTCACCTGCTAACAATCTCCTTCAATCAAACTTGGAAGGTCATTGTCTCATGCCATTAAAGTTTATGGTACTCCAATTAAAAAGATAATATTAATGGAAGGCTTATCCTTTTCCATAACCATTCTGAAATGAATAGAGTTATGTTCGCAACAGCCATCATATTCCTCCACTTTTACTTTAGTCACTTGCCCTGATATTGCACAAAATAAGGTCTAATTTTGTTCCTTCTCTATTTGGAGCAACCACATATTGATAAAGAAAATTTTCTTGAACACATTTGACAAATTCTTCATCGTCCAAACCTTTAACACGAAGGTAGTAAGTCAAGTTTTGGAAATTTAAAATCCCCTCATTATTACAATCTTATTAAGTTTACATATATCTGAGATCTCCCTACATATTTGTTCTTAATTTCTTCCTTACTATTGGGGAGCATAGAGTACAATTCCATCAACATGTTCTTTTCTTTCTGACTTTTAATTTCTACCAATATATCTGCACTGGACGATTTGTCACAAACGAGCACTTCGCACAATCTCTTCAAAGTGTTCTTTACTTTCTTATCTTAAATTTCTACCCATATATTTTAACTGAACACATTTTTAGTAATATCTCCCCTAGTTAGAGCAATAATTTATTCCTTAATCAAAACTGACAGCCTTGCCCCCCACTGCTCCTCCACCCCATGTCTCCTTTTCTGTCCTTTCTATAGCATCTAACACCTGGAAGATTGAATTACCACTCTTAGAACAAAAAGCATAGAACACAGAACAATACAGCGCAGAATCGGCCATTAGGCCCTCTATGATGCGCCGACCTTTGAAGTATTCTCAGCTCGTTCCCTACACTATCCCAAAATCATCACTGTGCTTATCTAAGGATGGCTTAAATCCCCCTAATGTGGCTGAGTTGATTACATTAGCAGGTCGGGCATTCCAAGCCCTTACGTCGCTCTGTGAAACAAACCTGTCTCTGACATCTGTCTGAAATCTATCACCCCTCAATTTGTAGCTATGTCCCCTCATATATGCTCTCGTCAACATCCTAGCAAAAAGACTTTAACTGTCTACCCATCTCATCCTCTGATCATCTTGTATGTCTCTAACAAATTCCCTCTTAGCATTCTTTTTTCCAATGAGAACAGACCCAAGTCTCTCAGCCTTTCCTCATGCGACCTTCCCTCCAGATCTGGCAGCATCCTGGTACATCTCCTCTGCACCTTTTCCAAGACATCCACATCCTTTTTGTAATGGGGCTACCAAAACTATACACAATATTCCAATATCGCCGCACCAGCGTTCTGTATAGTTGCAGCATGATATTGCGGCTCCGGAACTCAATCCCACTACGAATGAAACCTAACAAACCGTATGCCGCCTTCACAGCACTATCAACCTGGGTGGCAACTTTCAGGGATCTATTTACATGGACTCCAAGATCACTCTGCACATCCACACTACCAAGAATCTTTCCATTAACCCAGTACTCTGCCTTTCTGTTATTCTTCCCAAAGTGCATCACCTCACATTTAGCTGGATTGAACTCCATTTGCCACCTCTCAGACCAATTCTGCTGTTTATCCAAGTCCCCTGCAACCTGTAACATTCTTCCAAACTGCCCACAACTTCACTGACTTTAGTGTTGTCTGCAAATTTACTAATTCATTCACCTGTGCCTGCGTCTAAGTCATTTATAAAAATGACAAACATTAGTGGTCCCAAATCAGACCCTTGTGGCACACCACTAGTAAACGGACTCCAGGCTGAATATTTTCTATCAACCACCACTCGCTGCCTTCTTTCAGAAAGCTAGTTTCAAATCCAAACTGCTAAATCACCGTCGATTCCACGCCTCTGCATTTTCTCCAACAGCCTACCATGTGGAACGTTATCAAAGGCTTTACTGAAGTCCATGTATACCACGTCAACTGCCCTACCCTCACCTACATGGTTGGTCACCTTCTCAAACAAAAATCAATAAGATTTGTGAGAAATGACCTGCTTTTGATGAAACCATATTGACTATCTGAAATCAAATTGTTGCTTACTAGATGATTTAAATCTTATCACTTATAATCCTTTCCAAAACATTTCCTACAACAGAAGCAAGGCTCATTGGTCTATAATTGCTTGGGTCATCTCTACTACCCTTCGTGAACAAGGGCACAACATTTGCAATCCTCCAGTCCTCTGGTATCAAACCTGTAGGCAATGATGACTCAAATATCAAAGCCAAAGGCTCTGCTATCTCCTCCGTAGCTTCCCAGAGAATCCTTGGATAAATCCCATTCAGTCCAGGGGGTTTCTCTATTTTCACTCCTTCCAGAATTGATAACACCTGTTCGTAACTAACCTCGATTCTTTCTAGTCTAATATCTCATACTTCATTCTTCTCCTCGACAATCTTCTCCTTTTCCTGAGTGAAAACCGATAAGAAATGTCCAATTAGCAACTCTCTGATCGCCACAAGGTCCACACTCAACTTCCCGCTTCTGTCTTTGACTGGCCATATTCCCACCTTAATCATCCTTTTATTCCTCACATACCTCTAGAAAGCTTTAGGGTTCTCCTCTATTCTATTTGCTAAAGACTGCTAGTGTCCTCTCTATTCTCTTCTTAACTCTCTCTTTAAATCCTTCCGAGCTGATCTGTAACTATCCATCGCCTCATCTGAACCATCTTGCCTCATCAACACATAAGCCTCCTTCTTCTTCTTAACAAAAGATGCAATTTCTGTTGTAAACCATGGTTCCCTTACCTTATCACTTCTTCCCTGTATGACAGGGACAGACCTATCAAGGACACACAATAACTGTTCCTGAAACCAGCTCCACATTTCCACTGTCTGCATCCGCTGTATTTTGCTACCCCATTCTATGCATCCTAATTCTTGTCTAATCACATTATAATTGCCCTTACCCATCGATAACTCTTAACCTGTGGCATGTACCTATCCCTTTCCATCGCTAAACTAAACACAACTGAATTATGGTCACTCTCTCCAAAGTGTTCAAAAACAACTAAATCAAACACTTGGCCTGGCTCACTGCCAAGCACCAGATCCATTGTGGCCTCCCCTCTTGTCGGCTCTTCGACATACTATGTCAGGAAACTCTCCTGTACACGTTGGTCAATAACTGATCCATCCGATGTACGAGAGTTATAGCATTTCCAGTCAATATTAGGAAAGTTAAAGTCCCCCATAACGACCGCACTGTTTCTTTCACTCCTACTCAGAATAATTTTGATAATCCTCACTTCCACCTCCCTGGAACTCTGCAGAGGCTCCAAAAAAAATCTTCAAGCAGTGTGACCTCTCCTCTCCTGTTTCTAACCTCAGCCCACACTACATCAGTAGACGAGTCCTCAGCAAAAGTTCTCAGAGCCAGCATTATACTATACTTGGCTAAAAAGACCACACCTCCTCCTCTTTTACCGTCTTGCCTGTTCTTATTGAAAGATCTTGAACATCTTTCACCCAAGTTCCTATAATAGCTTTGATATCCCAATCCCATGTTCTGAAACATGCGCTGAGGAGATTAGCCTTCTCTGTAAATCCCATTGCACTAAAGTAAATGCATTTTAGTTCTTCAGAATTACTATATAATCTGATTCTCTCATCTTTCTTTTCTAACTGGCATGTTCTCATCATATTCAGAGATTTCTCCAGCCATCCAACAATTTACACTGCTACTTAGAGTACCTCCACTTGCATCCTCTGTCAATATAAAGTCTGCCTTTATAGGATGAGCAAATCTCCCTGTGAAGATATCGGTGGCTTTCCCGTTTAGATTAGATCAATCCTTTTGGAACAGGCCTTTTCTATTCCAAAAGACTTTCCAATCTCCCAAAAATCTGAATCGGTCAACAACACAGCAGCTCTTCATGCATTGATTTTTCTCCTTTAACCTTTATTTTCCCTTCCCCGCTTGAATTTATCATTGGGAGCAAACCAGAAATTGCTATTTTAAGGTTTTCTTTTTAATCTTCTACATCACCTCTGTAATTCCCTCCGGACTGTTTTAATCTTTTCCCTAAAAATGTCATTCATACCAATATATACAATAATTTCTGGCTTCTAAATCACACCTTTAACAATATGCTTGAGACCTTCGGAGACGTTCTTAATCCTAGTACCGCGAAACCAATAAACTATCCTAAATTTTCACTCACTGCCACAGAATCTCCTGTTTATGCCCTTGAAAGGAGAGATCCCTGTCCCAATAAATATACAAAATCTTCTCAATCGCTGCCTAGGCATAAGAATTTTTCCAACATTCCAATAACCGATGGCTCTTCCATTTTCCTCAGAGAGACTAACCCCTTCATCAATTCCAAAAGCTGGACATCTGTTTGATAGAGGAATAGCCACCGGAGATTGTTGAACTACCTTCTTACTTGTCCTGACAGTCACCCAGCTATCTGACTGATTTTGTTGCATAACAACTTCCAGATATCTCCCTCTCTAACTTATATATCTGGCCTTAATATTATTATGCCTATAAACAGAATTTTTCATGACATTAAAATAGAAAATACATCCGTATACTTATCAAACATATAAAAAATAAATAATATCAACCATTTGGAAAACTAACCCAACAAAAAATATTCCTCTTCAATAAATTTCTCGAAGAAAAAGGTCTTCTCCAGAGCTGAACGCGTGTCGGACTCTCCAGAATAAAGGCACATCTTCCTATTTAAAAATAGTTTTTGAAACAAAAAAAAACTTTCGCATTTAAAACTAAAGACGATGACTTTTGAAATATATATAGACTTTTCTAGTTTGTTTTGTAAATCCCCCCCTCCCCTTGAAAAGCTCGTTAAAACAATGTTCGTTCGAGAAAAAAATTATTTTGCTTGTTTTTTTGGTTTGTTTTTGAATTTTAATAAAACAAATTGGAAAAATAATCTTATATTAATAAACTATATGAACTATATTAAATTGAATAAAAAACTATAATTAATCTTTAGCTATGCATGCAATCCCACGAGCAGCTGTAAAATCCATACTGCTCTAAGAACACGTATTAAAACTTTTTTTTACAATTTAAAGAAGAGTGGGCATATGTTCTAATAATTTGTTTCAAATGCAGGGTAGACTTGGCGATATGATTTGATCTACTACCGTGTGTATATGTGCAGCATTTAATTTAATCTTTAGCCTCATCTCTCCAGCTCTTTCAAGCAATCATATGAGCCCATCCTGCAGATGAAAAATTCCTTCAGCTCTGAGTATTGCAGGGAATATTACAAAGAAAATTATCCAGGTCCACGTAAAATACAAATGTTGCAAATGAAGTAAGCCCGACCTAGTCCAATATTAAACACATGCAAGCATTATGAATGAAACATACAGAGAAGAATAGGATAAAAGGAGAATTCAGCTGCATGTCCAAAACAAATTTTTAGATTAGATTACTTACAGTGTGGAAACAGGCCCTCCGGCCCAACAAGTCCACACCGGCCCGCCGAAGCGTAACCCACCCATACCCCTACATCTACATCTACCCCTTACCTAACACTACGGGCAATTTAGCATGGCCAATTCACCTGACCTGCACATCTTTGGACTGTGGGAGGAAACCGGAGCACCCGGAGGAAACCCATGCAGACACGGGGAGAACGTGCAAACTCCACACAGTCAGTCGCCTGAGGCGGGAATTGAACCCGGGTCTCCGGCGCTGCGAGGCAGCAGTGCTAACCACTGTGCCACCGTGCCGCCCACAAATCTGTGGCTCTCTCATAAAAGGACCTCCACTGCTGTAAATTCACCAAAAATAGGAAGAACAAGAGACTGAAATTCTTAATTCTTCTCGTTTGAACAACATCTGAAGAACAGAAGACATAAGACAAGTCTTATCTGTGAGCTTCATAAGTGATGATGATGAGAATGTGAGGGATGGATTTTGGGGGGAATGATAAATAATGTTATGGATGACACAAAGGTTAGGTGGGTGGTTCACAGTGAGGAGGAACATGTTAGTTTAAAGATGATATAAATGGTTTGTTCAGGTGGCTAGTTCAATGGCTGATGAGATTTGACTGATAAATGTGAGGTGATACATTTCAGAAGTAACAAGACGAGAGAATACTCAAACTATGATGAGGGGTTAGATGTTTTTGAAGCAGAGGAGGTTGAAGGGGTTCCTGATTGAGGTATTTAAGAGCATGAGGTTTATGGACAGTTTGAACAGAGAGCAGCTCTTCCCCTTACTCGAGTGCTCAATACAAAGGAGACATAATTTTGAAGTGAAAGTGATCTCACCATTAATCTGTAAAGCTTAATTGCAGATTGATGTTGAATTTAGATTCCAGCATTTGCAATGGTGGCATTTGAATCTGAGTTCCTAGAATATGATCTTGATCGCTGAATCAGCAGTTGGCGATAATACCACCAGGACATCACTTTCTTCTTATCATAATCTTCTTTGTTAAGGTGTGAATGACGTTTTATCTTTTTTCACAATTCCTCTTCCACTCAGGAATAAACTTTAAATGATGTGTTTGTACTATCTTCCTAAGTATTTGCCATTGTTCTTCAAATGTTCTGCCCTTCAATGTTATTTTTTCGAGTCCACTCAGGCCAATCCTTCCACATAATTATCACTGCCTGATACTAAAACCCTTGTATCTTTGAATCTGAATGTGAAACTCCAGCATGTTACGGTCACTCTTTCTAGAGGATCCTCTACTATAAGATGATTTATCACTCCTTCCTTATTATTCACACCAAATCTAAAAGCCAGTTTTCTGGTTTGTTGTTCTAAGTAATAATCCCTCATACATTCTGCGCATCGTTATTTGAGGCTACCCTTGCCAAATTGAGTAATTAAGCCAATATGCATACACAGATTGCTCACTCTTGTGCCCTTCTCACAAGCCATTGGTATTCCCTGGTTTTTGAAAGTATGTTTGGAGGATGGGAGTATTGTGGCATGAAATTACTCCTAGAAGCAGGTTTGCTTCCATGTGCTTTATTTGGATCCAAATTGATTTGTCATTTTGGTCCCTCGCGCTAATGTCATTTCAATGCAGCCTTGATATCATTCTTAATCAATGCAGCAACTCAACCTGCTGTACGTTCTTGTCTGAGTAATGAGTACACTTGGACATTTCACTTCCCAACACTGACCTTCCTGTAACCACCTTTCTGTAAGCCCCACCAGGCCGTATCGTTATAACTCTGTTTGTGCTGTCATTTTTTCCAAATATTCCATGCATTCAGGTACAAGGTATTTACGTAAGTTCTATTGGATTGGTTTATCTCCTTGAATACGTTTGGTGCACTCCACACATTCCATTCTTATTTTGATCTCCGATAATACTGAACCTATCATTTCCACTCACATTTTTAAAATTGCTATGATTATTTTCCTCAGCATAGTCATTAGACTGGCCCTGCCTGTCTATTCTATTAAACTCTAATTTCAGCTCACTTGCTGTCCTGCTGCTCTGGTTTTCAGTCTCCTGTATTATTCATTTAACTCCACCCAAGATGCATCATCAAACCTCCCTGCCAGGATGTTGGTGTCCCTCCAGTTAAAATGGACCCTGTCTTTTTTTTACAGGTCCCACCTGCCCTGGACAAAATCGCAATGATCCATAAATCTGAAACCCTCTTCCTGAACCAGTTCTTCAACCACATATTAATGTTTTCTCTCTTCATCTTCCTTATCCCACTTCCACCTAGCACGAGGAGTAACCCAAGATTACAACACTGGATATCCTGCGTTTCCACTCAGGCCAATCTCCCTGCACTCTCCTTGCAGGATCTTGTCACATTTCCTGCCAATGTTATTGATACCAATGTGTACCACTGGCTGTAAACCCTCCCCTTCAGTATGCCCTGAGCATTCTCGGAGACATCCCTGATCCTCGCACCAAAGACACTTTTTATGAAGAATGCGTAGAATCGTCGAATCCCTATATTGTGGAAAACGGCCATTTGGGCCAATATGCCCACACTGACCCTCCAAAGATTAACCCACCCAGACCCGTTAGCCTATTCTCATACTCTATATTTATCCCTGACTAATACACCTAACCTACACATCCCTGAACACTATGAGCGTATTAACCTGGCCAGAGCCAGTCTACTACCATATATGGATTCTGCTTTCGCACCACAGATACTGCCAGTACTTCTGAGCATTCCCAGTAACTTCTGGTTTTGACACCAATGATGATCACATACTGATCAAAACGTATCCAACTCAGATCTGAAAAAAAAACCTGAATTTATTTTCTCATTAAAAATCCAAATATTTTGTAATTCAAGAACCACAGCAAATATCCATTAAATTATTTTTGTTTGCTCCATAATTGTCATTTGTTCACTTTGCCAATCCATGAATAAAAGACATATTTGCATGTTTTGTGCATTATCTTTTGGGAGGAGTTAGAGAGAGGTGGGGGGTGGGGGTGAGGGGCTCGGACCAGGGGGTTTCTGGGAAGGTTAATTTCCCACTAAAAACAGACTTACCTGGAGCATCAGGCCTCCATTTGCAGCAGCGGTGAGAGCGAGGAGCGGAGTGGGAGAGGACGAATTGTGCACTGGGAGGGTAAGTGATCTGACATATTTTGCCAGCGATTGAACGTGAGACACTACACGTGTAATGTCTCCCACCCCGAACTCCACATCTAACCAAAGCAAAAGAACTCTGTACTGTGTGGATAAGGTGCTTCTCTTCTTTTTTTTTAATCCTGTGATTAGTTAAAGAAAACCCTTTCCTTTTCCGTTTATCTAATTTAAGACCAAGTTATGCTTTAGAGTGAAAATGATAGGAGATCTCAGAGCCATGTTATGCTCCATTTGCTCATTGTGGGAGCTCAGGGACACAGCTGCTGTCCCTGTTCACGTGCAGGATGTGTGTCCATATCCCTGCACTCTCCTTGCAGGATCTTGTCACGTTTCCTGCCAATGTCATTGGTACCAATGTGTACCACAGCCACTGGCTGTTCAGCCTCCCCTTCAGTATGCCCCGAGCATGCTCGGAGACATCCCTGATCCTCGCACCAAAGACACTTCTTATGAAGAACGCATAGACGCGATGATGGCTCTGGAGCGGCGATGGACTCACCTTGGAGCGCATACAATGCGGAGGAGGTTGTAGATAGCACATTCAGTGAACTGATCACATCAGAGATTAGGATTGCTGAAGGAGAAAGGGAATTGGTGACCAAAAGCAGAGAAAGAGCAGGAAGGCACTGCAGGTGTCCCCTGCGGACACCTCTCTCCTTAGCAGGTATACTGCTTTGGATACTGTTTGGAGAGATGGCTCACCAGGAGAAGACAGCAGTAGCCCCGTTAAATGCACCGTGGTTGGACCTGCTGTTCAGAAGGGCGGGAAAAATACTGGAAGGGCTAAGTCAAAGGGGATTCAATTGTAAAAGGAGTAGATAAGCATTTTTCTGTTCGAAGTCAAGACTCCAGAATGGTATGTTGCCTTCCAGGTGCAAGGGACAGTAATGCCTTGGATCGACTGCAGAACATTCTGAAGGGGAAGGGTGAATATCCAGTTTTCATGGTGCATGTAGGCACCAATGATATAGATTTTAAAAATCAGGATGAGGTCCTACAAACAGAATTTAGGCAGTTAGGAGTCAAGTTAAGAAGTAGGACCTCAGAGGTTGTAAGCTCAGGATGGCTACTAATGCCACGTGCTAGTCAGAGTAGGAATGAGAGATGGTGCAGGAGGGAGGAGTTCTAATTTTTGGGACATTGGGACTGGTTATCTGGGAGGAGGGACTATTACAAATTGGACAGCCTACACCTGAGCTGGAATGGAAATAATGTCGTTCGGGGTACTTTCACTAATGCTGCTTCAGAGGGTTCAAACTAATGTTGTAGAGGGATGGGAACCAAATGAGGAGCTGAGTCGATATTAAGGAAATAACAACTGCAGCCTGTAAGGAAATAGATAATGAAGACAGCGTGAGTAAGTGGAAGAGTCGGCAGGGAGTAGATGATGAACACAAAGGGACAGGTTATCTGAGGTGCATTTGTTTTAATGCAAGAAGTGTAGTATGTGCAGATAAACACAGGGCTTGGATTAGTACCTTGGAGTTGATATTATTGCTATTAATGATACTTGGTTGAGGGAAGGGCATGATTGGCAAGTAAATATCCCAAGATATCAATGCTTCAGGTGGGATAAACAAGGGGGTAAAAGGGGTATAGGAGTTGCATTACTGGTCAAAGAGGATACCACAGCTGTGCTGAAGGAGGGCACTATGGAGGACTCAAACAGTGAGGCAATAAGGGTAGAGCTCAGAAATAGGAAGGATGCAGAAACAATATTGGGGCCTCCCAACAGTGAGCGTGAGATGAAAGTACAAATATGGAAACAATCATGGAAAGATGTGGGAGCAACATGGTGGTGGTGAAAGGCGATTTTATTTTCGCAACATTGACTGGGGTTCACTTAATATTAGAGGACTGGATGGAGCAGAATTTGTAAGGAGCAGCCAGGAGGTATTTTTGAGCAGTATGTAAACAGTCCAACTCAGGAAAGAGCCATTTTTGTCCTGATGCTGGGGAATGAGCCTGGCCAGGTGGTTGAAGTTTCAGTTGGGGATAACTTTGGGACTATTGATCACTAGTCCATACGTTATAGAATACGCAAGGACAAAGACAACAGTTGTCCTAAAGGAAGAGTGCTAAATTGGGGGAAGGCCAACTATACCAAAATTCAGCAGAAGTTGAGGAATATAGATTGGGAGCAGTTGTTTGAAGGTAAATCCACATTTGATACGTGGGAAGCTTTTAAAGAGAGGTTGATTAGAGTTGAGGTCAGATATGCTTCTGTGGAAATGAGGGGTAGGAATGGCAAGTTTAGGGAACCATGGATAACAGGTGAAACTGTGAGACTAGCTTAGTGGAAAAAGGAAGTGTACATAAGGTCTAGACGACTGAAGACAGACAAAGCTTGGGCAGAAAATCGGGAATGTAGGACCAATATGAAACAAGGAATTAAGAGGGCTAAAAGGGGTCATGAGATATATTTAGCAAACATGATTTTGGAAAATCCCAAAGACTTTAATTCATATATCAATAGTAAGAGGGTAACTAGAGGAAGGGTTGGACCACTCAAGGACAAAGGAGGAAAGTTATGCATGGAGTCAGAAGAAATGGGTGAGATTATTAATGAGCACGTGATATCACTATTCACCAAGAAGAAATGTTGAGATTAGGTATGGATGCTTGATTCCTCTAGGTCAAGCTGAAATAAGGAAGTGTTGGTTATTCTAAAAGACATTAAGGTACCAGGTTCCCAGGTCCGGATGGGATCTTGGATGAGAGAGGAAACAGGTGGGACCATAGCAGATATCTTTGCAGCATCTTTGAACACGGGTGAAATCCCGTAGTACTGGGAAATTGCTAATGGTGTTCCCTTGTTTAAGAATGGCGACCCTGACGTTAGTGGTATGGAAGCTGCTGGAGAAATACTGAGGGATAGGATGTATTCCCAGTTGGAAGAAAATGTGCTCATCAGTGATGGGCAACATAGTTTTGAGCAGGGAATGTCATGTCTTGCCAACTTAACAGAATTCTTTGAGGAAGTGACAAAGTTTCTTGTTGAGTGACTGTCATTAGATGTCATATACATGGACTTTAGTAAGGCGTTTGATAGGGTTCCCCACGGTACGCTGATTGAGAAAGTGAAGTCACATACGGTCCAGGCTGTACTAGTTAGATGGATAGTCTAGTCCCCTATTCCCTTTCTTCTTCTTGGCTGTCATGTCTGCAGGGTGATCTGCTCTCTGTGTGAGCTATCCACCTAACTCTCAGTATCACAGATGCCCCATAGAGTCTCTAGTTACTATCTGAGTTCCATGACCCAGTGTTCATCTAGGACACGAGCAGGGGCTATGACTTCCCAACGTAACAGAACAGATTTTCCATCGAACAAACATGTCTTGTCATGTCTTAAAATGAAACATGTCGAGAGTAACTTAATTAATTACTTAGAATTAAATTAACATCAGGGAAAAAATAACAATCTGGTTAACTACCTTATACAACTGTGGCTTACTGAGGGTAATATATAATATATTGGCTCAGAATTTCACTTCTCCCTCTTATTTCTGAGTTCAATCCTTATTTCAGAAGTTGAAAAAACAAATTTGCTAACTTCTATCAATTCACTGACAGGCGCTAATAACGGTGTATTATCTGCCAATGAATTTACAGCCTTTTCTGTGAAGGCTCTTGTACTTCTTCCAAACTCAGTGCAGGCCCGTCCCAGCAGCAGAAGGTTATCTCTCTGACTCCCAGGTACATGTAATCCTCCAGCTCCCACTCCACTCTGCTCCCTCACAGGGTCACCGTCTCTGTGACTCCCAGGGACGTGTAATCCTCCAGCTCCCACTCCACTCTGCTCCCTCACAGGGTCACTGTCTCTGTGACTCCCAGGCACAATTAGGCCATGATCCTCAATGCTGATTTATATCCTCCCACTTTGCTGCCTCTGTAACTCCCAGGTGTGAGTGAGCCTCATGCTCCTGCTCCAAGTTGCTCCCTCACATGGTCACTCCCTCTGTAACTCGGTGCTGATTTCGAGCCTCCTGCTCTGCTGCTTCTCCAACTCCGAGTCCTAGTCGGCCTCGATCGTCGCTACTGATTAATGTTCTCCCGCTCTGTGCTGCACTCTCTCAGGTTCTCTCCCTTTGTGACTCCCAGGTAATGGTAGGCCTCAAGCCTCAGCTAAGGTTTATAACATCCCATTCCGCACTGCTGCCTTACAGAATCGCTGATGTGCCTGGAAGACAGTGGGGAAGAGGAGGATTAGACAGAGCAGAGGGTGTTACAGTGATTGAGTGAGCTATATGGGCTGGAACAGGTTATCTGTGGAGCATGGCAGACCTGCAGTGTCGAAAGCAGGTTATTGGAAGATACAGTGAGAGTTGCAGACACTGAAGAAGGCGAAGGAAATAGAGATAGTAGTTTGTTCATGACGGAGTTATGCAGAGTCAAAAGTACTTTTTCTGTGCTGCTTACAGAGATGTGTAGACTTCAACAAATACAAATTGAGAGCCAGCAAGTGTTGTATGGTACTGGAGACTGTTGGATATTACAGAGTTAGAAGACTTGCAGTAACTGGGGGGAGTATAAACTTTTGGAGCACTGGTGGTGTTCAAGGACCCTCAGGACATGAGGATTTACAGAAAATGGGAGCATTCCAAATAGTGGGATTGTGGGGGCTGGAAGTCCCGAGATAGATAAGGAGGATGAAAAGTTCCGATTTACCACACGCAACCATTGTAATTATCGAGATTTAAGGAAGGGAACCTGTGCTGTCATTGATTACAGTTATATGGAGAGTTACAGAAGCTGAAGGGGTTACAAATTTAAAAAGGGAGAGATTTTAGGTGATCAGAAATTTAAACAAGAATAAAGAAATTTTAGAGATCTCAGGCACAGATGGGAATGGAAGAGGTGAGATAGTGTGAGGAACTATAAGAGTTATAAATCGGGGAGGATGCCAGATATAAAAGGGAGAGCTGCATTGTCTGTGTGCAGTTAGAGACATGAGGAGTGTTGTAGCGCCTGCTGGAGGCTACACGGATAACAACAGTTCTATCGGCTGGTGCAGTGGTTCAGGAAGGCAGCTCACCACGACCTTCTCAGGGACAACTCCAAATCAATAATAAATGCTGGCCCAGCCAACAAAGCACATGTGCATGAATGAAAGGAGGAATAAAAGATCTACAAGTAGCACTGAGGTCACTCAGGAAGGCCCTTTCAACGGCACTTTACAAACCCGGAACCACTATACCCTGGAAAGACAGGAGCTCCAGGTGCACGGGAATAACAGCATTTCCAAGGTGCCCTCCAAGCCATGCTCCATCCTCCCAGCACTGTGTCTGTCCCTACACCCAAAGGACTGCAATGGGTCAGGAAGGCAGCTCCCCACCACCTTCTCCAGGGAATTACAGATGGGAAGGTAATGGGGAAACTCTGCTGTTTACAGCCAGACAGAAAAATAAATCCAGCAGTGGGTGTGAAATGACATTTCCGTTTCACAACAACATGTTGAACATGGATAGAGGATTTGTCTGATTGGCACAAGGCAGAGAGTGTGAAGAAAGGAGTCTTTTTCACCATGGGAACTGGTGATGGGGGAGCTCCGCAGGGGTCAGTGTTGGGACTACACTCAACACTTTATTCATTAAGAGTCTAAACAAAAGATGTGAAGGGGTACGAGAAATGGGTTTCCAAGAAAGATTTCAGGGATGACATTCGTGTCATAGGAGGAGCAGGTAAAGTCTCTGGGTCTGCACTTGATGAAGTTTCAGAGGCGGCGGCAGAATCTCATTCAAACTTACAGAATACTGAGGGGCCTGGATGGAGTGGACGTGGGCATGATGTTTCCACTAGCAGGAGAGACGAGGGGCCAAGGGCACAGCTTCAGAGTAAAGGAGGAGCCTTTAGAATAGAGATGTGGAGGAATTTATTCAGCCAGAGGGTGATGGATCTGTGGAACTCACTGCCTCATGGGACTGTGGATGCGAAGTGATTCAGTGTATCTTACTCAGAGATAAGCAGGTTCTAGATGAATAAGGAGATCAAGGGTTACAGGGAGTGAGAGAGTGGGGTTAAGAAACAATTCATACACAATCGAATAGTGGAATAGACCTGATGGATTGAATGGTCTAATTGTACCCCTTTACATGATGGTCTTACGGACTGCGCTTATTCCATAGGTTTCTAAGTGTGCAGTTAGTATTTCTGGCATATCGTTTAACATACATTCCAGTACTTTCGTGATTATTGCTGTCAGCTCTTGGTTTCAGATCAACTGCAGAAAGCTACGCTATGGCCTAACCTGGGAATCCTGGTGTATAAATCTCAGAAAGGTAGCATACAGGGACAGAAGGACATAGAGAATGTAAATGGAATTGATTTCAAAGGGAATGGAGAATAAAAATAGGGAAGGCTTGTAATAAATATAGAGGACTCCAGTCGGTCCACACTGAGAATACGGTGAACAGGTTTGGTCCCCTATCTGGAGGGAAAATATCCTTGCATTGGAGGCAGCCCAGAGAAGGTTCACCAGGCTGATCTTCAAAATGGAGGAATATTGAGAAGAAGAGGTGAAGAAGGTTGAACTTGCAGTCGTTAAAATTTAGAAAATGAGACAAATATATTGATACACCAAAGATTCTTGTGTTCTTACAGATTTGGTACTGAGACATTGTTTCACTGAGCAAGGATCTGTAACCGGAGATGAAGGGGAATACAGTTACCAGAGAAGCCAATAGAGAAAAGCTGGGCTGTAGAGACTGGAGGATGTTACAGAGTTCGGTGGTTTGAGATCAGTGTTCGTGGTTAGAGATCAGATGGTTGGCTGGCTGAAAGATGTCAAGGATTATCAGTTCTGAAGGATTTACAGAGATTGGGAGGAATATAGGGATTTGAGATTGCACACAGTAGTAGTTGGAGCTACAGAAGTTTTTCGAGAAAGGGAGTGTTAAAGGCACTGGAGAGTAGACAGATGGGGTAGTATTGGAGCTAAAGGAGTTGATAGAGAAAGTGAGGATTGGAAGGACTGGAGAGTACACAGGTAGGGGTTGTAGTTGGAGCTGCAGGAGTTTATAGAGACTGGGAGGATTGTTGGTGCTCGAATTACAGTGACATGGACAAAGGTTGGAGCTGCAGGAGTGAGTGAGATAGGGAGGTTTGAAGGGGCTGGATCAGTTCACACAGCCAGGGAGAAGCATAGGGATTGGAGGAGCCAGAGATGCTGAGGGTTGTCGGGCTGCAGAAGTTCAGAGAGTTACTGAGGACTGAAGGCAGGTTTACAGCATTCCCATCAGTTACACAGAGATGTAGAGTGCTGTTCTGGAGTGGGTTACAAAAATCGAGAGGGTTGCAGATACTGGAAGATATTACAAAGACAGTGAGCTGTAGAATTTGAGGAGGTTACAGCAACAGGATGCGTTGATTAGTTGGAGGCTGCTCCAGGTGATAAACATGCTGCAGAGGATCAAAACCTTACATTGATCAGGGGGATTGGAAGCTCTGGAGATAAAGAATGAGAATTGCAGTAACTGAAGAATATCACAGAGATGGGGAGTAATATATGAGTTAG
Organism: Chiloscyllium punctatum; assembly: GCF_047496795.1. Lineage (NCBI taxonomy): Eukaryota > Metazoa > Chordata > Chondrichthyes > Orectolobiformes > Hemiscylliidae > Chiloscyllium > Chiloscyllium punctatum. Next base: position 185,901 of record NW_027309984.1, on the reverse strand, counting down.
AGGAGTTATAACATGGGATAGGCTGTATTCAATGGAGTCAGAGAAGATACAGGGAGATCTGAAGGGACTACAGGTGATCGAAAGGACAGGGAGGCTTCTCACTGTTGGATTGGGTCAGTTTACGCAGGCATGGGGTATTTTATGGAATTGTGCTACTTACAGAGAATAAGAGAGTTGTATAGGATTGAGGAAAGAACAGAGATATGGAAGGCTGTAGTTAATGAAGACTTTTGTTGATGTCAGATGCTGAGATTCTGGAAAGAATATGGACTGGCAAGCTGTACAATCTGTCAGAGCTTACAGAGACAGGAACAGCAATAGATCCTGGAGACACAAACACAGATAGGGAGTATTACAGACACTGGAGGAGGTTTTTGCTTTCGGGATGGTTGTAGGGGAGTGTAACGTTTACACAGATAGGGGTGTAAGAGCTGGAGAAGGTTATGGAGATGATTAGATTGATGGGGGGACCGAAGGAGTTTACATTGACAGGGCGGGTGATAGCGATGGGAGAAGGTTACATTGATAGTAAGTCTTATAGAAACTGATCGGGAGAGTCACAAGCATTGGAGCTGGTTTCACAGTGGGTTTCACAGATCGGACAAAGGCAGCTTTAGGTGGAACACTCGCCAGTTTGACAGGCAATGAGAGATGTGGAGCAGAGCTGGAATTTAAAATGGACAATAGACCTAAATGCAAGTTTTAAATTCGAAACCAAACTGATCCAAACCATTCAGATCCTCAGAACCTGACAAAACAGGACCAGCCATACACCTGTCTGACATTGAGCTGTAATGGACCCAAAAACAACATTCCATTTGAATACACACTGATCCAATCCCTGCAGCTCGGAAGAACCGAAGGAAATAGCAACTGACAACATGTAATTGGCTGAACTAACACGTTACACTCGAGACATGTAGGATGTAAACCTACAATCGTCTGATACAAAGTCAGATGTTTTATCTATTGCTTCACTAGCCGGATGCACACACACACGCTGGACACCTTTCCGTATGTGATGTAAACATGGAGATCTGGGAAACAACATTCATAAGGTGATCAACCAGCAAAGATAATCCACTTTGTGTAACAGGGCCTTTCAATGGCAAAGCAAATACATTTGTCCTCAGGTACCTGCTTCTGTGTCTCCTGTTCTTCTGCTGGACGTCTCCAGCATTTTATTCACAGTCACGGCGGTATCTTATGATGCACTCCACTGAAATGTACTTTCATACTTGGATTTAGTGTCAATTCCAGTCAAGATCCTGAAAAAATTCAGCGAGAAACCTCTGGTCATTTCCAACATGGAATTTGGAATCAGACGTTTTGAACGAAGGATTTATTGGGGCCGCCCTATCACCGCAGATCAACGCCTCAAAACGAGCCGCTGTTAGTATCAAACTGTTTTGTACCTTCCTGCAGTAAATCAGGTTAGCACAGCTCCGCTTTCTTCACATTGAAACCAGGGCAGCAATATGAATTGTTTGGAAACTTAGAGAGAGAAACATTGCTGCTGAGGATGATGATAACGTGAAGATCATACACAGAGTCTGGACAGATCAGGTCACAAGTGTTACTGTCAGCTTCAGTAGGGTCACTGGTTCGGAGTCTGAGTTTGTAATGCCCAGACCGGGATACAATTCCCAGACAGGAAATGAAGATTTATTTCTCTTCTTGTGAATTATCTTATTGAAAACTAACTCCTGCTTCCTCACAGAACACAGACCCAGACCAACCCAGTGATTGTTTGCATCTATCGAGAAGGACAATAGCAACAGATACACGAGAGAACTGTAACCACAAATCACCCATCTCGGACCTCGCCTTTCTGAGTTGGAAATATCTTGCTACTCCTACAGTGCTTTTGGGTCTAGATCCTGGAACTCCCTCCCGAACAGTATCATGGCTGTACCTTGAGTTCTTCCAGGGTTCTGTAAAGTAACTCAACATCTCAATCTCTGGAGTAAATAGGGATGGACAGTGATTCCTATCTCATTGAGTGGCAACCTCCGCCACGAATGAGTTTCAAACAGTGTGTTTCGATTTACTATCGCGTGGAAACAGGCCCTTCGGGCCGACACTGTCCCTCCAGACAGTAACCCACCCAGACCCATTTCCCTCTGGCTAATGCACTTAATACTTTTGGCAATTCAGCATGACCAATTCATCCTAAATCTTTGAACTGCGGAAGGAAGCCCACGCAGACACGGGGAGAATATGTAAACTCCATACAGAGAGTTGCCGGAGGCTGGAATTGAACTTGAGACCCTAGTGCGGTGAGGCAGCAGTGTGAACCACTGAGCCACCGTACGACCCCTACTCGTTTAAAGTTACTGTGTATTAAGTATGGGACAACACTTGATCAATTGTCAGCTGCATACTTCATTCCCTACTTCGGGAAGGCTGACCCCACGATTAATGGGACGAGGAAAACTCCACTTGCTGCAACAGTGAGAAAACTGAATCCTCACCAGGAGGCGAACAGGGAAAGCAAAAAGAAAAGGCACTGTGTGTTTTCATCAGGAAACCGCTTTTGTCTTTCCATCTGTGATCATTTTAGCTGCAGATTACTTTCTCCCTTTCTTCTGATTTTTACAGCGTGTGAAAGACCTTTCGGCCCGTCTGCAGTGCGGGTCATTGGACTTCCATCTATTCTCGTCCCAGTTCCCATAAACCTGCGTTTCTGATGTTACCAGGGCGAATCTAAATGGGATTCTCCCTGTGATCTTAAATGACCCAACAATGGGACTGAAGTTGGGGACATGGTCACATGATGTTGTAACACCGCCGAGGAACTCAACCTCATATTTACCCACAGATGGAAACAAACAGAGGGCTCAGGATTAGTCCCGTTCATTATGCTTCACATCCGCCAGTTTCTCCGATCAGCTCACCGCCGCTGGTCAAAGAGGTCTGCAGCACAGAAAATGCCCTTCGGGCCATCAAGTCTGCACCATTCGAAGACTGACCCCTGACTGTTTTCATCTCGTTTTCCAACGGTTGGCTCGTAGCTCCAACAAAGTTGGAATGGAATTGTTCAACTCATAGTATCTTAACTTTCTCTGGGGATTTCTGTGTGTTGTACCCTGAAAGACAGAGGGTTGGAGATTGCCCCCATTCCCACCCTGTCTGAAATGTCTGTTTTCCCGTCTCCTGTGTCTTGTATGTGAAAGATGAAGACAGGGTGTAATCTCCCATTTTATTTGTTGTCATTACTGAATCGTAACCGGTAGGATTCCAGGCTGTGAGGGTAAAGCCAAATGGATTTCAAGTCCATTGCCTTAAACACGCATCGACGATTACAGAACCACACTGTCCTCTTCGTTTTCCAGGTGTCTCTCATTGTGGAGTTGAGGAAGAGTGAATCATTATCGGGTTGGTTTGAATCCAATCACTTTACAGTTTGTAAAAGCGTCACATTTTGGTGCATGGTGGGTCTGGTTGTATCATCCTGACAGATGGAACGGACATTCAATTTAAACCAAGAATAGGAATTGCCAGAGAAACTCAGCAGATCTTACAGCATCTATGCAGAGAAAATCAGAGACAACATTTCAAAACTTCATCAGAACTCGGTAATCTCCCAAAGGTCCTGCCAAACCCGTTAGATTGGACAGCAGCTTCTGTTTTTGCTTCAGAATCCAAGAATCCACAGTTCTTTACATGAACCATTAAAGCAATGCAGAAACTTCTTTGTGGATCCTTACACGAAAGGGTTCCGTTTGGAGAACATTCTCCTGACCCCACTCGACACACGAAACTGTGCAGCATCCAAAACAGATGCAGCAAGAACAACCATCGTTGTCGCCCTGGGGACTCTTGAACCAGGAACTTTTCATTTATCAGTCGAATGCGCTGAAACTTCAAACCGAACACCTTGCACGATCCTCTAAAGCAGGCTGTGACTGACTTCCCACTTCAGTCTGCCCTTCCCAGAATGACAACTGTCCTCTATCAGTTTTACTTTGCCAGACATTCATTATGGCGACATGGGAACAGTCTGATCCCACCCACTACAGACACACCCATGTCACTGGGAAACAGCTCCCCTCCAACCGGGACCATCTCTCTTCGAGCCTCCCAGTGTCTTGTGTGGTCCCGAGTTATTTCATTGATCTAGAGTCCAGATGAGATTTGTATTCCTCATGTAAAGGAACGAGAATTCTTTCAATGTCTCCGATCAGTTTATGTGGAGTCCTCTTAAAGAAGGGGAAGGTGTCTTGGCTGTTTCTGCTCAGCCCGACAGTTCAAACTTCTTCATTCTCCTCTGATTCCATTTCCCAAAGAGTTCCCGAAGATTCACAAAGCTGGAAACTGTGTCATACGGGATGCGCCTTTAACATTTGTGCACCTGCCAACTGACGATATTTTCCCAAAATCTCTTCACAATCCTCTGTCTTACACCGTGTCCAGGGATGAGAAGTCCCGTTTTGTAGAGAGATTCCTGAGGCTGGTGAGTTTCTCTTTGGAGTAAAGATGGTTAACCGGCAATTTCCTGCAGCTGTTTATAATGATCGGAGTGGGAACCGTGGGCATGGGCACTTTGACGGGCAGGACCAAGTGTTACCCCTGACCAGAGGCAGTGAACAGAGGGACTGGGATTAAAGGAATCTAATCAAAAGCAGCACTTCTGTGCAGTACATTCACAGAATACTGCAGGAGCTCGATGGGTCTAGCTGTATCTGTGAATTGAGAAACAGGAATAACGGTTGGAGTGTGGGATATTTCTGATTAAGAACTCGAGCCGCCTATGTCTAATCAAATAACTGGCCTGGCCTTGCTGACATGGGATTTCTGAAGTCTGAGCAAGAATGTATCCTACAGGAAGTTGTTCAAGATGGAGTCGGCAGGATTTGACCCTGCGTGGGGACACATCAAGGGATTAATAACCCATCGCCTTAAGTACTCGGCCCCGAATACCCTTGCGTACAAGTGGCTTAATATTTCTCCAAGAATGGAGAGTTGTAACCTGAAACACCAGTATTTGGCTTGTCCTGTCCGCAGCATGACCCCAGTATTCACTGTCACCCTCTCTTGGTTCAGAACGGAGGAGGATGCTGGGAGATCAAGTTGAATGACACCCACATTGATGAGAGGTAAAGTGATGGGAAGGATCCATTTTCATGTGCAGAGAGCTTCATAAACACAGCAGTGCACCGAGTGTCCTTGTGTTTGACTAGCACTTACACCGCCAGCTGAATTACAGCCATTGAAGTGCTCTTGAAGAAGACTCTCCATTGGCAAATCTAATGTGAAAATTCAGCTCTAATTGGTTAATCAGATGTGAAAATATGAAATGATTTCAAATACTCACAACTGGCAGTAGAGAGTGTAGACCTACCTTCAGGGGTTCATTCTGCTCTGATTTACACCCAGGATAATGTGGGACTAGAGGGCCTCATCACAGCGGAAGGGGTCAAACATTGAAGACTCTGATGGGGAGGATATTCTCTCTATGAGAGGGAAGCAAATCAGTGGAATTCTTTACAACAGAGGGCCCTCAAGGCTCGGTATTTTCACGGCTGAGATAGACAGACATTTAGTCAATTCACCATGAAGGGCCAGGGAGATAAGGCTGAGAAGGGGAGTTGAGGATTAAACAAATCAGCCCGTGATCTCATTGAAAACTCGCCGACTTGATCGGCGAAAAATGCTTCCAACTGCTCTCATATCTTTGCTGTTACTTGGAAGATACTAAACCCCACTGTAAACGAAGGAAAGCACAAAGTTAGGAAGAGATGGCTGCAGGCAAACGGAGTCACAATTATTTATTGCTCGGAAAATCAAACTGTCAATTTACCAGATTTCTTTGCTAACGTGGGCGGTAGAGTTGATCAAGGGAGCTGTTGATTTGAGTGTTCTTTGATATAAACCAATAAAGGTCAGTGACATTTGTTTTCTGGCAAAATACATGGCCTTTCCTGAAGCTCACAATGAAAGAGATGGTTTCCAAGAAAAGACAGAGACTAAGTCACCTGTAAAGTAATCGATGGCCAAGATATGACTCGCGATGTTCTATGGGACATATGTGATTTATTGATTATTGTTCTCCAAACTTCCTTTACAATGGAACCGGGAGTGTTCCATTGGAGTTAAAATGGGGTTAAAAACTGCCAGCATCAATATGCGTAGCATCAAATCTTCTATGTGATGTGTTTTTACAATGGCCTTTCTGGCCAATGTTAAAGCTGACATCCTGTTTCTGCAGGAGTGTGGGATGCTGCACCTCAGCAGCTCCAGGAGATGGTCGAGCTTGCGGTAGACGAGGGTGATGATGCCTTTCCTCATGGATTCACTCATGGTACCCGCCCGAAGCATACTGACATACACCTCCAGCAGGTCCTGGCCAATCAAGTCCCAAAGAGCGGAATAGATCACCACCGGTAAGCCGTCGCTTCCAGGAGTTTAATTCTTTTCGAAGGACTCGAGGGCCTTGGTCAGTTCATCCAGAGATAGCGGCTGGTTCAGACTCTCCTGCGTTCCGTCATCTAGGACCTCCGTGATAGAGGACAGGAACGACTGGGAGGCCGCGCTGTCGGTCGGCTTCGTGTCATACAGACTGGCATAGAAGGATTTGCTGATCCTCATGATGTCAGCCTGAGATGACGTTACCGAGCCATCTTCTTTCTTCAGGCTGCTGAGCACGGAGCTCTCTTTGTGCACCTTCTGGAAGAAGAAACGTCTCGTCCTGCTCCACCGAGCGGACCCTGGACCGGAAGATTATCCTGGAGACCTCCGAGGCAAAGAGCGAGGCTTACTGACCCTTCACCTCCTTGAGGCCCTCCGTGACATTGATCCCATCGTCTGCAGCAGGAGCAGGTTCTGCATACTTTCCTGGAGCTGGGACAGTTTTCCCTGCCTCTCTCTCGCCTCCTGGACACCTTTGAGGATGAAGAAACTCTTGATGTTCCCTTTTACTGTTTCCTACCAGTCCGCTGGAGACTCAAAGAGGGGCTTCACGGTTCTCCAACCTGCGTAATCCCTCTTGAGCTCCTCAATATTTCCCGGGGTCTTCAGCTTGGTGTTCAGCTTCCACATTCATTTATTTGAGAATTTGTAGTGAGTGACATAACTGAGCGGCTGGCTTGGACATTTCAAACTACAACTGTGTGTAAACCACAGTGCTATGGGCCTGGAGTCACATGTAAATCCGACTGGGTGAAGATGGTAAATTTCCTTCCCTGAAGTGCACAAGTGTGCCAGGTAGGACAAACACAATGCTTTCATTGCTTCATTTGATTCTCAATTCCTGATATTTTATTGAATGCAAAATCTAACATTTGCCGTGGTGGGATTCGAATCCGGGGTCTGAGACATCACCTGGGTCTATGGGTTAACATTACAGGGATAATACTGTTAGGCCATCACCTCCTCAGTATCTCCAATAATCTCCAATGGCAAACGTGGTGTTGTTGTTGGCGTGGCTGTGCTTAAAGCATAGCGTTTTGCAAGGCAACAAAATGATTTGGCAAAACATATCATCCTTCTCATTTTGTATTTATGGAAAGGCGAGATGATGGGAAGTGCTCTTGGTGAAAAGGAGGTGGATGTCCTTGGCCATGAGCCACTGACAGAATTCATACAGAGCAGTAAGTACTGAGCATCATGTTGTTCACAAAATTGTCAGCAGCGACACTCTGACAGGGTTGGTCATTCTCAAAAGCTTCTGACCTCCATGCAGAAGACTAGACTGTCTTCTCAGAGATGGAAGATGCCTCCTTGAGACATGACACAAATCATCAGCTGTGCCTCCTTACTATCAGCAAACCACGTTAATGCAACACGCATGAAACATGAGCAATGGAGCCAGAAGGCACAGCATGGAACAGTCTGTTTGTGCATTCTCTGCTTCATTGGTTTGTAAAGTTACAGCATCGATGACATCCTCCTATTTCAGTGTAACAGTTTGGAGGGGCTGAATGGCCTCTTCTGTTCGAGTGTCAGTGTCTCGGGTGGCTGAATGTCCTCTTCCTCGTTCCAGGGAAGAGGCTTATTATTGGGTGACCCGTGGTAGCTGCTTACCTGCGTGCTGTGCTGACTAGATTCCTTATATTCCTGTGTAACATTAGACAAACAGGAGGTTGGAAGAAACAGCAAGTCAGGTAGCATCAGGAGGTGAAGAAGTCAACATTTCAAGTATACCCGTTCTTCAGGATTGCAGGTGGGGGTAGGGGGAACTGCAGATAAAGAGGGAAAGGAGTGGTTGGGGTGTGGAGAACAGAAGGATGGTGAGGTAGGGGATAGGTGGACACAAGTGGTGGGTGCAACATGGTTGGTCGATGGGAGGGATGAATATAGTTGGGAACTAGAAGGTGGGGTCATTTGGTGGAATGGAAGGGAGGAGGCGGGGCTGGAAATGGAGTAGGGCCATGGAGGGAAGGTTATTTAAAATTGGAGAACTCAATGTTGAGTCCTCCAGGCTGTCGGCTAACCATGCAGAAGGTAAGATGTTGTTCATCCAATTTGCGGTCTGACTCACTGTGGCAACAGAGGAAGCCAAGGAGGTCATGTTGGAAAGGAATTGGGAAGGGGAATTGAAATGGGTGGTGACTGGGAGCTCAGGCCAGCCCCTTTGGACCGGGCTGTGATGCTCGGTGAAATGTGCACTTAGTTTACGTTGCTCTCCCCGATGTAGACAAGACCACATCAGGAGAACCTACTGCAGTAAACTAGGTTGAAGGAGAGGCAGGTGAACCTCTGTTTCACCTGGAAGGACTGTTTGGGGCGCTGGATAGAGGTGAGGGAGGTGTGTGCCAGCAGGTGATGTATTTTATTTTTCATCTGCAAGTGTCAGTTGCCCATGGGGATTGACAGGTTTGGTGGGGAGTATGGCACGAACCAAAATTAGTGAAGGGATCAGTCCTTGTGGAAGATGTGCCAGGTGATGGGATCCAACCTAGTTTACTGTATCTGCCATTCCTGATGTGGTCTTCTCTATATCGGGGAGACCAAATGCAAACTAAGGGGAATGTTTTGCTGAGCATCTCAGCTGGTCCTGTAAGGGCTGACCTGACCTCCCAGTCACTGCCTATTTCAATTACACCTACCAATCCCATTCCGACATGACATCATTGACCTCATCCATTGCCACAAAGAACCAAAGCACAAATTGGAGGAACAACGCTTCATATTCCACCTGTGTAGCTTACAGCCCGGGGTCTCAACACTGAGTTCTCCAATTTCTAGTAACCTCCCTTCAATCCCCAGATCTCCTGCTTAGCCCCTCCCCTTTCCATTCCTCTGATCAACCCATCTTCCAACTGTCAACTGGATTCATTCTTCCCATTGGCCAACCTGGTGGTACACTTTAACTGTGTTCGCCACCACAACACGCCTTCTCCTATTTCCCCACCTCGCCTCATTATCAGTACACACCCTTGCCCCCACCCCCAGACATGAAGGAAGGTTACACCCAAGATGTGGACTTTTTCTCCTGATGCTGCCTGGCTTGTTGTGGTCTTCCAGTTTCCTGAATTCCAACATTTGTAGTTTTTTTAAAGAAATCTCTTCTTGTGTAATAGGTAAGAGAGAGTGAATGCGCTGTTCCTCTACTTATCCAATAGCTTCTATGGGCTGAATGGCATTCTCATATTTCTGTGAAACCAGCTTGAGATGCTGAATGAGCTCCTCATTTTTAGTCCTGTGGAAATGTTCAGGGTCCAGCAGTGCTGTTACATGAATGTTGCCTACACATTAACAGCATGAGCTTGAATGTTGTCCAGGTTTTGCTGTTTTATGCGATCTTTTCTGAGCATCCTCACCTCTGATCGAATGACGGAGGGTAAGACGTTGCTGAAGCAGCTGAAGATGTTTGTGCCGAGGAAGCTACCCTGAGGACCGCCAACAGAGATATCCAGGGACTGAGAGGATTGATCTCCATCAGCCACATGGTGCTCCAAATGGTCCAACCGCTTGGGAATTTACAACTGATTCCAATTAGGTGCAATTTTATTCAGCCTCCTTGACACCTTGTTCAGTCTTGTCCATTCAGGGCCAGTCATTATGACGCTGTGTTCATATCTTTTAATTTGGAGATGCGTGTTGGACTGGGGTGTATAAAATTAAATACCATGGTATTCAAACAGATGAAAGACTCAACAGACTATCAATTTTTCAATGTTATAATTTCATTTACATCACACTAAAGTTTTGTTCTAAATTCTGTGTGTTACGATTGAGCCCTCCACCATCAACTAATGAAGGAGCGATGCTCCGAAAGCTACTGTGCTTCCAATTAAACCTGTTGGACTATAACCTGGTGTTGTGAGATTTTTAACTTCATAGCTTTTGTTCATGTCAAAGGCCAAGGTAAATGTGTGGGGACTGTTTCCTTCTCTCAGAGGGTAATGACTGTTGGGGCCTCTCTATCCCAGACAACTACATCTCTGAATGTTTGAGGGAGCAGGGTGGTGTTAATGAATGTAGACACATCAGGGAGTTAAGGCTACAAAGAATTGGGCATGAAAGAGAAATTGCGGCCAAGAGAGATCAGCCCTGACCTTACTGAAGGAAGGACAGGCTTGACGGGCTATATAGCCTGGTATTATTACAATAAACCCTATAGCCCAGTCACTTTATTGCCTCTTCCATATCCTGTGGTACTTCAAGTAGCTGAATAGGTTGATATTGTTGCTGCATGATCTAAACTGGGTCTAGTTCTATAAATTGGAGGGGCTGATTGGTCTCTTCCTGTAAATGTATATCATGGTCCAGGGGCTGAGAAGCCTCATTCTGTTCTGGTGTAACTGAAATCCATATACACCAGATCGACCACCCTTAGAGAAAGTCATCACTGCAGATGCCGGTGATCAGAATTGAGACATGTGGCGCTGGAAAAGCTCAGCTGGTCAGCCAGCACCCAAGAAGCAGGAATATCGATGTCTTGGACATTCCTGATGATAGAGTTGTGCCCAAAACGTCGATTCTCCGGCCCCTCGAATACTACCTGACCTGCTGTGCTTTTCCACCACCACACGTTTAGATGTCAACCGGCCCGCCCTACTCAACCTTCCTGGTCACATCATCAAAGAACAGGCATGAACTTCCACTGACAAAGCCATTCTTATTATTACTAATGAAACCCTGTTTTCCCAATGCATATACATCTTATCCCTCAGAATCTTCTCAAGTAATTTACCTACCACAGATATAAAGTTACTGGTCTGTATTTCCCAGACTTTATTTTTCAGTCCTTCTTGAATAAGGGCACGACACCTGCTTTCCTCCAGTCTTCTGGGATCTCACTTGTGGTAACTGATGATCAAAATTATCAGCCAGGTCCCCCCTAAGTTCTTCTCTAGCCCCTGCTCTGTTTTTGGATATATCTGGAAAGGACTGTGAGATTTATCCAACTTCAAACATTCTAGTAGATCCAATACCTCCTCTACTGTGATATGGACTGTCCCTAACAAATCACCAATAATTTCCCCAATTTCCCAAGTACCCATGTCTTTCTCTACGGTAAACATAGAGGAGAAATATTTGTTGAGGACATCGCTCATCTCTTATGGTTCCCAACAAACATATCCATTGAGGGGTCCTATTCTCTCTCTAGCTACTGCTTTTCCTTTAATATAATTAAAGCATCTCTTTGGATTCACCCTGATCTTCTCAGGCAAAGTTCTATAGATTGGAGGGGCTGATTTCCTTCTTCAGTAAACTCCTGTATCCCCTGTACACCTTCAGGGATTCGCTTGATCCCAACTGCCTCTACCTGAGCCACGCCTCCACATATCTTTTGGTAAAAGCCTAAACATCTCTTGTAATTCAGGGTACCACATTCCTGTAAACTTTCCATTCACACTCACAGGAACATATAGATCGTAAGCTCCCACTTGCTGGAGGTCCCTTTGCTTGCAAACAGACTACTCCAATCAACCCTTGCAAACTCCTGCCTGAGTCCATCAAAATTAACCTTGCCCCGATTTAGAACTTGAATCTGTGGACCAATTTCTTCCCTCTCCATAACTATTTTAAAATTAATAGATCTATGCTCACTGGTCCCAAAGTGCACATCTACTGTCACCTCACTCACCTGTCCTGACCTATTTCTTAAGAGTAGGACAAATATTGCTCCTTCCCGATTAGGACCCTTTACATTCTACTTGGGGAAACTTTCCTGATGCACTTAATTGATTCCATCCCATCAAATCCCTGAATGCTCTGGCAGTGCAAGTCTGTGTTATAAAAAATATTAAAGCCCCCATTATGACAACCAAAATATTCCTGAAAGTCTCCGCAATCTCTCTACATATTTTTGTTCCTGCAATTTCTGTTTACAATTTGGGGGCCTACCGTACAACCCCAATAATGTCACCATCCCCTTCTTATTTCTTAGTTCCACCCACAAAGCCTCATTGGATGATCCATCAATTATTTTATCTCTGATCACTGCTGCGATACACCCTTTATTCAGAAATGCAACTCCCCTCCTCTCGTTCCACAATCTCTGTTCCTTCTAATGCATTTAACCCTGGTACATTAATCTGTCAGTCCTATCCATCCCTCAGCCATGTTTCTGTAACAGCTAAACTATCGAGCACCGATAACCTATCCACACGCTGAATTCATCGGCCTTAACTGTCAGCCCTTTAGCTCTGAAATAAACACAATTTAATCCATCGCCATTTCTTGTTCCCTCTCGTGGTCCAGCCTGATATGGCTGCTCAACGTACTATGTTTGATTACTGTATCTGCATCCAGCCTCTCACTTGCCTCCCTGCTGCTGAGGATTCCACCTCCTGCCAATCTCGTTTAAACGTTCCCCTGTTGTACTAGCAAAACTGGCTGCGAAGATATTGATTCCCCCTCAAGTTGATCTGTCACCAATCCCTCTTGAACAGGTCAACTCTGTCACAGAAAAGCTCCAAATGGTCTAAAAATATGAATCCCTCCCACCAATTCTTTAGTCATATACTTATCTTGATATCCTCCTATTCGTACCTTCACTAGCTCATGACACTGGAAGTAATCTGGAAATTATCACTACCGAGGTCCTGGTTTTTAACTTTTCTCCTAGTCCTCAGTTAATCATTCTATAGAAACACATTCCTATATCTAACCGTGTCATTTGTACCATCGTGCACAATGACTTCTGGCTGCTCACCCACCCTCTTGAGAACATTCAGCAGCCACTCAGAAACATCCTGGATCCTGAAACCTGAGAGGCAACACACCATCCTAGTTTCTTGTTTGTGATCACAGAATCTCCGATCTGTGGCCCCTAACAATCAAATCTCCTATCTCTAAGACCCTGTTTACCTTTATCCTTTCCTGCTGCCCCCCAGATCCAGTGCATCCATCTTGGCTACTGCTGCTTTCCCCTGAACAGTCATTCCCTGATACTTATCGCCCAACTCCCAACATACACAAAACCAGTATCCAGAATGGTATACTTGGTTTCGAGAGGAATAGCCACAGGGGATTCCCGCACTTTCTGCCTACTCCCTTCGCCATTCCTGGTGGTCGCCCAGATACTCTCTGCTTGGAACACGACAGGAAGCAATGAAAGCCTGTTGGATTAAAAATCTTTTAATTAAATGGAACTGAGCTGACAGGTAACGCAGATGAACCCAGGGCGTGGATCTTTACATGAGACTGGAATATTATAGTCCTTACAGAAACATGGCTAAGGGAGGGATTTGGGTGTGATCATCTCACTAAAGCTTTTATCTATGAAGTGTTCCATATCTCGGATGATCCAGAATGCTCCTGAACACGGTCTCCCAGGAGCTGCAGCAGGGTGCACTTCCCACACGTGTAGTCATCAGGGATAATGGAAATCTCCCTGAGCTCCCACAAACCGCAGGAAGAACAGACAACTGCCCTAACTGCCATCCCCACTGCTGTCAGACTAGCGTTAAAAAAGAGTTTATCTGAGCTTACCTTTACCTTTTGCTGAACTGCTGCTCACCGATTTCTCTGGAACCAAAGCATTACTACCTATTCTGCCACTCACAGTACGTTAATAGACCACTCCACATTTAGGTTTGGTTAGGGTAGGATGGAGACACTACAGTGATGTATTGTTTGGGCCTTAAGCACTCCTAAACACCAGGCCCATGCTTGGACTTGGGGGGGTGGGGGTGGGGTTGTCTTGCTGAGGTCTTCCTTCTCGTAGTGGTGACTGCGCTGATGCAAATATTCACCCTGACAGCCCATCCGCGTTGGCGCAGTCCTCTGGTTTTTTTCGGTCTACTCGTACTGCATTTATGAATTCCTTGTAACTACTGATTGTATTCGAAACTGTGTCTCACTCCGGAGTGAGAGATGTTGATATTCCAGTAAGTACAGTCTATTAAAAAAGGTTTGCCAATGGACATACGAGCGACAGTATGTCCATCCGCTCTCTAACTCTGCGTTTACTTTCAATTAGGGTACATTTATTCTGATAACATTCCATTTCATTTTCCTGCATTTTCCCTGTAACCCTTTTAAAAAAATCTGTGGATCTCAGCCTTGAAGATATTCAGTGATCATTTCTTAACAGCCTTCACAATTTTCTGCAATTGTTTCCCTCCCACTGATGTGAGACTTCGTGGTCTTTCATCCCATGGCTTTTTTTTCTAGCACTCTGTGTAGAAGTTGAACCTACATTAGATGTTGTTCTGTTTGATCACACCACCTCGCTGGCCAAAGGCAAAACAAAATAAAGCACAAAATGTAAGAGCCTGTAATCTCCTCCCTCATCTTTCACATCAGTCTAAGATACAGTTCATCCAGATCTAGAGATTTGCCCACTTTTTATCCTGCATCAACTTCCAATTATTCCTCAGCTTCTATCCAGGAACTGCTTCTCCAAAGTGAAGACCAATATGCAGTACGTGTTTGACATTCACAGGTTCTATGCACAGGTTGCCTCCTCGGTCCCTAATACTCCCTATTCTTTCTCTTGTTACCCTCTTACCCTTAATAAACCGATAAAATGTCTGAATTCTTGATAATATTGCCCATTAATGTTTTTATCACCCCACTTTTTGCTCTTCTATTTACTTTCTTGAATTTAGCCCAACACGTTCTCTACTCTTCTGGGACCTCCATTGACCTGCTCACTTTATGCGTGCTTTAAGCTTCTCTTTCATGTTTAATTCTGTTCTGAATATTTGTAGACATTCCATACTTTCTGGGCTTGTTTTCCTCATTTTTATCTTTATTGTAACATCTTGTGGTGACACCTTCATCAATTCCATTTTGAGCATGTGATCCCCACCACGCCCACGCTGTTCTGCTAAAGTTTCACCCAGAAGTAATTATACAGTGGCCAGATCCTGTCTTTCTTTTGATAAGACCTGCCTCTATCATCCAAATTATTTTTATTTTTCAAGCCTTTTTTCTTTTGGTCTTTTCCTTAATAAGCTAAAAATGCTTGAGTCATGGTCACTGATCCTGAAATGCTCAGCCAATCCTGCCTGCAACACCTGACTGGCTTCATTCCACAGTGAGGCTCGGCATAGCCCCACCCATTGTTGTATCTGCTACATGTTTATACGAGGAGCTCTCTGGAATAAATGTCAAGACATTTTTGCCCTCTTAAAAATAATTATCGCTGCCTTAATCAATGTTTGTAATTGAAATGCCTGAATATAATGATCCTATTATTGCATTGACACACCTCAGTGAATTGGTTATGTTTCTGCCCCTGTATTTTATTTTATCTGCGGGCCTATAATATGTCCCCAGTAGTGTGTCTGACATTGATTTGAACCTATTTGCAACCCACAAACTGTCATTTGAATGCCCTTCCAAGATATCATCCGTCCTTACTGCAGTCTTTGACTCCATAATTAATAAGGCAACACCACCTTATCTTTTGCCCCTCTCCTACGCTGCCCATAGTTCTTGTACCACAGAATATTGAGTTGTCAGCTCTGACCTCCCTCAAATGCATCTATGTGATGGCAAAAATATCCACTTCCCCATGTCACCTCGTTCCCTTATCAAATCTGAAGATCTGATAATATTCCCAGCATTATGGTAAAGGACATCCAGCCTGGAATATGGCACCTGGAATACTCTGTACCTCGGAGTTCTTCAGCCAATTACTTGTTGTTATCAAGCTGCCTTTCCATGAACTGAAACTGTAACTCTGGGACTGTATGAATAATCGTTGAATTGTAATTTATTTTGAATTAATGTGTTAATAAAATGCAACGTTCCAGAACTGAACAGTCAGCTTCAAATAGAATGAATTCCTGCTGATTAATTCCCTGCTCAGTGTGGAGCAGGATCAGCCCTCAGTAATGGAGAAAGTCAGGACTGCAGATGCAGGAGATCAGGATCGAAAGGTGTGGTGCTGGTAAAGCACAACGAGTCAAGATGCAGCCGAGGAGCAGGAGAGTGAAAGCTTTGGGCATAAGCCCTTCATCAGGATGGCATTGGTATGTTCAATTTTTTTCCATTCCATGATTCATAGAATATTTGGAATTTAACTTGCTCAGGAGGGCAGCACTGTATATAGCCCTGAAATGGAAAGCAGTTCAATCAGTTGGTTGGACAGGGAGCAGATAAAGTGAGGTGAAGTACAGAATGAGTGAAGTCCAAACAGAAGGATAGATAAGTCCCCTGGACCATACAGGAAGCACTAGAGGTTGTCAGTGGAACTGAGGGAAGAGATTGCTGCGCCTTTGGCGATGATCTTTGTGTCCTCACTGTCCAGTGAAATACTGCCTGATGATTGGAGGGTGGCAAAAGTTATTCTCTTATTCAGGAAAGGAAATAGGGATAATCCTGCGAAATACAGGCCAGTCAGTCGTATTTCTGTATTGGGCAAAGTATTGGAAAGGATTCTGAGATACAGAATTTATGATTACTTGGAAAATCATAGTTTGATTAGAGATAGTCAGCATGGCTTTTTGAGGGACAAGTCATGCCTCACACAACTTATTGAATTCTTTCAGGATGGGATCAAGCACATTGAAGGTAGAGCAGTGGATGTGATGTACATGGATTTTAGCCAGGTGGTTGATAAGTTACCATAAGGTCGGCTCAGTCAGAAAGTAAGGAGGCATGGGATGCAGGGAAACCGGGAAATCTGTCTGTATGGATACAAATTTGTCTGGCCTGTCGAAGACTGATGGTGTTAGAACATGGAAAGTATTCAGCCTGGTGACCAGTGGCGTTCTTCAGGAATCAGTTCTGGGACTGCTGTTCTTTGTGATTTTTACAAATGACTTGGATGATAAAGTGAATTGTAATTTAGTAAGTTTTATGATGTAACAAAGATGTTGGAGTTATGAATAGTGCGGAGGGCTGTTGTAGGTTGCAATTGGACATTGACAGGATGCAGAACTGGGCTGATAAATGACAGATGGAGTTCACCCCTGATAAGTGTGAAGTGATTCATTTTGGAAGGTTGAATGTGAATGCAGAATACAGGGTTAAAGGAAGGATTATTGGCAGTGTGGAGGACCATAGGGATCGTGTGTTCCATATCATAGGACGCTCAAAGGTGTCACCAAGTTGATAAGATTATTAAGATGTAATATGTTTTCATTAGTCTGGGATTAAGTTTAAGAGCCACAAGGTTATGTTGCAGCGCCGAAAGGCTCTGGTGAGACTACACTTAGAATATTGTGTTCAGTTCTAGTTGCCTCATTACTGGAAAGACATTGAGGCTTCGGAGAGGGTGCTGGGGAGATTTACCGGGATGCTGCCTGGACTGGAGGGCATGTCTTACATAGAAAAGTTGAGGGAGCTAGAGCTTTTCACCTTGGAGCAATGAAGGATGGGAAGTGACTTGATAGAGGTGTATAAGATGATGAGAGGCATAGGGAGAATGGGTAGCCAGAGTCGTTCTCGGAGAGAGGAAATGGCTATCGCGAGGGGGCATAATTTTAAGGTGATTACAAGAAGGTTTCAGGAGATGTCAGAGGTAGGTTCTTTACACAGAGAGTGGTGGGTGCTTGGAATGCACTGCCAGCAGCGTTGGTAGAGTCAGCTACATTAGGGATATATAAGTGACTATTGGATAGGCACATGAAGGATATGTCAGTTCGTCTGACCTTCGAGTAGGATAAAGGTTCGGCAGGACGTCAAGGGTCTAAGGATCTATATTGTGGTGTTAAGTTCTGTGTTTTATGTTTCACGCAGCCTGTCGTCTCTTATCAATTGTTGAATGTGTGCGGGAGTGATGTGTGTGAAATTCGGAAGTTGGGGAGGGGCGTTAGCCCAAAACATCCAGTTATGTTGTTCATTGTTACATTCACCTGAATGCCATTAGAGTATGTGTGGTGTTCTACATCACGCACGCTCCGCCAATTTCACTTATTAACGCGATTCTTGACTTGTCATTTGCTGCTGCTTTCTTCAAATACAATCAGTTGGGTGACCCATGTATTAATCAGATGTTTGCTATGTTTCGTGAATTAGGCAGAAATAAGATGCCAACTATGATTATTCGACTGAACTATAATCTCTGAAAAGCATTATGTTGATTCTATATTTATGGAACAAAAATATAAACTCCTGTCAAGATTTTCAAACACAGAAATAAAGAATGTACATTGATTTTCTATCGAACAAACAACATGGATGTAACTCTTTTGGCGATCAGAATTACACACACAATGTCAGGATTCAAAACAATGCATTATCACTCCAACATTTTGAAAGCGGTTGGCTTCTGAATGATTGCATGTTCAGGGCGAGCGAACGATTGAACAATCAAATAGAATTAGCGTTCTTATATATGTATATATAAACAATCAGTTTAATTTTTCACCGACATGTACAAGCTTCAGTTATTTGCCAGCGAATTAGAAACAGCTATACTTCAACGTGGACTGCGAATATTCAACTAAAAAAATGATTTGTGCCATCAAATTTTAGTGAACTATAATTTGAAAACTTTTAATTTTTAGAAAGGATCTTGTTTAATATGAAATGTGGGCAGTGAACAAAAACGATGCACATATTATGAACATATTATCGTGTGAGTGAAAAGTCAGACCTTTTCAAAGAGATTTGAGCCAAAGCAATGACAGATTTGTTTGAGTAATTGGAATACAACATTTAAAATATTCATATTCTGAGCAATAATTAGACTATATAATGAAGCTGGCCTTGCAATAGTTGCATTTTAAATGCTTATGCTGCACTAAATAATCAGATATTCGTGAGCATTTAGAATGGGAAATAATCGGATCCTGAATTTTATTCACATCAGACACATGATAGAGTACAAAACCTTAAAGAACAGGAGGAGGCCATGGGCCACTGTGTGTACATCAGCTCCAGGAATATCTCCCAAGTCCCTCCCATTTGCCAGCCCTATCTCTGCAGCCTGTTAAATTCATATTTGCAAATACATATCCCGTTCTATTTTTTAATGTTCATCCACAACTCTCCCAGGCAGTTCCATTCCAAATCCTAACAACTCACTCAATAAAGAAGTTTTTCCTTATCTCATTCCTGGCTCTTTTGCTGACCAGCTTGAAATTAGAACTCCTTGATGCTGCAATTCCAACTAACGGAAACAGATTATTCCTGTTTTGCTCTCCAACTTTTTTTCATAGGTTTGAGCACTGCAATTAGTTCACATATTTGTTTGTTATGCTCAAGTAAGAATAAGCCTTGCAAGAACTGTTACAAGCACTACATCGGAAAAACAGTCAGAAAACTAGCCACCTGGATAAATGAACAACAACTGGCCAGAAAAAAAGACATGACCCACTATCACTAGTATCCTTACATACAGATGAGGAAGTACACGATTTAGACTGTGTCTGAATATCCATCTAGGACAAGCCAAACAGAGACACTCACGATAATTAATAGAAAAATAGCATTCCAACCTGAACTCTATCAACAAACACATCGATTTTGATCCCATCGAACACTCTCTGACAAAAAGAACTGGACATAAAATCACCAATACTGGAAATTACATCACTGACTCAAGGAAACCTAAACACATAAATAGCAAGTGGGACATAACACCAGCACTTCACCAGAGGCTCACTGATAATGTTCCCTCGTACAGTGATGAACCATCTGAAAATGAACTGTCCAGCTCAGCGAGAAAACTGACATCCAGAAGAAGCACAATTTCTCTCATCCTCCCTTTAACTAAATACTTCATTCCACTTATCATTCCGGTTATTTTAAGGTTATTTGTATTCTTCTGAAAAGTAATATAGTTTCTTTCTGCGTGTGTTTGAATGTGTGTGTGTGTGAGAGAGAGAGTGAGAGAGAATAATCCTCTGTAATCTCTGGATTACTCCCCGTGCCATGTGGAAAAGAGGGAAGGATGAGGAAGACAGTAGAGCTTAACATGTTGTTAAAAATCTAGTTCAGGAATGAGAGTTCCAGATTGTTGTATCATTGGGATCTCTTCCAGGACAGGTTGGGACCTGTACAAAAAAGACAGATTGTATCTTAACTGGACGAGCACCAACATGCTCCTGGGAGGTTTGCTAGTGCAAGTCAGATGGATTTGAATAAACCAGTATTGCAGTATTGAATAAACTGAATTGCAGACCACTCCCTTACAAACATCTAAGAACAAGACTGTGCACAACCTCGATACCGCTTTTTGCCCTGAACTGATTTATATCTCTTGTTCTCTATGTCACCAACCCTGTCCACACCTACCAGCTCACAATATCCCCAGTCTCCATCTCTGCGTCAGTGCTGTGGCTGAACAACCCATTGTCTGCACGTTGGTAAAATTCAGACCTTATATTTCAAACTCTCTTCTGACCACTTTTCCAGTTACATTTATTTCAATCACAAAATTGTTCTTGTCTCGGACATTACTTCATGATTAGGACAATGTATTAGAGTAGGAATGTTGCTGGATGTAATTCAGGAGCAAAGCTTATTAAACGAAACACATGGTTTCAAGCGATTTGTTTCAAGTCCTACTACAGCTGATGGTAGAACTTAAATAAAAATGATAAGAATTGGAATAAAAGTGAATTTCACGAAAAACAACCATAAAACCCACATTTTGTCTGAAAACCTTCCTGTTTCACTGATGATCTTCGGTAAAGAAGTCCAATACTACTACCCAGTCTGGGTTAAGTGTGACTTCAGACCCATATCATTGAGCATCACTTTATATTGGTTTGTGGAATGGCCTCACAGTCAGGACAATTAGTGATGATTAACAAATGCTGCCCTGGGCAGAGATGCGGACTTCCCATGGAATAACACATTTGAAAGTTAAACCAAATAAAGATAGATGCTGGAGATCTGAAATTGCATAAAAATGCAAAGAAAAGATCAGAAAGTGCTGGGGAGTTTTTCTGAACTGAAAGCAGCTGGAAAATAGTGGGAATAATGCTGGTAACAGGGAAGTCTGCTTTGAAGGGCAGGAGGAGTGAGTTGAATCGATAGAGAAAGAGAGAGATAGAAGACAAAGCGCAAACAAAGGGAATGATGATCAGCTGGGGTGGAAATAAAATGTGAGATCCACCTCATTTCTTTTAACTTTTCCCATCTTCCTGAATATCATGCCCATGTCGGTACATGTATCCCCCGCTTTTCAAAAATTCGCTTTTTGCCACTTCCCTTTCCGAAAATCCTCCATTAGATCCTGTTTTCACTAATCAAAACAAATCCGAAGAGGATTTTCACTTTTAACAAGGAAGGTAAATTTTTCACGCATAAATTAATGCTTCTTTGCTTTATGCTGTATCAATTTATGAAAGGCTTTGTAGGAACGCTCTACTTTCAGATACCGAGGGAAATCGCTGTCTATCTAAGATCATGTTTAAAGCGATTTGATCCCAACTGTGTTCCCTGAGTGTCGTCATGTTCTTATATTTATTAATGGGATATAGGAATGGCTGGTTGGGCCAGCATTAGTTCACTGTTTTGATTGCCCTTGAGAAGACCTTGAGCCTCACAGGGCACTTAGACAGAGGGAGGCACACAAGGTGACAGCTGCACAGGAGGTGTGCAAAGCAAGATCGTCTTTCACAAGATTAATATTATTTGAAAAGTTAGAGACTTCAATTTGTCAGTCTAATTACAGTAGGGAAGAAGGTGTTCCTGAGCATGTAGGCCTATGTTTTCATGCCTCTGTATCTCCTCCCTTTTGGAAGAGGTTGTAGGAGATAATTACAGGTTTTGGAGAGATATTTGATGTTGCCAGCCTTTCGCTGACAACGAGAAGTATAAATGGACGGAAGGTTGTCTTCCATGATAGTCTGGTCTGTGCACACAACCGTCTGTAATTTCTTTTGGTCCTGGGAAGAGCAGTTACCGTCAAACTATTATGCACATGAACAGAATGCTTTCAGTTGTCAGAATGCAGAGCACTGGTAGAAGACAGTTCCAAAATATTTAGATGCAACCATTGGTTGTTAAATGGATATCCATGTTCTGCTTGCTGTTTTGACAACAATTGAAATTTAACCAATAAATTTAAATTATGTCCAAGATACCCAAACACAATTGAGTTTATTGAATTGCCAACATCTAACCAAAGAGCCATCACATGCTTCAAAAGAATAGAGAAGCCATCACCATCACAGCGAGGGAAAAAGAGACAGACACGTATAAGGAGAGAGAGAACACAGCGAGGGAAACAGAAGGACAGAGAGTTAAACTGAGAAAGGAAACAAACCAAGAATCAAACAGTCATATGGACAGGGAGAAGGGGAGATAGTAAGTTCAGGGAAAGAAACAGAAGACAGAGAAAAAGAAAACACAGGGAAACAGACAGTGTGAGAGAAACAGTGAGAGACAAAGCACACAGGGAGCTGGGGATGGGGTCACAATGAGCTAGGGATGGGGAATGGGAGATGCTGGGGGTGACGACCGGAGAGAGCTTGGAGTGAGCACTGGAGGGAGCTGGGGGAAGGGAGGTGAGAATTTACATTGGCATGTACCAAGTTGTACAGGCAAATCATATTAAGCAAGGATGTACAGAACCATAGCTGTAAAACATGTCTGAGAGGCATGCAGGTTACGCTGCACAGGGCGTGCGCGAGGCGAGATTAACACGAACAAGATCAGCGTTCTCTGAGATTAGAGAGTACATTCATCAGTCTCATAACAGCCGGGAATAAGCTGTTGCTGAATCAGCTGCTCTGTGTTTTCAAGCTGCTGTATCTGTTAGCCTGATCGAAGAGGTGTGGGAGACCATTATTGGGGTGTTATGGGTCTTTGATAATGTTAGAACAAAACATTACAGCACAGAAACAGGCCATTCGGTGGTCCAAGCCTGTGCCGATCTCCAGCCCTCCGGGACCTCAGCAGTGTTCAAGGATGCTACAAAGATATCTGTTAATGCCCCAGCTATTTCCTCTCTCCCTTCCCTCAGTAATCTGGGGTAGATGTTGGCTGCCTTTCTGCGGCAACGAGCCATGTAAATGGAATCATTGGTTGGGATGTTAGAGTTCGTGTTGGTCAGAGCTGTGCACCCAACCTTCTGTAGTTTCTCACGGTCCTGAGTCGAGCAGTTGCTGTACCTGGCTGTTATGCACCTGGACAGCACGCCCTCAATGGTGCATCTGTAGAAGTAGAGCATGCTGAATTTCCTGAACCAACTGAGGAAGGAGAGGCATTGTTGATCCTTCCCGACTGTCGGACCTATGTGAGAAGTTCAGGACAGGTTGTCAGTTATCATCACTCCGAGGGACTTGATGCTCTGCACTCCCTCAAACGGTTGATGTAGATGGAGTGTGTTCCCTTCCTTTCTTCCTAAAGTCAAGATCACTCCTTTACGTTTACAGGATTAGAGAGAGGTCATTATCAATATACCATGCTACCAAGCCCTATATCTCCTTTCTACATTCTGACGCGTTGTGGTTTGATATCTGTACTGCTATAGTGATGTCGTCAGCGAACTTGTAGCTTGCGTTGTTTGGAATTTGGAAATTCAGCCGTGGGTGTACAGGGAGGACATTAGTGGGCTGAGGACACAACCTTAGGAGTACAGGGAAAACTGTAGGCGGCTGCAGAAACAACCGTGTGTGTGTGCATGGAGGACAGTGGGGGCTGAGGACACAACTGTGGGTGTTCAGGGAGTTCAGTAGTTGGCCTGGGCACAGCCTTGAGTGTATAGGGAGTACACTAAGGGGCTGAGGGCACAGCCGTGGGTGTACAGGGAGGACATTAGGGGGCTGAGGAAACAACCGTGGGTGTACAGGGAGTACAGTAGGGAGCTGAGGGTACTGCCGTGGGTTTACGGGGAGTATTGTCGGGTGTTGCGAACATATCCTTCAGCAGCTTTCGTGTTGCATGTCATTGTGAAGGAAGTGATTTTACCGATCTTCACGATTGTGGTCTGTGGGTCAGAAACCTGAGGATCCAGTTGCAGTCTATAAGGGCACGGTCCATGTGTTTTCTCACTTACCAGGATAATGTTGACCTTCTTGAATCAGGTTGGGACTTCGGCTTCAGAAGGAAGAGTTTTACGAGGTTTGCAGATGATACAATGATGATTGGATGGGCAGGTGATATTGTGGAAGTGGGGAGGCTGCAGAAAGGCTTGGACAGGTTAGGACACTGGGAAAACACATGGCTGATGGAACACAACATGGGAACGTGTGAGATTATGCACTTCAGTAGGCGGAATACAGGCAGACATTATGTTCTAAAAGGCTTCATGAAATCTGAAGCACAAACAAAGTTTGGAGTCATCGTCCTCTCTTACGGTTAATGCGCAGGTTCAGTTGGCAGTTCAGAAAACAAATATAATGTTAACATTCATTTCAAGAGAGTGAGAATACAAGAGCAGAGACATTCTGCTGAGAATGCAATGGGCTATGATCAGACAGCTTTTGGATTATTATGAGCTGTTCTGGGGAAGGATCTATGGGTGTTGGACATGATCTATCCTGGTAATGATGGCTTGTCATATGAGCAGCAGTTGAGCGCTCTATGTCTGTACTCAATGGCACTTAGAAGAATGGGGGGTCGCATCTGATTGAAATTGATCGATTACCGCAAAAAATGATACAGTTAGAGAACAGAAGATTTTTCCACTAATCTTAGAGACTATGACAAAATAGCACAGTTTCAGAGTGAAGAGATAGGCATAATGGCCCAACAAATTGATATATCTCATGCCCTTATGGTCATACAGTATATTATTCAGTGCAGAATTGTAAGTCTCTGACGTGCTCTTGTAACCCTTGTATCTGTACGTTGATTTGACTTCTGGTCAGTGGTAACCCCTGTAAAATGGACGGTGGTAGGATACAGTGTTAACCAGTAGCGCAGCAATATGTTGAATATAAGCGGCTATCTGTGAGTCTCATCTACCGGGAGTACATTGTCTCTACGATTATTGTTATTTTCAGTCTGGCACTTTTGAAGGATCGATCCTGTTACGCTAATATTGTTGCATTTAACAGAACAGGTGCAATTTATCACAGCACTCAGCAACAATATGTCATTGAAGACTGAACACCTATCTCATAACAGAAAGGTCGAAAATGTTAGTATCAGAAACATTGCTTTCCTGTTCGTGTTCAAATCAGACAACCTGTCCCATCGAGGTGCCCCACTTGGAACTTTTTAAACTTTTTTTTTGGTTATGAGAATCACTGGATGGGCCCATAATTTCTTGTCCGTCCCTAGTTGCCCCCTTGAGAAGGTGGTGCTGAGTTGCCTTCTTGTACCGCTGCAGTCCATCTGCTGTGCGTTGAACCACAATGCTATGAGGTATGGAATTCCAGCGTTTTGACCCAGCAACAGTGAAAAAAATGGTGATATATTTTCAACTCAGGATGTTGACTGGTTTGGAGCGGAGCTTGAAGGTGGTGGCGTTCACAAAAGCCTGCTGCATTATCATTCTACATGGAAGTGCTCGTAGGAGTGGAAGGTGCTTTCTGAGGATCTTTGGAGAATTTGTGCAGTGCATCTTGTCGATAGTATACACTGCTCCGACTGACCGTTGCTGGTGAGTGGAGTGAAAGATTGTGGAAGTGGTGCCAAGCAATTGGGCTGTTTTGTCCTTGATGGTGTCAAGCTTCTTCAGTGTCGTTGTGGCTTCACTCATTCAGGCAATTGGGGAGTATTCCATCTCACTCCTGACTTGTGCCTTGCAAATGGTGAACATGCTTTGGGAAGACAGGAGGTGAGGTACGTGCGCAGTATTCCTAGCCTCTGATATGCTCTTATGTTTATGTGGCGATTCCAGCTAAGTTTCTGGTCAATGGTAACCCCATGTGTATTGATGAGGGGGGCGGGGGGGAGTTTAATGACAAATATGCTGCTGAATACCAAGTGGTTATATTGCTTCTTACCGGTGATGGTAATTGTCAGGCATCTGTGTGGTGCGAGTGTTGCTTGTCACTTGTCAGCCCAAGCCTGGATATTGTCCTAATCTTGTTGCATTTTGGCAAGGACTGCTTCCATACCTGAGCATTTGCGAATGGTGATGAACATTGTGCAGTCATTGTCGGATATTCCCACTTCTGACCTTATGATGGAGAGATGGCCATTCATGAAGAAGCAGAATATGTTTGGACCATCCGGAGGGCCACTGAAGATTTTAAATAATATGGTGAGGAAACGGCTGAAAATGAACATTCCAGTTCATGGAGCAAACCTACATTCGCATTATCCTGAGGGACTACTGCAGAGATATTCTGAAACTGAGATGACTGACCTCCAACAACAATGACCTTTTTCCTATCTGTCAGGTATGACTCCAATAATGAAGTACTTGCTCGCAATATCCTTTTTGCTTGGGTTCCTTGATGCGAAATTTAAAAGTATGCAGCCTTGATTTCAAGTGATGGAATTCAGTTCATTTTTCTATGTTTGAACAAAAGCTGTGCTGAGGTCAGGAGCTGAGTGGCCCCGGTGGAACCCAAAATGGGCGTCACTGAGCAGGGTATTGCTGAGCAGGTGCTGCTGGATAGCACTGTTGATGAGTCCTTCCATCACTTTATTGATGATGGAGATTAGAATGATGAGGCGGTATTTCTGCGTTGAATTTGCCCTGTGTTTTATGTACAGAACATATTTGAGCAGTTTTTTTTCCCATTGTTGCACTCTCTTTTGCACTTGGGTTAATCCTCTGGCTTGATGGGATTTTTGAGTGGTTTATATGCTGGGCCATGACATTACAGATTTTGCTGGAGTATAGTTCTTCTGCTATTGATGATCACAGCATCTTATGGATGCTCAGTCTTGAGTTGCTAGATCTGTTGGAAGTCTGTGCCATTTAGCATGGGAATAGTGCCACACAACACAATAGAGTTTATTCTCAATGTGACCGTGAGACTTTGCCTGCTCAACAACAGTACGGTGGTCAGTTTTACCGATGTTGTCATGCACAGATGCACCTGCAGTTGGTAGGTCAGGTTTGTTTTTCCCTCTTGTTCATTCCCTCACGAACTTCTGCAGGCCCAATCTAGTAGCTATGTCCTTTAGGACCCGACCAGCGTGATCAATAGTACTGCTGCCAAACCATTCTTGGTGGTTGACTTTGAAATTCCTCAGCCAGAATACACTTTGTGCCCCTTTTCACAGTGAGTGCTTTCTCCAAGTTCTGTTCAACGTGGAAGAGTACTGATTCAACTGAGGAATGACGTTACATGATAATCAGTAAGGCTGCTTTGCCCACGTTTAATTTAAAGTCATGGGGCTTCATTGGGTCCGGAGTTAATTTTGGGGACTCGCAGAGCAACTACCTCCAGAATGTATCGCACTGAGCTGCTCTTTCTGATGGATCGGTCTTGACCTTGGGCCAGAACATATCCAGTGATGGTGATGGTGGTGTCTGGGGTATTTCTGAAAGGTATAATTTCGTGAGCATGACTATGTCAGGCTGTTGCTTGACTAATCTGTAAGCCGGTTATCGCAATATTGGCACTAAGCCCTCAGATGTAAGAACATAGAACATAGAACTGTACAACACAGAACTGGCCCTTCAGCCCACGATGTTGTGCCGACCATTGATCCTCATGTGACGTAAACCTAATGTACGAACCCTCAAATGTCTGTGACCATATGCATGTCCAGCAGTCTCTTAAATATCCCCAATGACCTCGCTTCCACAACTACTGCTGGCAATGCATTCCATGCTCTGAAAACTCTCTGCATAAAGAACCCGCCTCTGACATCCACTCTATAATTTCCGCCAAGCGGCTTTAAACTGTGACCCCTTGTCTTAGCCATTTCTGCCCTGGGAAAAAGTCTCTGGCTATTGACTCTATCTATGCCTCTCATTATCTTGTTCACATCAATTAGGCCCCCTCTCTTCCTTCTTTTTTTCCAAAGAAAAATGTCCGAGCTCAGGCGACATCTCTTCATTAGATAAACCCTCCATTCCAGGCAGCATCCTAGTAAACCTCCACTGAACCCTCTCCAAAGCATCCACATTTTTCCTATAATAGGGCGACCGGAACTGGATACAGTATTCAAAGTGTGGTCTAACCAAAGTTTTATAGAGCTGCAACAAGCTCTCACGGCTTTTAAACTCAACCCCCCTGTTAATGAAAGCCAAAACACCATATGCTTTCTTAACAACTCTGTCCACTTGGGCGGCAATTTTAAGGTATCTATGTACCTGCACACCAAGATCTCGCTGTTCATCCACACTTCCAAGAATCCTGTCTTTAATCCTGTACTCAACTTTCATGTTCGACCTTCCAAAATGCATCACTTCGCATTTATCCAGGTTGAACTCCATCTGCCAGCTCTCAGCCCATCTCTGCATCCTGTCAATGTCATGCTGCAGCCTACAACAGCCCTCTATACTGTCAACGACACCTCCAACCTTTGCGTCGTCTGCAAACTTGCTAAGCCATCCTTCAATCTCCTCATACAAGTTATTATTAAAAATTACAAATGGTAGAGTCCCAAGAACAGAGCCCTGTGGAACACCACTCAACACTGACTTCCGGGAAGAATACTTTCTTTCCGCTACCACTCGCTGTCTTCTGTCGACCAGCTAATTCTATATCCAGACAGCTAAATTCTCCTTTATCCCATTCCTCCTGACATTCTGAACGAGCCTACCCTGTGGAATCTTATCAAATGCCTTGCTGAAGTCCATATACACCAAATCCACCGCTCGAACCTCATCAACTTGTCTCGTAACATCCTCAAAGAACTCAATAAGAATTGTGAGGCATGACCTGCCCCTCACAAAGCCGTGCTGACTGCAATTAATCAAGCCATGCTCTTCCAGATGGTCATAAATCCTATCCCTCAGAATCCTTTCTAACACCTTGCAGACGACAGATGTGAGACTGACTGGTCTGTAATTGCTGGGGATTTCCCTATTTCCTTTCTTGAAGAGAGGAATTACATTTGCCTCCCTCCAG
Source organism: Chiloscyllium punctatum (assembly GCF_047496795.1). Taxonomy (NCBI): domain Eukaryota; kingdom Metazoa; phylum Chordata; class Chondrichthyes; order Orectolobiformes; family Hemiscylliidae; genus Chiloscyllium; species Chiloscyllium punctatum. Next base: position 156,664 of record NW_027309984.1, on the reverse strand, counting down.
TCCTCAGGTACGCATCCAGTGGAGAGCGAGGATGCAAAGATCTTTGCAAGTGGCGAAACAATCACATTTCTCGCTTCCCAAAGCAGCCGGGGCCAAATCTTGTCTGGCCCTGGCGACTTGTCAATCTTAATGGTTGTCAAACTTTTCAGCACATCAGCTTCCTCAATCTCTATCCGTTCCAGCATGTTTACCTGCTCCTCAATGGTTTCATTCACTACAAGGTCCTTTTCTTTAGTTAAACAGAAGCAAAAACTCATTTATGGCTTCCCCTACCTCCTCAGACTCTATACACAAGTTCCCTATGATATCCCTGATCGGCCCTACTGTTTGTTTGATTATTCTCTAATTCCTCACATACGTGTAAAACGCTTTTAGATTCTCCCTAATCCTTCCTGCCAAGCCTTTTTCCTTCCCCCTCCTGGCTCTCCTCAGGCCACTTTTGAGCTCCTTTCTCGCCTACCTGTAATCCCCTAGAGCTGAACAAGACCCTTGCTTCCTCCACTTTACGTAAGTTGCCTTCTTTCTTTTGACGAGAAGCTCCTCCGCTCTCATCATTCAAGGTTCCTTTATCTTACCCTTTCTTGCCTGTCTCAGAGGGACATATTTATTCATCACTTGCAACAACTGTTCCTTAAACAGTCTCCACATGTCTATAGTGCCCTTTCCATGGAACAATTGCTCCCAGTCCAAGCTTCCCAACTCACGTCTGAAAGCATCATGTTAGTAAGGAGGACTTTGCAGGTTCGACAGTGATGTTTCCAAATGACTTTTTCGGTGGTCAGATCGATACCTGTTGGTCCACCCGGTTTTATTTCTTTGAGATTTTGAATAGATTGATATAACTGAATGATACGCTGGACCATTTCAGAGGGCGAGTGAGAGTAATCACATTGCTTTGTGTCTGGAGTGAGGATAAACGATTACTTTATTGGAGGATATTAGTGAACCAAATGGATTTTTTTCTGACAATCGGCAATGATTTCATTCTCATCAGTGTATTCTTAATTCCAGCTTTTTTAAAATTATTGAACTGAAGTTCCACCATCTGCAGTGGCGGAATTCGAACCTGGGTCCAGAGAACAAGAGCTGAACTTCTGGATTGATAATCTAGCGATTATACCATGAGGCCTATTTGGAACCATATGTTGTACTCAGCTGCTATTTCTTGCGTTGCCCTGTTTTTCTTTCATTGCTTGTGTTTATCTGGATCCTCAACCTTCATTAAATCCTGATTGAAATCCACCGTCATGAACGTCTTCTGGACTGCTCGAATTTCATTCAGTCTATTTTGTTTGCAAGACATTTCAAGGCGGCTGCACATCAGAGAAGAAAAGGAAGAGATAATGGGTGATTGTGCACTGTACCTGTCACCGCACCAGCTTATCTGACCAGGCACCTAAAGTATTTATTGTGGGTAAGAGAACCGCCAAATTATTATAACACCGATGGAGGTCTGTCAACCCATTGTGGGGTCACAAGCTCTTCAACTGCACAATTGGAGATACAATATATGGAGATAGCTGGTGTGAGAGAGAAATCAACAGATGTTGTGATTCTGTTCGCCGAGCTGGGAATTTGTGTTGCAGACGTTGCATCCCCTGTCTAGGTGATATCCTCAGTCCTGTGAAGCGCTTCTGTGCTGTTTCCTCAGGCATTTATAGTGATTTGTCTCTGCCACTTCCGGTTAACAGTTCCAGCTGTCCGCTGCAGTGGCCGGTATATTGGATCAATGTGTGCTTATTGATTGAATCTGTGGATGAGTGACAAGCATCTAAGAATTCCCTGGCTGTTCTCACAAATGTTCTCACAAACTTTGAAGAAATAAACAGAGAAAAAGAAGGTGAAGTGAGATAAACTGAGAGAGGATAGAAAGGGGAGCGATTGGCTGAGTGGGAGAGGAAGAGGTGTTAGATGAGGGTGAAGTCAGATAGATCAGAAGACAGCATGAGGGTAGATAAATACGGACAGAAAGAAGTTGGAAGTTTTACTTAGAAATTCCTCTGAACTGCAAGCCCTTTGTCTGGGTTCCATACTCTGTGACCACTGGCTGTCATCCCAGATCATTTCTTTCCAATAATATCACAGAGCTGGGTTACTGACATCTAAGCAGAACCCAATAGAACAGTAGATTAATTCCATGGCGAAGGTGGATTTTTTAAATAAACTATTCCATGAGCAGCAGGAAATGATAAACGCACCCAAAACTCCCACCTCATCTCCAGATACTGTGTGAGAGACTGGGCCAGAGAATCTAGTGAGGGGTATCACTGACAGAGGGGAAATCAGCAGCTCCGCTGTGGATCAAATAATGATTGATAAAGTTTGCACACCACTATCCTAGTTTTCTAATCCACATTTCAGTTTATATATCTCAATATCAGGAGTGCATTTTAACAATCTTATCTCTTTGTACTTTGCATATTTTGGTCTGTATAGAAAATCATTTTGTCCCTGTATTTTGTATTGCATAAATACATTTCATTAATATTGTCTCTGCTAATTTCTCATTGTAGACGTATCCTTGACTCTGTTTTCATATGAGTTATAAACAGTAACGTTCCAATAGTGAAAATCGGGGAACATCAATGTACCTCTTCCCATTTTGAACAGCCATGTCCCCCAGTCCACTCCATCTTCTGTCTTTTACCCAATGTCAAAATTACAATGTAATTGAAGTCAGTAGATGATACTTCATCACAGTTCCTTAACATTGATAACGTCAACATCCACGCTTGCCCTCTCTGATACTTGAATAACAATCTGAATTTTATTTGTCACGTACAATTCTCTGTTAACATATGCGTGCCGTTTGATTGTTATAAACATATTGCCATCAGATCATGGACAGATGTTCTCTCAATGTTTTAGTGATTTTGCGATGACTGATCAGTAATTATAGGATTTATTTCCCCATTTATGAGCAGAGAAACATGTTTATGTTCAGTTAAACCTCTGGAATCACCTCTATATCCAAGGCAGACTGAATGATTACACACAATCAATCTGCCACCTCCGACATTCCTTCCTTCAGTCACACTCACATATCACATCCTGAATGTATCAATGTTCAAAGTTATTTTGAATTTTAGTAAAACAGTATCAAATTGAAAAGGGTTAGCTGGAGCTATTTGTTCAGCGATTATGATTATATGAGACTCCATGGATCCTATGGGTCCGCAGAGAGTTTCCCTCTTCTATCAATAAGGGAACGCGTTCCATGCGTTATCCCATATTCTGAGCGGGAGCATCACCCACACCAGTAACAGGGTTCAGCAGCTTCAGAGAGAGAAGGAGGAGAGATCAAAATCTGGGAACATTAGACTGGATGTTTCAACAATGGATCAGGATCTGAGAACATTCGAATGGAAATTTCCAGCAATGGACAGGAGTTTATCCTGGGGTCTTTTCTGGCTTTTCCAGCCTTGGATATCATTAACATCGCGTGTTGAAAATGCACTGATGGTTATTCAAGCTGGTTACTATCCTATCCTTGCTATAGTTGGTGTTCCTGGTATGTCACTCAATCTGTCTAGTGAAACGGTCTGAACTGAATTGATGGTTATGACATGGAAATTTTGGAAAGATGCAAGTCAATGTTTTCAGTTCCAATCAAAGAGTCCATTCTTTACAAATTATAACTAGCAAATGGTTATTTAAATATTATGCACCAATATGCGGGGATGAAACAGACTGTTCTCCATGATTCATTTTCTCCTGCACAAGTTTACATTTCCATATCCACCCACTCACCAATCCAGTTCAGTACCGCCACCATGACATCCCAGTCTCCTCCTCAGCCGGAGTACAACTCCTGAATAAACCATTGTTTGTGCCTTTGTTAATCTCCGTATGTAGCTGTTTCAAGTCCCTTCTTACCACGTGTCCATTGCAAAATAATTGCACTTGAGATGTTTACTTTGTTCCCTGCACAGAATTAGAAAGATGGAAAGACAGTGTATGGTGGTTACGTCACTGGCTTATAATCTACAGCCACAAAATTATAATCTGTTGATATCGGCTTGCCTGATGCCCATTAGAGAAGGCAATGGGTCATTCTTCTCTGGTCAGGTCTCTGTGTGACTGCAAACCCACAGCACTGCGTTTTAATCTTTACTGTCCTGTGGAACAGCTGAACCAGCCACTGAGTTCAAGGCTGGCATAACATGCTGGCCTGACCAGGGCTGCACACATCCCGTGAGGGAAGACCAAAATGAAAGATAACTCCCTTCCTCTGCCTGTATCCCACATTCCTGCAGGTGAATTCCATTCAGGTAGGTGGCCATTCACTATTTTATATGTATTCTTTGTGATTGGGTCTCTCCCCAAGAGTGATGTCCATCTCTATAGGCATCTCTGGTGCTGGCTTTATTGATGTTGACCTACAGATGTAAGGATGTTTTAAATTCCAACTCAGTGACAGTGCATCGTAAATGAATGGCTTCCTGTGTCACATGAAGGAAATGGAGCCAGCTAAGTGAGGGACAGGAATTATTGTGTTCAACTCTGAGAGTGTTGTTGAGGCAGTGTTTGGGGTATTGTGGACAGATTTTATCTCCTTTATAAGGAGTGATCTCCTTATCACAGAAAGAATAAACAGGAGTTCCACCGGAAAAATCCCTGGGATGATGGCACCATGAGGAGTGAGTGAAGGTTGATCTGTCACGCTGTGAGATAATAAGAGGTGATTGCAGTGAACCTTGAGAGGGATGGACAATCACTCCTTCTATTCTAAACAGACAATGGGAAGGTGACAAATTCCAACACTTTTGTTTCACTCAGGATGCATGAAACTGGATAGTTTAAGTGCCTCTGAGGACGTTACGCCTACCCACCCCAACCCCCAATCCCCACAGTGATTGAGAGAGACAGAGAGGTTCATGTTTTGAATAAACTCTCCCCACATTAATACAGTACAGTTGGTGTGTGATCCTGCACTGAATGTCATATTATCCACCACCCCGACAGCAGCCACAATACTGTCATTCTAAAACAGTTCACTTTTCCCACCAGCTACTGACATTCATGAAGGACATTAATCCATATTCTCAGAGATGCAAGGTGCCTCCTTAAGGTTTAGACCATAAGACTATAAGATATAGGAGCAGAAATTAGGCCAGTTTGCTGATCAAGTCTACACCACCATTCAATCATCACTGCTAAGTTTCTCAAGCCCATTCTCCGACGTTCTCCCCATAATCCTTGATGCCCTGGATAATGAAAAAACTATCACCACCTCAAATATACTCAATGACATGGCCCCACAGCCTTCTCTGGCAATAAATTGCAAAGTATCACCATTCCCTGGTTAAAGAAGTCTCCTTATCAACGTTCTAGAAGGTATTCGTTTTAAACTAAGGCTGTGTCCTTGGTTCCTAGTCTCTCCTACCAATGGAAACATCGTATGAACATCCACACTGTTCAGGTCATTCAGTATTCTGTATGTTTCAATTACATTTCCCCTCTTCCTTCTAAACTATATCAAGTATAGACTCAAACCTTCCTCACACAATAAACTTTTCACTCCTACGACTGTTCCCCTGAAAATCTTCTGAACACGCTCCAGGGACAATTCATCCTTCCTGAGATATGGGGCTCAACAGTGCGCGCAACACTCCAAATGTAGTCTGACCAAAGCTGTATACTGCCTGTTCTTATATTCAATTTCCCTCGTAATAAATGCCATCAATAATAACTGAAACTGCCCTCCTAACTACTACCTCAACCTACAAGCTAACCTTAAGAGAACCCTGCACTAGAACTCCCAAGTCCCTTTGCACTTCAGATTTCTGAATCTTCTCCCCATTGAGGAAATAGACCATTTCCAACGTCACACTATCCGACATTGGAATGCATCTGCCAACCCCTTTACCTGGCCAACTCCTTCTTCAGCCCCTCCGCCTCCACTCTCCGACCTGACTCTCTACTTATCTTTGTTTCGTCTGCAAACTTAGCCAGAGTGCCCTCAGTCCATCATCTAGACTGTTAACGAATAAGGTAAAAAGTTATGGTCCCAACACTGTGCCTTGCAGACCACCACTTGTCACCTGCTGCCATCCTGAGAAGGACCATTTTATCCCCACTCTCTGCTTTCTGTCGGACAGACAAGCTTCTGTTCATGCCTCTACCTGGCCTCTAACACCACGGAACCTTATCATACTCAATCATCTCCTGTGTGACACCTTGTCAAAGGCCTTCTTGACGTCCAGGTGGATAACATCCATTGGCTGTACTTGATCGAGCCTGTTCATTTCTTCTTCAAAGATTTCCAACAAATTTGATGGAAATCATGCTGACTTATCCTTGATGGAAATCATGCTGACTTATCCTTGATGGAATCATGCTGACTTTGCCCTATTTTACCAAACTCTTCCATGTATTCAGAAATCTCATTCTTCACAATGGATTCCAGGATCTTACCCATGACAAAAGTTAAGCGTTTTATTTTCTCTTTTCTTCCTTACTCCCTGGGTAAAAACAGATGTCACGTTAGTGGGTTTCCAATGCTCTGGGATCGTTCCTTTCTCGAGTGATTCCTGAAAAATCGCCATCATCACGTCAACTAACTCTTCAGCTATCTCCCTTATAACACAGGTATTTAATCCCTCTGGTTCAGGTTATTTAACCAACTTTAGCCATTCAGCTTTTTTCTAGTATGTTCTCCATGGTGGTGGCCACCATACTAAGCTCTAGCCCCTCACTCTCCTGAATGTTTGAGACATTATTCGTGTCTTCCACCATGAAACTGATGCAAAGTAATTATTCAATTCCTCGGCCATTTTCTTGGCCCCCACTACTATCTCTCAAGTGCCATTTTCGATCAATCCAATGCCCTCTTTTGCCTTTCTGTTATATTTTATATATCGAAAGAAACTCTTACAGACTTCTTTTATCTTACTGACTAGCTTACCCCCATATTTAATAATCTCCCTCCATATTTTACTTTGTTTGCCCTCTGTTTTGTCTTTGGAAGTTTCCCAACTTTGTGGTTTCCCACTGCACTTTGCCACATTATATCCTTTCTCTTTTGCTTTTATGTTATACATGACTTCCTTCGTCAGACATACTTACCTCATTTTCCATGTACCATGCCACTTTTTACTCGGGGTAAATCACTGCTGCATCATGAATAACACCAAAAAACTCCTGCCATTGCTGCTTCACTGTCTTTCCTGCTGGGCCCTTCTATCAGTCAATTCTACCCAACTCCTCTCTCATGCCTCTGTCATTGCCTTTATTCAGCTTTAATACCGTTACCTCTGATTCTAAATTCTCCATCTGAAATTGCAGAGTAAATTAAATCATATTATGATTCACTGCCTCCTATGATTTCCTTCACCTTAAGCTCCCTCATCTAGTCTGCCTGCACAAGCTGCCCAAAAAGCTATCTCATAGACATTCTACAAATTCCTTTTCTTCCAAACCACCATCAACCTGAATTCCCAGCCCACCTCCGTAATGAAAACCCACATGATTACTGTAACTTTGTATTTCCTACACATCTTTCTAGCTCCTGTGTATCTTGCACCCCAGCTCCTGACTACTGTTTGGTGGCCTGAACAGAACTCTAACTACTTTTTTTTAACCATTGTGATTTCTCAATTCTACCGACACAAACTCTATAACATTTGACCTTACTTCATTTCTTATTATTGATTTAATTTCATTTCTTAATAATAAGACAAACCCATCCCCTCTGTCCAACTCCCTATCGTTTTGATAGGATGCATATCCTTGAATATTCAGCTCTCAGTCCTGATCCTCTTGCAGCGACGTCTCCGTGATGGCGACCTGCCAATTTGTGTATGAGTCACAAGTTTATTTACCTTATTCGTTATACTGCATGCTTTCCGATATAACAGTTCAGCCCTGTATTAGCCTTTCCTCTTCTCATTGTTATTTGGTTTTCCTGTGTGTTTGAAGTTTGATTACTAACACTTTTCATGCTCTCTGCGTCTCTGTCGGAGATTTGAATAACTTAGAGTCATAGAGTCATAGAGATTTACAGCATGGAAACAGACTCTTCGGTCCAGCCCGTCCATGCCGAACAGATATCCCGACCCAATCTAGTCCCACCTGCCAGGACCCGGCCCATATCCCTCCAAACCCTTCCTATTCATATACCCATCCATATGTCTCTTAAATGTTGCAATTGTACCAGCCTCCACCACTTCCTCTGGCAGCTCATTCCATACACGTACCACACTGTGTGAAAATGTTGCCCCTTAGGTCTCTTTTATTTCTTTCCCCTCTCACCCTAAAACTATGCCTTCTAGTTCTGGACTCCCCGACCCCAGGGAAAAGACTTTGTCTATTTGTCCTATCCATGCCCTCATAATTTTGTAAACCTCTATAAGGTCACCCCTCAGCCTCCGACGCTCCAGGGAAAGCAGCCCCAGTCTGTTCAGCCTCTCCCTGTAGCTCGAATCCTCCAACCCTGGCAACATCCTTGTAAATCTTTTCTGAACCCTTTCAAGTTTCACAACATCTTTCCGATAGGAAGGAGACCAGAATTGCATGCAATATTCCAACAGTGGCCTAACCAATGTCCTGTACAGCCGCAACATGACCTCCCAACTCCTGTACTCAATGCTCTGACCAATAAAGGAAAACATACAAAACGCCTTCTTTTTGAGTTCTGCAGTCTTACTCCTCCTTTAATTCGCGTTTTCTAATTTTCCCTAAACTGACACCACCCCACCCCCATTTAACTTAAAGTCCAGTCTGCAGCCCTAGTTATGCGATTTGCTAGGACTCTAGTCCCAACACGGTTAAGATGAAGACCTTCGGATCGGAACAGTGCCCTCCTTCCCCAGTACTGGTGTCAATGTCCCATGATACAAACTCATTTCTCTCACATCAAACTTTGAGCCACGCATTTTCCTGCAGACCCTGTGCTAATTAGCTCATGGCTCAGGCCGTAATCCAGAGATGATTTCCTTTTTGATTCAGTTTTCTAATTTAGCTCCGAGCTCTTCGTATCCCTTAGCAGAACCTCTGCCCTAGTTTTATCTCTTTCGTTAGTGCCTACAAAGGCCACGACCAATGGATCTTTACCCTCCCACTCCAAGTTCCTCTGCAGCCCAGATGAGGTATCCCTTACCCAAACACCAGTAGGTAATGCAACTTTCAGGACTCTCTATCCCGATCACAGAGGACAGTCACTATGCCGCTAACTATACTATCCCCAATTACAATTACATTTCTCTTCGCTTGCCCCACTTGAAAGCTTCCCTCAACTCGGTGTGTGGCCAATATGCTCATCCTCCCTGGAGTCCGCATTTCCATCCACACAGGGAAGAAAACTCTTGAACCTGTTAGACTCGGACAGGGGCTGAGCTTTCCTGCCACTCTACCTCCTGGATCCCTCTATCTGCCTCACTCACAGCCAAACCCTCCTTTTTCTGACCACTGGTTGAATTTGAGTCAGTTGATCTAAGGAGTGTAACTGTCTGCTGAATCACAGCATCCCGGGAACTCTTCCCCTCCTTGATAGCTCACATTGTTTGAAGCTCAAACTCCAGCTCATCGACACAGAGCCAGAGTTCTTCTAGCTTGCAACGTTTACTCCAGACATGGTCACTGGGATCCACAGTGGGGTCCACCACTCCGACATCATAGAGAAACAACACATCACCCGACCCTGCATACTTATTTTAATTAACTATTATTGAATTGTTCCTTTACAATTTTTAATTGTTTTTGGACAGCTGCTTATGCAAGTTGTAACCAATAAATTAACATGATTCAATTTAACACAGATTCAAATGTAACCCACTCCCTATTAGCAAATCGGATCACATTCTCCCTTTGTCAAACCTGCTCATTATCTTCTGAAAGATTTCTGACAGACTTGTCAGTGGGACCACTCCTTAATGAAGCCATGCTGACTCAGCCCTATTTTACCATGCACCTCCAGGTACTCTGCAATCTCATTACTAGCAATGCACTCTAAATCCGATTAACGACCGATGCCAGGCTAAACTGCCCTATGAATTCCTGTATTTTGCCTTTCTTCCTTCTTACACAGAGATTTTACATTATCCATTTCCAGTTCTCTGGGACTCTGTCTGATGATAGTTATTCCTGAACAGTCACGACCAATGGTTTCACAATCTCCTCCGCTAATTCCTTCAGAACTTTGGTTGTTATCTGTCCAGTCTGTGTGATTTATCCATTTTCAAACATTGCAGCTTCCCAGTACCTTCTACTCAGCGCCGATCATTACATCCATCTCTCACCCTTGACTCGCTTGAAGTTCTGGAATGTTCCTAGTGTCTACCATTGTGATGATTGATGGAAAGTACCTTTTCAGTTCATTCTCCAATTCTTTGTTCTCCATTTCTCTGCAGTCAGCCTCAATTTCTGGTTGTCCAATGTTCACTCTCCCCTTTCATACATCTTAACAAAACTCATGCAATCTCCTTTTCTAAAGCGAACTAGTTTACATGTTTCATGTTCACCGCTTTCTTGCTTCTTAAACTGTACTCTGCTGCTGTATAAAGGCTTCCCGATCTTAGACAGGCTGAGTAAGAGCATTCCTGTTAACTGACTGTTGAAAATAAATTAATGTAACTATACAAATCCTTTTGCCCATCATTGTGTAGCGTGGTGGCACAACACTGCTGCCTCACAGGGTCAGGGACTCGGGTTCAATTCCAATCTCTGGACCCTTTCTTTGTGGAGCTTTTTACAATCTCCCCGTGTCTGCATTGGGAGAATTAACTACTTTCTCTCTTCACAATATGTTTCTGTGTTTGTTTCAGATTTCTGCTATCTACAGTATATTTGTTTGTGTTTGATGGAGAATTGCTGCAAGTATGACGGCTTTATTGTAAAAGTGGCATTGGTGCTCGGGGTCCCCGTGTGCTTGGGATTCTTGCCCAGCTACTTATGTGAGTGCATGTCCCTGATTACCTACTCTGTCTCTCTCAATCCCTGAGTCCATCTGTCACTGCATGCAGCCTTTCATCGAGCCACCCCTGGATTCCCACACCCCATCGCCTGGCACTGGATGCTCCCTATGAAGGGAGCGCACAAAGACACTGGGCACGTTGTGAACTGCTTGGGATGCGGGGTAAAGACCCTGACATTTAAAAGAACAGAATAGCTGAAATCCAATTGAACAGCAAAGTAGAGTAAACAGGCTGAATGGCAGCCATCTGTTCTGACATTTTCTGGTCTTTTGGACTAAGTTCTGTTTATCCTCGTCCATCTATAAATAGATGCTCCATATGTATACCTTGTCACACAGGTTTGGTGAAGGTGATAGATATCAGATCCTATGGTCATTGCGACTGATTCGTTGGGCTCCACTTTCCTGGTTAATGAGATCACACTAAGTCTTTATTGTCAAGTCTATCCATTTTAAAGTAAAGGCCTTGCCAGAGTTGTGCTTTAAGGATATCTGAATGTTGGGGAAACTAGATTATGCGACGTACCAGTGAGGTTAGGAATAGGAAGGTAGTACAGTTAAAAACACGGCCAAAGAGTAGGGATGCAGCACTTGCAATATGTGGATCATTGGGATTCCTGGGTCGACAGGATATACACAAGAAGGACGGGATGCATCTAAACTGGCAACAATCTCCGATATGTGGGTCATTGGGATTCCTGGGTCAGTATGAAATACACAAGAAGGACGGGATGGACGTGAACCAGCAGCAATTTCCTGGCAGGCAGGTTTGTTATTGTCACTCAGGAGGGTTTAAACTAGTGTGGTGGTGGTGGGGGAGGGAGGGAGGGTGGAGCCAGAGCAGTACATCCACAAGCACAGTGACTGAAGAGTAGTTGGAGACTAATCCCAGTACAGCTAAGAACAACAACAAACTGGCAGTGGGGAGTGAACACAATGGGACTGGCAGTCTGAAGTGTGCTGATTTTAATGTGAGCAGTATGACAGGTAAGACAGATGAGCTTGGAGCTTGGAGTTTGAATGAGTATATATAACAATTTTATAAATATTACAGAGATTTGGTTGAGAGAGAAATCAGAAAACTGCCAATTAAATGGATCCAGAGAGAGTTGAATAATGTGCAGTGAGAGGCTGGAGGCTGTTGTTTGAAGCATAATAATCATCCAGCAGTTTGTTAGAATTGGACAGAATGTGATGCAATGTACAGATTGAAGGGACAAGGGAGGAAGCATAAATTGTCTGTTTTACTGTTTTACTGCTTTACTGACAGTCTTTCTGCTTTATTGACAGTCTTTTGTAATCACCTGTTACCAGGGAATTGTCGAGGAGAATTTACATCAGAGAAACTCAGGTCAGGATCTGATGGAGTTGGGCTGAATTGTATTTATTTCAATGCAAGAATAATTATGGGTAAGTCCGATGAACTGACAGCCTGAAACCGAACTTGGGACTATAATGTTGCGGGTTTACAGAGACTTGGTTGAGAGAGGGAAAGGGCTGGCCATTCAACATTCCAGGGTTTCATTGTTTTATGCGAGATGGAGAGGAAGGTAAAAGAGGTGGACGAGGTGTTTTACACGTGCACTTGAATAGGACATACAGGAGGGACCATCCACTGCAGCAATATGGGTAAAGCTCAAAAATTAGATGGCTGCAAGCACTGCGTTATTATAATCCCTCCAACAGCCACGGAGGGATGGAGAAACGAATATGTAAGTCGATTAAGGAAAGGTGTATTAGAAACAGAGTGGTCATAGTGAGTGACTTTAGCATCCCCAATAATGACCGGGAGTCCCTTGGAGCAAGAGGCTTAGACGGAGCAGAATTTGTTAACTGCAACAGTATGTGGATAGTCCATCGAGAGGAAGTGCCATACTGGACCTCGTATTGGCTAATGAGCCTGGCCAGGTAACTGACCTTTCAGTGGGACATAATATTAGAAAGAGTGATCACAGCTCCTTCAGAGTTAAGATAGCTAAGAACACGGATAAGTCAGGACCTTGTGTGAAGCTACTGAATTGGCGGAAGGCAAATTATCTCAGAATCAGGCAGAGCGAGGACGTGTCAATTGGGAGGAACTGCTATCAGGCAAATCCACATTGTGTATGTAAGAACTGCTTGTTAAATCCTGACAGTATAATCATCTGGTGAACGTCCTCCCGACAGCACGAATTTCACTCTATTTTGTTTGAACACATATTTCAAGGCCGCTGCATATCAGACAACAGGATGAGATAAAGGATGATTCTGCTCTGTGTCCTTCGTAGGGCCAGCTTGTCTCCCAAGGCACCTGATGTCTTTATTGTGGCTTAGAGAGCTTCAGAATTAATAAGAGCACTGAAGGAGGCCATTTAACACATTGTACAATGACGAGCTCTCCAACATCACAATTTGAAAACAGAAAGAACAGTGTGTGTGTGTGAGAGAGAAAAATTAACAGTGAAAAAGGAAGTCAAGAGAGATAAAAGGAATGGATAGAAAACGGAGCGACAGAGTAAGTGAGATCAAGGGGTGTCAGATGAGTGTGAAGTTAGATCAGAAAACAGCATGAGGACAAATACACAGAAATTTTATGTAGAACTACCACAGATTGCAAGCCCTTTGTCTGGTGCTGTACCCTGTGAGCACTATGCTGTCATCCCAAATCATTAATCGCCAATAATGTCACAGAGCTGGGTCGCTGACGGCTGAACAAGGTCCAAAATAGCATTAGATTGGTTCCAGGGAGAAGGTGAATTAATTTAAATATTCTGGGCTAACAGGAACTGTAGTCCCTCTAGACAATGTGTGAGAGACAGGGTGAGAGAATCTCAGTGAGGGGATCACTGACTGGGGGGAAATCAGCATCTCAGCTGTGGGTCAAATGATGACTGATAAAGGTTGAACACCTCGTCCGTGGTTTTGTAATTCACCTTTCAATTCATATAGCTCCACATTTTAAGTGTATTTTAACAGACTTGTCTCTTTGTAGTTTTCATGTTTTGGTATGTGCAGAAATGCTTTATTCTTGTCCCTGTATTTTGTGGTAAATAAACACATTTTGTTACTGAGGAAGAAAGGACCTGTTCTGATAGGACAGTCTTTGTCTGAACTGTGCTGGGACCATAGTCCGAGTGAATCCTAACTAAAGCTGTAGACAGAGCTCAAAACTGATTAGGAGTCTGTGTGCGTTGGCAGGGTTGGAGGTTCTGTTATAGGGTTTTATTAGAAAAGAGGAGGTAAGAGTACAGAGCTCAGGAGAGGTTATTAAAATCTCCAGCACAGTGCAAATAGGACACAGTGTATGAAAAGTGTAAGCAATCAAACTTCAATCACACTGGACAAACAAATGACAATGAGAGGAGAGACCGTTAATACAAGATTGAAGGGGTTAGACCTGAATGCATGCAGTATAAGGAATAGGATAAATGAGCTTAAGGCACAGATTGAAATTGGTAGGTATGACGTGATGGACATCACAGAGAGGTGGCTGCAAGGGGATCAGGATATTCAAGGACATATATCCTATCGAAAAGATAGGTGGCAGAGGGAGTGGGTTAACATTATTATTAAGAAATTAAATTAAATCAATAGTAAGAAAGAAAGTAAGTCAGATGGTGTAGAATCTGCGTGGGTAGAATTGAGGAACCACAAAGGTAAGACAACCACAGTTGGAGACTTGCTCAGGCCTCCAAAGAGTAGTCAGAAGCTGGGGCACAAGATACACCAGGATATAGAAAAGATCTGTAGAAAAGGCAAAGTTACAGTTATCATGGGGTATTTCGATATACAAGTGGAATGGGAAACCAAGTTGGTCGTGGATCGCAAGAAAAGGAATTTGAGGAATGTATACAGGCTGGCTTTTTGGAACATCATGTGGTGGAGCCCACTCAGGAACAGATGACACTGGATTTAATGATGCAGGCTAGATAAGGCAGCACAAGGTGAAGGAAAACTTCAGAAGCAGTGATCAGAACATTGTTGAATTTATTTTGCAATTTTAGAGAGAATTTAGAATCAGAGTTAACAATAATTCAGCTGAATAAAGGCAACTGGAGAGGCATAAGGGAGAAGCTGGGTAGAGTTGACCGGGACAGGGGTCTAGCAGGAAAGACAGGGGAGTGGCAATGGCAGGTGATTCCGAGATTGATGCAGGAGAAACTGCAGAGATTCATGCTGAGTAATAGAGGCATGGTACAGGGCAGATGAGGCAACCAGGGCTGACAAGGGAAGTTAGAGATTGCATATATTCAAAAGAGCAAGCATATAATGCTGTGAAGGGCAGAAGGAAACTGGAGAATTGGGGCCAACAGAAAGCAAGAAAAAATAAATAAAGAGGGAGAAGATTAAATGTGGGGGTAAGCTAACCAGAAATATAAAGGAAACTATAAGAGATTCTTTAGATATATAAAGTGCAAAAGAGAGGCAAAAGTGAATATGGACCACTGGGAAATGATGCTGGAGAGATGGTAGTGGGAAACAAAGAAATGGCTGAGGAACTTTGCATCAGCCTTCACGGTTGAAGACACGAGTTATTTCCCAAGAATTCAAGATAGTGAGAGGGTAGTTCTTGGCCATCACCACGAAGAACTTGCTAGAAAACGGAATGGCCTGAATGTGGATAACTCACCTGGACCAGATGGACTACACCCCAGCCTTGAATGGGAGATAGCTGAAGAGTTAGTGCAAGCGTCAGTGGTAATCTTTCAGGAATGACTAAAATCAGGAAAGGGCCAAATGGCTGTATAATTGCGAGCATGACACCCCGTTTATTAAGAGAGTTAAGCACAAGATGGAAAAATGCAGACTGATTAGCTTGGTTGTGGGTAAAATCATGGATTCCATCGTGAAGGATGGGATTTCTGGATATTTGGTAAAATAGAACAGAGTCAGCGTGGTTTCATCAAAGGGAGGACATGCCAGACAAACCGTCTAGAATAGCTAGAGGGAGTAATGAGCAGATTAGATCAAGGAGAACCAATAGATGTTATCCATCTGCATCTCAAGAATTCTTTGACAAGGTGCTATGCATGAGGCTATTGAGAAAGGTATGGGCCCATGGTATTAGAGGCAAGGAGCTAGCATGGATAGAAGTTTGGCATGTCTGACAGAAAGAAGGGAATGTGGATTAAAGTGTCCTTCTCAGGATGGCAGCCAGTGACAAGTGGTGTTCCACAAGACTCAGTTTTGGGACCACAACTTTTCACTTTGTGCATTCATTATCAATATGAAGGAACTGAGGGCATTCTGGCTAAGCTTTAAAACAGTGCAAGGATAGATAGAGGGACAGGTAGCATTGAAGAGGTGGTTCGGCTGCAGGAGGGTGCTCGAGCGCATCTCCTTAACTTCCCACAGCTCCCCCCTTGAACTCCACCCTTCCAACTGCAACAAGTTAGAACCTTGTTGATGCTTGCCTTCCATCCCACCAACTTCAGGCTACAACGTATCATGCTCCGCCTTTTCTGCCACCAACAGTCAGACCTCACCAACAGAGATCTACTTCCCTCCCTACCCCTATCATCATACTGCTGAGACCATTCCCTCACAAACTCCCTCGTTAGGTCCACGCAACCCCACCAAGCCACCTTCCACTCCCGACACCTTCCCTTGCCACTACAACAGGTATGAAACCTGTGCCAAAACCTCCCTTCTCATCTCCACCCAAGGCCCCAAAGCATCCTTCCACATCAGGCAGAGAACATCCTGTGCATCCAAATATCTCATCTCGTTTGTCCATTGCTCCTGGTCTCCTCTACATTTGCGAGATATGACGTCAATTTGCAGAACGATTCAGAGAACACTCTCGGACACACACACCCAACAACCCCACTGCCCTGTGGCTGAATCCTTCAACTCCCCCTCCCACTCCGCCAAGGTCTTGCAAGTTTTTGGCCTCCTCCACTGCCAAATTCTAGCCACCTGATGTCTGAAGGGAGAACGCATCATCTTCTGCCTTGGGACCCTCACAACACACGATATCAAGGACAATTTCACCAGTTTCCTCATCTCCACTCCCTCCACCTTATCCCAGATCAAGCCCTCCAACTCAGCACCGCCCTCTTGAACTGTCTTAGCTGTCCATCTTCCTTCTCATCTATCCACTCCACCTTCCACTCTGACCGATCACTATCACCACCCACCTTCTTCTAGCAATCACCTTCCTCCCAGCCCCAGACCCTCCCATTTATCTCTCTGCCCCTCCCTGCCCACCCCACATTCCTGATGAAGACTTTATGCCTGAAACGTCGAATCTCCTGCTCCTCGGATGCTGCCTGACAGGCTGTGCTTTTCTATGCCCACACTTTTTGACTCTGATCTCCGGCATCTGCGGTCCTCACTTTCACCTGCTGAAGGATTTTCACAGGTTTGGAGAGTGAGCAAAGAAGTGGCAGATGGAGTACAATGTGGAAAAGTGTGGGAATGCATTTTGCCAGAATGAATAGAGGCATGGACTTTTTTTTTAAAGCGAGCAAATTCAGAAGTCTGAAGTGCAAAAAGACTGAAGAGTTCTAGTCCAGGACTCCTGAAAGGTAAACTTGCAGGTTGTCAGTAGTTGGGAAGGCAAAGACAATGATGGCATTTATTTCAAAAGGGCTTAAATATAAAAGCAGGGATGTACTTCTAAGGCTCTACAAGGCTTTAGTCACGTCACATTTGGATTATTGTGCGCAGTTTTGGGTCCCATATTTCAGGAAGGATGTACTGGTCCTGGAGTGTTTTCAGACGAGATCCACGAGAATGGTGCCAAAAATGCAAAACTGGCATGTATATGAAGAATATTTGAGGGCTCTGGGTCTGTATTTGACAGAGTTCAGAAGAATGTTAGGAGGCCTAATTGAAACTTAGAGAATACTAAATGACCTGGGACAGATGGATGTTGGGAAGATATATGCAATGGTAGGAGAGACTAGTACCCGAGGGGACAGAGTAAAGTGAAGACCTTTTCGAACAGAGATAAGGAGAAACCTCTTCAACCAGAGAGTGGTGAATCCATGGAATTCACTGCCACAGATGTCTGTCGAGTCCAGATCATTGAGTATATGTAAGAGTGAGACAGTTAGGTTGTTGACTGTAAAGGGGATCAAGGGTTACAGATAGAAAGCGGGAGAATGGGGTTGAGAAGCTTAACAGCCATCATTGAATGGCGGAGCAGGCTCAATGGGCCTTATAACCAAATTTCTGCTTCAATATCTTCTGGTTATATGGTTAATATTGGCTCTCCTCATTCCTCATTGGAGTTGTATTCTTTAATTTGATCTTCAAATGATTTATAAAAAGTAACATTTCAGTACTGATGATTGGGAATTATCATGTTCCCTCCCTCCAGTCTCAGCAGCCATGCCCCCAATATCATAATCACACTGCAACTGGAATCCAGTGAATGGTACGTAATCACAGTTGATTGACATCGATAACATTAACAGCATGACCCTCACCTGCCCTCATATTTTCTGTTAACACATCCATGCCATGTGTGTTATCACTCATGCTGTCGTAGGTACATTTTCCTGTCAGATTGCGTACAAGAAAAGTTCTCTCCATATTTTACTGACATTATAATTACTGATCAGTAGTTACAGACTGTATGTTTCCATTTATAAACGGAGAAACTTGTTTATGTTCTGACAAACCGTTGACATTACTCATATATCTAATGCAGATTGAATGATTACACGCATTCAATCTACCATCTCCAATATTCCTTCCCTCAGTCACCCCCACATATTCCATGCCAAATATGTAAATTTTAAACGTTCTTTTTAATTTTAATAAAACCAATATTGAATTGAAAGGGGTTAACTGGAGATATTTGTTCAGTGACTGTAATTAATGTCAATCTCCGTGGATCCTAATTATCCCATTAGAGAGTTTCCATCGTTGAATGATAAATGGGCTCTGTCAATGTGTTATCCCATAGTATGAGTAGGAGCATCGCTGACAGCACTAACAGGGATCAACTGCTCGAGAGAAGGGGGGAAGTGATCAGAATCTGAGAACATTAGACTGGAACGTTACAATAATGGTTCAGAATGTGAGGACCTTGGATTGGAATGTTCCAACAATGGATCAGAATCTAAGGTCAGTAAACTGGAATGGTACAACAGTGTATCAGAATCTGAGAACTTTAGACTGGAATGTTCCAAGAATGTATCAGAATCTGAGAACATTAGGCTGGAATGGTTCAACAATGTATCAGAATCTGAGATCATTAGACTGGAACATTGCAATAACAGACAGGAGTTTATCCTCGGGCCTTTACTATCTTTCGCTGCCTTGGATATCATTAGCATCACGGATCCAGGATATCCTTTGGATTATTCAAGGTGGTTACTATCCCATCCTCGCTATAGTTGGTGTTCCTGGTAAGTCATTATATTTGTCTACTAAACCGGGTTGGATGAATTTCTGCTCATGATATATACATTTTGGAAAGTACAAGACAATGTCTTCAGTTCCAAACAAAAACTCCTTTCCTTCTAAATTATAAGTATCAATCTACTATTCATAAATTACTCACTGATATGCGACAAGGAACCAGAATGTTCTCAAACTCCATAATCCATGTTGTCCTTCACAGATTTACATCTCCAGCTCCTCTCCACTCACCAACCCTTTCCATTTCCACCGTAATGATATCCCAGTCTCGTTCTCAGTTTCAGTGCAACTTCTGAATAAACCATGATTTGTGCCTTTTTAAAATTCTGATGCAACAGTTTCAAGTTCATTCTACACACATATCGGTCACTAAATAATTGTTGTTGAGGATGTTTAACTTGTTCTCTGCACAAACGGGACAACAGTTTATGGTGTTCAAGCCATTGACTCATACTCTAGAGCCACAGAATAATACTCTGTTGATATCCCATGAGGGAAATTGGTGGAATTTAAAAGTAACGATTTTCATTTGCTCTAAAAGCCCTTCTGCTTGTCCCAAGTCCTTAAGGGAAGTCAATGTGCCATTCTTCCCTAGTCAGATTTCAGTGTGACTTCTGTGATGAAAAGCCAGCAATAACTACCTGACAGCACCAACTCTTCCGAAAAATAGATTTAGTGTAACATTTGGTTGAACAACTCGATTAGCTCATTGTCTCAAGGCAAAATTAAATTCAGCCAAACAGTTTGATTTACACCGCAAAATACCCACCTCCAATCAAGATTGAATTTAGTATATTGAGAATCTTAAAAGCCAATGACACGATCCAATGGTTTGGCGGGGGTACAATACCGTGGGAAATTGAGCAGTTGAGAGGAGAACTGCTAAGTTACCAGCATGCAAAGATTGCCTGAAACATAGCTCTCCTCTCGGTACCTGTATTGATTCGTAACTGGTAAAGCTGGATCCCAAAGAAGAAATCAAGACAGGAGTATAGAGAAGAACCGAAAGCTTCTTGGTTTTGAGATTAGAAGTTTTGTTTTGTAGGTCTTAATTATGAGTATAACCGGACAAGTATCGTGGGGTTGGGGGAGGTAAAAGATAGGTTAGAGGAAGAAGTTGTAAATAGACGTTCGTCTGTTATTCCCTGTTTTCCTTAAGAAATAAAGTTGTTAATTTTTACTTTAATTGGTTTTGCACTCTAGAATTGTCACAGAATATGCAGAGGATAAAACTTTTCCCTGTTGCTGGTTTTAAATTAAGCAGGAGAATTTATCCTATGTTGTAACACTACAACCCCACAGGAATGTGTTTTACTCTTTGCTGTCCAGTGGAACAGCTGAACCAAACATTCAATTCAAGGTCGGCATAACATGCTGCCCTGACTAGGGCTGCATACATCCTGTGAGAGAAGAACAGAAGTAAAGATAGCTCCCTTCCTATGTCTGTTTCCCGTATTCCTACAGCTCAGTTCTATGCAGGTCGGTGATCATCCCCTATTTTATGTGAATTCAATCTCATTGAAATTCTCCCCGAAAGTGATGCACGTCTCCATACGCAAATCTGGTGTTGGATTTATTGATGCTAACGTACAGATGTAAGGGAGTTATAAATTCCATGTCAGTCGTAGTGCAAAGAGAACGAATGGCTTTTTGTGGCACAGGGAAGAAACTGCGATGTCAAAGTGAGAGAAAATTTTTATTGCGATCATCCCTGAGAGTGTTGTTGAGGCAGTATTTGAGATACTGTGGATAGACTTCCTCTCAAGTTTCACCAGACTAATCCCTGGGATAATGGCACCACGAGCAGTGAGTGAAGCTCAGTGAGTGAATAAGAGGTGGTTGCATTGAACCTTAAGAGGGATGGACAATCACTCATGATGTTCTAACCCGGCACTGATACGGTGATAAATTCCATGGCTTTGTTTTTTTAACTCGGGTTTCATGGTTCTCAATAGGTAAAGAGTCTCTGAGGACGTCCCCCTCATCCCACCCCCACTCCACATGTTGATTGAGAGCGACAGAGGGTCAGTCATTAATAAACTCTCCCCATATTAATATAGTGTTTTTAGTGTGTGATCCTGCACTGAACGCCATGTTATCCACAATCCCGACAATATCCACAATACCTTCATTCTAAAACAGATAACTATTCCCACCAGCTTCTGACGACTTGGAGAACATGGGCCTGCCTTCTCAGAGATGGAAGATGCCTCTCTGAGACTTGACACAAAACATCTGGCTTTCTTCCTCACTGCCAGCGTTAAACCCCGTTAAAGTGTCATGTGTCCCACATGTAATGGAGCCACGAGGAATATCATGGAGCCGTCTCTGAATGCATTCTTTGCTTCATTGATTTCTCAGGTTGGAGCATCAATGACACCCTCCTGTGTCTCGAGGTGCTAAATGACCTCCTCCAAGTCCCATGCAACAGGTTAATGGGTCTGACTTGACCCTGCCTGTTCCTGTTTAACAGATCAATGTGGTAACCAGACTCCTCTTCTTCCTGTGGAACATGCAGGAGGATTGAATGGGCTATCCCTCTCTTTGTTCAGTAGTTTCTATGGGCTGAATGGCTTCCACATATCCGTTTCTAACATGCTTGAGATGCTGAATGAGCTTTTCATTTAACTGTGGAAATGTAAATTGTCTGGCCTTGCTGTTACATGAATGTTACCGACACTTTAACGGCACAAGCCTGAATGTTGTCCGGGTCTTACTGCACATAGACTGGTTCAGGAGCTGAGGTGTGACACATTGTTCTGAACATTGGGTGATCTTCAGTGACCATCCCCATTTCAGATCTTATGATGAGGAGAGACAGTGATAAAGCAGCTGAAGATGTTTGTTTTGAGGCAGCTACCCCGAGGATCTCCTGCCGAGATGTCCCCGGACTGAGAGGATTGTCAGTCACCGACCACAAACATCTTCCTTTGTGCTCTGAAAGACCCCAAACCAGTGGGGAGGGTACACCTGATTCCCATTAAGCTCAAATAAGTAGGTGGTCCTGATGCTATCCTCATTCAAATACTGCCTTGTTTTTGAATTCATTCTTTCCTGAGCCCCTGTGTTCACCTCTTGTTCATATCAATGGATGATAGTGTATGTGTAGGGAGTATTTTCCTCTCATAGAGGGTAATCAATGCCAGGAATTATTTGGGCTAGAGACTGAGGTGAGTTACATCACGGATATTATTGAAAGAGGTGGTACATGAATTTTTGACCTGTCAGACAGCTAAAGGGTGTGAAGAATTGGATATTAAAGACGAGTTAATGCCAACAGTAGATCAGCCATGATGGTATACAATGGCTTGATCGCCCGAGTTACCTAATCTTGCGCCTTATGTTCTCATGTTCTGTAATTACAAAGTTAATGATTGTAATTTTCCTGAACATTCTGTTATTGCATGTTGCAGTAAGAGAGAGTAAAGTATTTTGTGAGTCATTTCTGGGTGAAGTATGGGGCTGTATTCACAGTGAATCTGGGTTTCCAACATGACCAACAAATGAAGCACAAGTTGCAGAGAGGAGACACTCTGTAAAGACACCAGTGGTGTCTTTCGAAACCAACATGGTTTTCCAAATATCGTTTTCCAAACCACGACAAACCGTGTGTGACAGTCTTGAGTGATTGAATGATATCCTGTGTTTCTGTGGAAACGGCATTTGGAGCAGGTGGCCTCCATCTGGTACTTTAAGGAGCTGTGAGGAGCTGAATGGAACATAGGAACATAGGACTGAGCAGCAGGAGTGGGCTATTAGACACTTTGTCACTGCTCCACCACTCAAAAAGTGATGTGATTGTGGTCTCAGCACCACTTTTCTGCCTGGACACCATTTTCCTACATTCACGTGTTTGTCAAATGTTTGAATACAACACAACTTTGAATAAATGTAATCATCCAGGCACCACAAACTTCTGGGAAAGGGAATTTCCATTTGAACAATCCTTTGAGAATTTCTCATTTGTGCTCCAACCACTGTTGGAGGCTCATTGTTTCCTTATCCAGTCCCACTCCCCCACTGGTTACAACAAATTTTAAATGCAACCAGTTTAGTTAGGTGGCCAATGACATAGACATCAGAGCTCATTTTCTAGAAAATATGTGAGACACAGAAATTTGAACTCATAGAAAATGGTAAATTGACAGACTGTCCCAAACATTATTCTGCCTTTGAAGTCATTTTGCTCACACAAGATGCTGGTAATGGGATTTCTTTCTGCAACAGTTGGATTTGGCTGAATTCCGTTTGTTTCAGGCAGTGGGGAGATTCCCATGAATCCTCACCAGGAATCCTTCACGAATGGTAAAGATAACTCAGGGATTTTATGGTCTCACGCTTTGCTATTGGGCGGAACAAAGTAAGAGAGAGAGAGATCAATCGGCTGCTGCTTCTCAGGCAGGGAGCATTTTTCTCCATCTCTGTGTTGGAACATACAATAACATCAACGGAACACCAAACTCGACAATGTGCGATCTCAGCTCTCTGGGGGAATACAGAGCATTTATGAACGATCATTGTCATTCTCTACTCCACGAGCATAACGGGAGATCTGGAGAAAATGTCACAATGGGGCTTAAGAAGATCATAAATGATGTGGCAAGATGATTTCTAACATTAATCTCACCAAAGCCCACGTCGCTCAGATTCTACAGAATCTTGTAATGTACAGCGTCAAAACAGCAAGGAGGAGCAAACATTGATGGGAGTTATATATCAAAGTGAAAGCTGCAATACAAATGCTGGACATGTTATAAAACAGGAAAATGAGATATACACATTTGTGGGTACTGCGGTAATAATGTCCTGTTTACATTATATCTAAACTGTGTTAACCCAACTGAATGCTAATGCTGGGAAAAATGGATTTCATGAGCATGTGTTAGATAGCTGGCATTAACATTTTGTCGAGCACTGAGCTACCGATCAGGTTATTTAGAAATTGGTGTTGGATGATCAGAAAAGCTAATTGAAAACTTTACTGTAAAGGGCCTTTTGGGAACAGTGATCACAATGCATTGTTTTTCTTTTATGCTGTTTGAGTACACGGTAGTTTTTGTTTTATTTGAAGTAACTGTCATAAATCTGAATCATGCAAGCCCTGAAGGTGTGAGGAGAAAGTGGGCACTGCAGCTGCTGGAGATCAGTGGCGCTGGAAAAGCACATTCAGGCAGCGTACTGGGAGCAGGAGCATTGACGTTTCGGGCACAACCCTTTATCAGGAATGAGGCTTCTGGGTCAAGGGGGCTGAGAGATAAATGAGAAGGGGGTGTGGCAGGAGACAGGTTGCTAGGAATGTGATAGGTAGATGAAGGTGGTGTTGAAAGTGGTAGGTGATGAAGGGAGACAGAACGCCTCATCTACTGCATCCTTAAAACTCAGTGTGGTCTTCTCTACATTGGCGAGACATACGTGGATCATTTCAGAGAACATCGCTGGAACAGCCACATTGACTAACTCCACCACCTTGTGGTTGAACACTTTAACTCTCCTTTCCACTCTGCCAAGGACATGAGAGTCCTGGGCCTCCTCCATCGCCAAACCCTAACCACCCGAAGCATGGATAAAGAAAGTTTCCTCTTCTGCCTTGGGACCATCCAACCACAGGGGATTAATGTAGATTTCACCAGTATCCCCATTTCCCCTAACTCCACCTTATCCCAGTCCAATATTCCAACTCAGCACACTCCCCCTTTTGAACGTTCTTATGCATTCATCTTCCTTCCCATCAATCTGGTCCATCCTCCTCTCTGGCCTAACCCTTTCAGTCTCACCTTTAACTACCTATTAGATCAATGGAAGCAGCTTAGAAAAATGCCAAGTTTTGTAGTAAGTTAGTGGATTTGGAGAAATATAGGACCCAGCAACGGATGACCAAGAAATTGATAAGGAAATCAAAAAGAGAAACAGCATGCAGACAAAAGAAAACCATAAAGACTGCTAAAGAAAACCATAGAGACTGCTAAAGAAAAACAAAAAGACTGCTAAAAAAATAAAGACTGCTTTAAAAAAACTTACATCAGTGTATGAAACAAAAGTAAAAACAAGGTCAAATGTGGAACAGTAGGTGTGCGGACAGGGTAATTTATTGTAGAGAACAGAGAAATCACAGGGGAAAGAAACAGGTTCTTTGTGTCTATCTTCAAGGCAGAATATCCAGAAATTCTCCCAGAAATACCAAGTGACCATGGGACTTGTGTAAGTAATGTCTAAGACCATTCTTATCAGTGTTGAGGTCATCTTTTAAAAGAAAGCTGGATTGAGTATTTATAAATCTGGCAGATCAGATGTACTTCATACAAGAATTTCAGAGGAAGCAAAAATAGGCGTATTGATTGCATCTCAGATTTTCATGTTATTTTCCAATACATTCCCGAAAGATATTTAGCCAATTTGGATATGGCAAAAGTTATAAATATTATCCAATAGTTAAAGAAAGGATAAAGATGGAGAGTGGTGAACTACAGATCAGTTAACTTGTAATCCACGGTCGGATGTCTCTTGGGCTGAATTACAAAGAACGTGTTACTGGATATATAGAAGGTAATGGGAAGTCTGGGGAGGATGATAATGCATCGATGAAATGAAAACCATAAGTGACAAACATTTTTTGGAATAGTTTGAAGATGATTCTTGTGGAGTAGGCAATGAGGAGCTAATGGATAACGTATCGTTGGATATTCAGGAGGATCTTTTTTTTAAGAACTCTCCCACTATCATCATAAGAAAAGTTAAACTGAAAGGAATTGGGAAGAACGCATGCAAATAGGAAACTAAAAATTAGGTTTACATTCATGTGAATGTAATTGGAATATAGAAGATGTCATGCACCAGCTGTATATAGTGTTGCTGAGACTAAACTTAGAGTATTGTGTACCGTTTGGAGTCCCAATCGAAGATAGAATCTACTGACTACAGAGGAACTGCAAAAGGTATTTTCCAGACTAATCAATAAAATGGCAAGATTGTCTGATGGGGAAACTCAGCCTGTGATCTCGAGTTTCAAAACATGAGAGGTGATTGTAGTGAAACTTAGAAACTTAGGAACATTGAGGGGTCTGAATAGCAGAGAGACATGGAGAAGTTCAAAGCAGGCGAGATTAGGGAGAATCCCACGATATTCTGCACGGACAAGTAGAACAGAATAATCAGCAAACAGTTAGTGTCCATTAGAAACCAAAGGGGCAATCAGTGCGTCAACCCGGAGAACATTGATAGATTGTTACATGTAAACATCACAGCTGTTTTACTTGGGAGAAGGATGATGCAGGTACAGAATTCGAGAAGATGGACTGGAAAGCTCTTGAAGAGATTGATGTAAAATACGAGCAGGAGTTTGAGGCTTTGTCTGGTGTAAAATTCGACCAATCTGCAGGTCTGGATACTGTTGGAGTCAAGGGAGGAAAGACCCTGACTGGAAATTTTAATTAGAATCTGACCATAGGGGAGGTGCCAGAGGACTGGAGAGCAGCTAATATGATTCCAAATTCACAGTAAGGGTGGTAGAGATTTTCCAAGGTAACTATAGATGAGCGAGTACTAGATCACTGTTCAGGAAACTACTGGAGAAAATAGAGAAGGAGAAAATTGAACTCTAATCAGAGACGCAAGGTTTGATCAGGGATAATCATCATGACTTTATCAGAGTGAAGTCGCATCTAATGAATTTGATTGAATTATTTTGAGGAGGTCGCTTATTTAGTTTTGCAGCAAGGCCTTTGACAAAGTTCCGCATGGGAACCTGAAATAAATAAAGCAAAATTTCAGAGTATCGAGGGAAACTTGAAAAGTTACTACGAAAATTGTCTTAGTGTCAGGAGTCAGAGGGTGGTGGGAGAAGGCTGTTTGTGTGACTGGAGACCAGTGTCCCCTGGTGTACCACAGGGATCAATGCTGTGTCCCTAATTGTTGGTAGCATTCATAAATGGTATAGATGTGAATCTGGAGGGGGAGTGGGTGGATGGGTGGGAGTTGTGATAAGTAAGTTTGTGTTTGACAAAAAGATTGGCCGGGTGGTTGGCAGTGAGGAGGAAGTTCTGATTTTTCAGGAAAATACAAGTGGAATGATCAGATGGGCAGATCAATGGCAGATGGAATGTAATCCTGATAAATATGAGGTGATTTACTTTGTAAGGAGGAACCAGACATGGGGTGTACACAATGATTGGCAGCACGCGAGGAAGCTCACAGGGTGTTTCTCCACACATCCCTGAATGTGACTGAACAGGGTAATGGACTAGTTAAGAATTGAACCTTGGGTGGAGCGTTTATTATTCAGGGAGTCGATTATAAGTGCTGTACAGTGCTTGGTTTAGTCCATGATGGAGTACTGTATGTCGTTCTGGGAGCCTCATTATAAGGAAGGATGTGATTGTACTGGAGGGGGTTGCAGAGGAGATTCATCAGGATGTTCCCTGGGATGGAGCATATCAGCTATGCGGAGAGGTTGGATAAGCTCGGGTTGATTACTTTGGAGCAGAAGAGGCTGCGGGGCATGTGATTCAGAAGGCTAAGTTAACAAGGGGCATGGACAGGGTGGATAGACAGCAGCTGTTCACTTTAGACAGAGGGTCAAGAACAAGGGAGCACACCTTAAAGTGAAGGGTTTGACGTTCAGAGAGGATTTAAAGATTACTTTTTTTTCACCCAGAGGGTGTTGAAGTCTGGAATTTACTTCCTGAGAAGGGAGTTGTCACAGCTAACCTCTCAACCGTTAAGTGTACTTGGACGAGCACTTGGAAGTGTTGGAAAGTGGGACTAATATAGATCGTGCTGTATTTCTGTTGATACAGAGACTATGCTCCTGTGTGTGTATGATGTGGAGCTGAGCAGCTTAAGACAGGAATTGATAGGTTTCTGAAGATAATGTTCACAAAGGTTATAAAAGTGAACTGTTATAGCTTGTCAAATTATGTCAAGGTGAGAAGTATGACAAAACAGTGCAGGATCCTTCTAGTTTGAAACCAGAGAATGGAGAATGGGAAACAGGGAAGTGGCAAAACTATGAATCCACAACTTCAGTTCTGTTTTCACAGAACTTTCTGACGATACCAGGAAAACCCAGTCTGGCGTGGAAAACTAAATAGTACATGGAACATAGAACATAGTAAGTAAATGGTTTGGGAGAAATTATTGGGACTGAAAATAATGGTCATAGACAACACTAACATAGATTTATGAAATGGGAATTACGTTTGAGAAACTGACTGGAAGACAAATGAAAGAGAAGCAATGGATGTAAAACATGTGGATTTTCAGAACAATTTTGATAAACCTCCCAGCCTAGTTTGCAAAATCAAATCTTCGTGGATTGGGGCGAATATATGGACAAGCTTCTAGAGTGGGACAGGGGCAGGAAACAGTGAATAGAAATAAACAGACTTGTGAAGCAACTGCCTGACCTTGTATTTGAGGTCAGATTCCGTGAGAATGACTATGTACCAGACACCCCATCACCTTCCCCGGACATCTCCTGTTTCACCAGCAGGACAGACACAGCAGAAGTGGTGGCAAAGTAGGATACAGCTGGAAGGGAATTGCTCTTGGAGTCCTCAACAGTGACTCTGTATCCCATGAAGTCTCATGGCGTTAGTTTACACGTCGGAAAGGAAACCTCCTGCTGATTACCATGTACCAGCCTCTCTCAACTGATGAATCAGTACTCCTCCAAGCTGACCAACACTTGGAGAAAGCGCTGAGGGTGACAAAGGCACAAAATGTACTCTGGGTGGGAGATTTCAATGTTCACAAAAGGAGTAGTTCAGCAGCAGCATTACTGATTGAGCTGGTTGGGTCCAAAAGGATATAACTTCTCGACTCGGTCTGCGGCAGGTGGTAAAGGAACCAACAAGAGGGAAAAGCCATATTTGACCACTGTCTTACTAACCTGTCAGTTACAGAAGCATTGGTCCATGACAGTATCGGTAAGAGTAACCACCGCATCGTTACTGTGGAGACAAAGTCAAACCTTCACACTGAGAATAACCTCCACAATTTTGGGTGGTACTATCACCGTGCTAAATAGGACAGACTTCGAACAGATCTAGCAGCTCAAATCTGGGTTTTCATAAGGTCCTGTGGGTCATCAATAGCAGCAGAATTGTACTCCAGCACAACCTCATGGCCTGGCATATCCCCCTCACAACAATTACCATCAATCCAGTGGATCAACCTTGGTTCAATGGAGTATGCAGGAGGGCAGGAGCAGCGCTGGGAATACCTGAAAATGAGGTGTCTGCCTGATGAAGTCACCAACCAGGACTACCTGTGTGCCAAACAGCATAAGCAGTAAGTGATAGACAGAGCTAAGTGATCCCACAAGCAAAGGTTCAGATCTCAGCTTTGCATTCCTTCCACTTCTCGTTGAGAATAGTTATGGACAATTAAACAAGTCATTGGAGGAGGAGAGTCCACAAGTATCCCCATCCTTAATGATGGAATAGCCCGGCACTTCAGTGCAAAAGATAACGTTTATACATTCCCAACAATCTTCAGTCAGAAGTGCTGAGTGGATGATCCACCTCAGCCCCCTCCAGTGGTCCACAGCGATTCAGTTACCAGTCATCAGCCAATTTGCTTCAGTCCACGCAACATCCAATTCAGTTGGAGACACTGGATACCTCAGAGGGTACGTACCCTGACAACATTCTGGCAATAGTACTGAAAAGTTGTTCTCCAGACCTTGTCACTGCCCTAGCTAAGCTGTTCCAATACAGTTACAACAATGACATTTCCCCGATTACGTCGAAAATTACCCCAAGTATCTCCTGTATATAAAAAGCATACCAAATCCAATCCGGCCAATTACCACCCCATCAGTCTACACTCGATCATCAGTAAAGTGGTGGAAGGGCTCAGTGCTTTAAAGCAGCACCTGCTCAGCAATACCCTGGTCAATGACGCCCAGTTTGGGCTCCACCAGGGCCACTCAGCTCCTGACCTCATTACCGTGGTTCAAACATGGACAAAAGAGCTGAATTCCAGAGGTGGGTGAGAGTGACAGCCCTTTAAATCAAGGCTGCCTTCGCCCAAGTGTGTTATCAAGGGGCCTTAGCAAAACTGGAATCAATGGGTATCAGGGGCAAACTCCCCGCTGGTTAGAATCATACCTGACACGGAGGAAGGTGGTCATGGTTGATAAAGGCCAGTCATCTCAGCTCCAGGACAAGTCTGTAGGAGTTGCTCGGGCAGTGGTCTAGGCCCATACATCTTCAGAGCTTCTTCATCAAGGGCCTTGCCTCTAATATAAGGTCAGAAGTTGGGATGTTCGCTAATGATTGTACAATGCTCAGAAATGTTTGTTGTTCCTCAGATACTGAAGCAGGCCATGTCCAAATGTGACAAGATTTGGACAGTATCCAGGCTGACAAGTGGCAAGTAATATTCACGCCACACAAATGCCACACCGTGACCATCACGACTAAAATACAATCTAACCACTGCTGCTTGGCATTCAATGATGTTCCTGTCACTGAATCCACAGTGGACTGCAGCAGTTCAACAAAGCAGCTCACCACCACCTTCTCAAGAACAGGAAGGCAGATTACTACCTCAATTGAATCAATTTAGGTAAAGGGGCAGTACAGAGAGATCTGGGTGTTCTTGTACACCAGTCAATGAAGGTAAGCATGCAGGTACAGCAGGTAGTGAAGAAGGCTAATAGCATGCTGGCCTTCATAACAAGAGGAATTGAGTATAGAAGCAAAGAGCTTCTCCTGCAGCTGTACAGGGCCCTGGTGAGACCACACCTGGAGTACTGTGTGCAGTTATGGTCTCCAAATTTGAGGAAAGACATTCTGGCTATTGAGGGAGTGCAGCGTAGGTTCACGAGGTCAATTCCTGGAATGGTGGGATTACCTTACACTGAAAGACTGAAGCGACTGGGCTTGTAAACCCTTGAGTTTAGAAGACTGAGAGGTGATCTGATTGAGACATATAAGATTATGAAGGATTAGACACTCTGGCAGCAGGAAACATGTTTCCGCTGATGGGTGAGTGCCGAATCAGAGGACACAGCTTAAAAATATGGGGTAGACCATTTAGGACAGGGATGAGGAGAAACTACTTCACCCAGAGAGTGGTGGCTGTGTGGAATGCTCTGTCCCAGAGGGCAGTGGAGGCCCAGTCTCTGGATTCATTTAAGAAAGAGTTGGATAGAGCTCTTAAAGATAGTGGAATCAAGGGTTATGGAGATAAGGCTGGAAGAGGATAATGATTAGGAATGATCAGCCATGATCATATTGAATGGCGGTGCAGGCTCAAAGGGCTGAATGGCCTACTCCTGCAACTATTGTCTATTGTCTATTGTCTGTTGTTGTCACAAGCTCTCAGATGTTAGGAAGGTAGTCTCTGTAGTGTCAACAGGACTGTGTTTCCCGTTCCCTTTTTCCGATATTGAGGTTGGGGCCGGGTGTTCGGTCCAGGTTTATCCTTTAAGACCTCAGAGCAGTTTGATACAATAGAGTGTCTTGAATGGCTGATTCGGAGATCATTGAAAAGTTTTATCCCATATCTATGTGTCTGCAGTCACAGATAATCATAGAGAATCATAGATAACAAACAGCAATGGACCCAGCCTCCAGTCTGACAAGCATCCTTCCACTAAACACTCTGCTTCCTACCAACAACCCAACTGTGTATCCAATTGGCCAGTTCCCCCACCATTCCACGCCATGTAACCTTCCAGAGCAGCCTACCATATGGAACCTTATCAAAGGCCGTACTGAAATCCTTAGAGACTACGTCTACCGCTCTGTCCTCGTCAACCTTTCTGGTCACTTCATCAAAGGACTCTAACAAATTTGGGAAGCATGATCTCCCACTCACAAGTCTATGCTGACCGGTCTGAATCAAACCCTGTGTAAGTAATGGGTACAGTCAATGGTATGCTGTGCTTCATTCTAAGATGATTCGAGTGCATAAGTAAAGCCATCTTCCGGCTGTTGTAGAGCCTTGCTGAGAGGGCATTTGGGGCACTCTGTACAGATTTGATCTCCTTTGTAAGGAATCATCTCCTTACCACAGACACGGGTGATGGTAACATGAGGATAGAGTAAAGAAGCTGAGTGTTTAATATGTGGAGTTGTGAGAGACGAGGAAATGGTGACGCTGAAACACGAGGAGTGGCAGCGATCACTTATTTCCAAAAGAAACATTGATGGGGAGAGAAATTCCATACTTTACCCAGGATTGATTGGTTTGATTTATTGTCACGTGTACCTCAGTACAGGGAAACACTTTGTTTATGAGCAGTGGAGGAAGATCATAGTAAGCTTGACCAGACAGATCATAGGGTGGAAATAGACTTGGACAGATTAAGGCATACAGGTTACACTGAACAGGACATGCACTAGACGAGGTCAACATGAACAAGATCAGCATTATTTGAACTTAGAGAGTCCATTCATCAGTCTAACGTGACTTTCCTAATAGTGTATATGCCTTTACTAACTCTCCACCCGTTATTGTGCAGTCGGCGTGTGAACCCTGTACTGAACATCAGTTGCTCACAATCCCCAACAGCAGCCACAATACCTTCCATCTGAAACAGGTAGTCATTCCCACCAGCTTCCACCCTGCATAGAGAATACCAGGCTGTCTTCTTGGGGATGAAAGATGTCTTCTTGAGATTTCACACAAGACATATGGCTTCCCTTCTCACCACTAGAAAACCACGTTAAAGTCCCACATGTTTATCATGAGCAACGGAGCCAGGAGGAACAACGTGGAGCAGTCTGTCTGTGCAGCCTCTGCTCCAATTGATCATCATGTTGGAGCATCAATCTGGAGACACGTAAGACTGCCGAGGCTGGAGATCAGAGTTTCCAGCATCTGCAGTCATTGTTTTTACCGAGTTGATTTTAACCCTACTGCGAATCCTCTTGCAAGGATGCCTGCCTTGAAGAAGTTTTCCTCCTCGAAGGGCTTTTCCCCGAAACGTCCATTTTACTGCTCCTCGGATGCTGCCTGAACTGCTGTGCTCTTCCAGCACCACTAATCCAGGATCGGATAGAGTGTCGATTGCTGGAAAAGCGCAGTAGGTCAGGCAGCATCCGAGAAGCAGGAGAATCAACGTTTCGGGAATAAGACATTTTTCAGGAATCAGCATCAATTACCACATTCTGCCCTCATGTAAGTGCATTGAGGTGGGAATGGCCTCCTACTGTTCCTGTGTAAGTGACTCAAGGGGCTGATTGACTTCTTCCTCGTCCGATTGGACAGGGCCAAGGGCGCTGGTTACCCCTGGTTCCTGTTTGATAGTTCGATGTATTGACAAGTGTGATGATGCTGTAGCTTTAAGAGGTTATTTTGTCCTGGTTTCTTTTAAGAGAGAGATTGAACAATCATTACCAAGCTGGTTAGTTAAGACCACTTGAAAAAACAGCTAGGGAGGCCTTGTGTTTATTTTAATGCAGCCTGAATTGGTGTGGCCAGCTCTCACAGATTAGGATCTCTGGGTTTTGGTTTCTCAGTAACATTAAAAACTATAGGGGTCTCCACAGAGTTGGAAGCTTCAGTGAATGCCTCCTGGCTGCTACGCTCACTGAATTTTCTCTTGATGCTGTCACATTGCATCTGGAACAGACCCTTTACATTCCCTTTAAACTAAGAAAATATTAGAATCTCGGCTACTGCCGTCAAATATTTTCGAGGAACTCTGGCGTGGTCCATCACACTAGACTCCTTCTCTTCCTGAGTAATAGGCTGTTGGTACTGAATGGACTCTCCCTGTTCTTCTCCAATAGTGTCAATGGGCTGAATGGCTTCCTCATATTCCTGTGAAACCAGCGTGAGGTGATGAATGAACTCTTGTTTTACTGTGGCAATGTGCAGTGTCAGGAAGTGCTGTTACATGAATGTTAAGGACACTTTAACAGCACAAGGCTCAATGGAGTCTGGGTCTTGCTGCACATGGACACAGACCAGTTCAGGAGCTGAGGGGGGACAAAATGTTCTGAACATTGTGGAATCTTCTTTGACCATCCCCATTTCTGATCTTATGGTGGGGAGGGTGGGTCGGGGAGACATTGATGAAGCAGCTGAAGATGTTTGTGAAGAGGAAGCTACCCTGAGGATCTCCCACAGAGCTGACCTAGGACTGAGATGATGAACACCTTCGTTTGTGCCATGTTTGACTCAAAACAGTGGAGAGTCGACTTTGATTCCCATTAATTCCAGTTTTGTTAAGCTCCTTGATGCCAGCAGAAGTTAACCACTGCCTTGATATCAGGGCCAGTCATTTATATCTGAACCCTTGAGTCAACCTCTTTTGTTCATATCGATAAACCATGATATAGGAGCAGCAAGTGTTTTTTTCAAACAGGTGGGCTTGGATGTCAGGATTTCTTTTCTCAAGAGTGTTTGGGGAATGAGATGACTGAAATTATTTGAAGAGGAGGTAGATGGATATTGACCTGTCAGAGAGGTGAGGGCTATGAGGAATTGGGGATTAAAGAGGATTTCAGACCGAGAGCAGATCAGCCACAATCTTAGTGAAGGGCATGGCAGGCTTGGGGAGTGAACGACCTGCCCCTGTTTCTGATGTTCTCACATTCTGTTATTGGAAAGTTAGTGGGTGTTATTTTCATGGGTGTTCTGTTATTGAATGTTTCAGTCAGGGTGACCAGAGGATTTTGTGAGCCATCTCTGGGAGAGGTATAGGGCCTGTATTCACAGTGATTCTGGATCTACTACATGACCAACAAATGAAGCACAAGTTGCAGAGAGGGAAAGCTCTTTAAAGAGATGAGGGGCCTCTTTCATACCCGTGCCTGGGTTTTCCAATTACATTTCCCAAATCACCTCAAAGCGTGTGGGACAGTCTTGAAGGGCTGAATGGTCTCCTCTGTTTCTGTGCAACAGTTTATAGGAGTAAGTAGCCTCCAACTGCTCCTTTCTAGCAGGTTTGAGGAGCTGAATGGAACACAGGAACATGGGACTGAGGAGCAGGAGTGGGTCATTAGATGCTTTGAGCCTTCTCTACCAGGCACTAAAAGCCCCACTTTCCTGTCTATATCCCATTATGCATGACTCACTTCTTTGTCAAATATTTACCTAATGCAGCTTTCAATCAATGTGAGCATGGGGGCACGATAAACTTCCAGTGAAGAGAATTCCCACTTGAAAGGTCCTTTCAGAATTATTCATCATCCTTTTTATAGAATCAGAGAGTCATGCAGAATGGAAACAGACCCGTTAGTACAATCTGTTCACTCCGATCAGATATCAAATCTGATCCAGTCCCATTTTCCAGCATTTGGCCAATATAGCTCCTCTTTCAGACACTTTTTAAATATGCGATTGTAACCGCCTTCAGCACTTTCTCTGACAGCACTTTCTGTACACACACCACTCTCTGTGTGAAATATTTACCTTCAGCTCCCTTCTAAATCATTCGCCCTCTCCCCTCCAACCTATGCCCTCTTGTTCTGGACTCCCCTATCCTGGACAGCAGAACGTGGCTGTTCAGAATATCCATGCCCCTGATGGTTTTATAAACCTCTATAATGTCGCCCCTCAACCTCTGAGACTCCAGGGGGGAACACCTCAACCTAATCAACCTCTCCCTACAGCTCAAACCTCCTGTCCTGGGACATCTGTGTTGAAATCATTTCTGCAGAAAACCGAGTTGTATGCAGTATTCTTAAAGTGGCCTCACCAACGTCCTGTACAGATACCCATGCCACCACAACTCCTTTATTCAATGCTCTTACTGATTAAGGGAAATGTGCCAAATGTGTTCAGCACCACTCTGTCTACCTGCGACTCCACTTTCAAGGAACAATGTACCTGCAGACTTATCCCTTTGTTTCACAACACGCCCCAGGACCTTACCATCAAGTGTATAATTCCTGCCCTGGTTTGCGTTCACAAAATGCAAAACCTCGTATTTATCTAAATTAAACTTCATCTCTCACTCCTTGCCCTTTTGTCCCATCTAATTGTGGTCTCGTTGTACTCTGAGATAATCTACTACACCACCTTTCTGATGTAATCTGTAACCTTACTAACTATGGCCCCTATATTCACATCTAAATCCTTTACATAAATGATGAAATGCAGTGAACTCAGTACTCATTCTTACATCACACTGCTACTCACAAGCCTCCAGTCTGAAAAATATCCCTCTTCCTTCAAGCCAATTGTGACGAGCTTCCTCTGTGTCCCATGTGACCGAACCATACTCATTTGTCTACCAATCGGAATGAAATACTTGCTATGAAGAGGGGCTGAGGAGGTGAGGTTTATTTTCACTGGAAAAAAGGAGATTGAGGGGGGACTTGATTGAGGTTTACAAAATCATGAAGGGTATAGCCAGGGTGGATAGAGAGGGGCTTTTTCCCAGGGTGAAGGATTCAATAACGAGAGGTCGTGCTTTCAAGATGAGATGTGGAATGTTTAAGGGGGATACACAGAGGGTGGTGGGCATTTGGAACGTGTTGCCAGCAGAGGTGGTGGAGATTCATTTAAGATGCGTCTGGACAGATGTATGAGGAGGTGGGGAGCAGAGGGATACAGATGGTTAGGAATAGACCGAAAGATTTAGACAGTACATTTGGATCGGCTCAGGCTTGGAGGATGAAGGGCCTGTTCCTGGGCGGTAAATTTTCTTTGCTCTTTATTCTTGAAATGAACACCTTGCTGAGGTCCATATAGTCAATGCCTACCAAACTGTCTTCATCAATCTTCTTTGTCGCCTCTTCAAAAAACTCAACCGAATTAATGAGACATGATTTCCCATGCAGAAAACTACGTTGTCTACCCAGATCAGCCCTTGCCTTCCCAAATGTATGTAAAGGTTTTCCCTCAGAATCCCTTCCAACAACTTACCCACCACTGACATCAGGCTCACTGGTCTATAGATTCCCGACTTTTTGGGATCACTGCTTCCTTTTCTAGTCCCACTCCTCCACTGCTCATAACAAATGTTAAATGTGACCAGATCGGTGATATAGCCGACAATATCGGTCTCACACTGGGTCTGGGTCAGTTTTAGGAACAAGTCAGGCTAGTTTCTTTAATCTGCTAACACAACATGTTCATGATCCAGAGCAATGTTACTCAAACTATGGTGGAAAGATGAATGGCAAACTGTTTGGGTATTGCACATATATAATCAATAGCTTGGAAAGGATTGTTTCCGTTAGGTGAGGAGACTAGGACCCATAGACACAGCCTTAGAATTAGAGGGGGTCAATTCCGAACAGAAATGCGGAAACATTTTTTCAGCTAGAGAGTGGTGGGTCTGTGGAATTCATTGCCACGGAGTGCAGTGGAGGCTGGGACGCTAAATGTCTTCGAGGCAGAGATTGATAAATTCTTGATGTCACAAGGAATTAAGGGCTACGGGGAGAATGCGGGTAAGTGGAGTTGAAATGCCCATCAGCCATGATTAAATGGCAGAGTGGACTCGATGGGCCGAATGGCCTTACTTCCACTCCTATGTCTTATGGTCTTATGGTCTAATACTTCCCTTTCTAAACACAAAAACACATACACACACACAAACACATACACACACAAACACTATTAAAATGGATTTAGAATTGGGACTTGATGGAGAAGGAAGAGGTGTCAGTATTGCATTTTAGAATTTAGGACCAGGATGAATGAAAGTACAGTTATTCGTGTTGATTGAAGTCACATTTCGCAGCAGTAAAGGTTTATAAAATCAGAATGGTCATGGAAAGGGTGAGTAGTCAGGGTTTTTCCCCAGTTTTGGGGCGTCCAAAACACATACACACACAAACAAACGCACACACCCAAACACATGTATACACACACACACACACACACACACACACACACACACACACACACACACACACACACACACACACACACACACACACACACACACACACACACACACACACACACACACACACACACACACACACACATACAGACATACAAACACACAGATTAACAAAACTTTTGCAATTTTAATTTGAAAGAACTTTGTCCAGATATTATTGGAACTCACGACAAAAGTAAAAATTGAGATTCTCCAAAGCGTTATTCTGCTTCTGAAGATATTGTACTCACACAGCTGCGAGCAATGGATTCCATCCTGGGAGAGTTGGATTTGGCTGAATTCCCTTTGCTTTAGTCAGTGAGTAGATTCCAATGAATTCTGCTCAGGGAGCACCCAAAGGGTAGTACGGTGGTGAGCACTGCTGCCTCACAGAACCAGGGACTTGGGCTCGATTCCAGCCTTGGGTGACTGTCTGTGTGGAGTTTGCACATTCTTGCCTTGTCTGTGTGAGCTTCTAATGGGTGATCCAGTTTCCTACCACAAACTGTGTAGGTTAGGTGGATTGGTCATGCTAAATTGTCTGTAGTGTTCAGGGATTTCTAGGTTACGTGCATTAGTCAGGGGTAAAAGTTGGGAAGGTTGGTATGGACTTGTTGGGCCGAAGGGCCTGTTTCAACACTGCAGGGATAGTATAAAAATAAGAACGGTAATGATGACTGTTGAGTTTGTTTTAGCTCGCACACATTGCTGTGATGAGGGACAATGAAGGACGGACAGTGCAATAGGCCATTCCTTCTCAGGAAGATTACATTTTCTCCCTCTCTGAGCTGAATAAGACAATAATATCGTCCTTTCCCAAACTGGACCATGTGAGGTCTCCTTGTACATTGTCCAAACTGTGTCTCCATCACATTCCCTGTTCCATGTAGGTGCATCATTGCTGCTGTCATACACAGAGCCATATCCTTAGCAGAAAATGGTCTCGGCCGATTTGAAATATGTTTACATGGCCCTGCGTCATTAAAAAAATAAAATATTTAATGTATTCAGAATACCTGTGTTAAAATGCATGTATTTTTAAATACAGCAATTGCTGGAAAAGCTCGGCAGGTCTGTCAGCATCCAGATGCCTTTTACATGCTGTAGTTGTACCAGCCTCCACCACTTCCTCTGGCAGCTCATTCCATACACATACCACCCTCTGTGTGAAAAGGTGCCCTTTAGGCCTCATCAAAACTTTTCCCCTCTCACTTTCAAACAATTCCCTCTAGTTGGGGATTCAAAACTGAGGGATATTTTAAGATGTGAGGAAAAATATTTATAAAAGTCGTGAGAGGTAAATATTTTTGACAGAAGCTGGCTTGTGTGTGGAATGAACTTCCAGATGAAGTGGTGAAAGCAGGGACAGTTACAACATTTAAAGGTCATTTAGATCAGTCCATGGATCAGACATCAGTTTGGATGGTGCTGTGAGCAGCTGCCCTCTTCCTCCCCCCATCTGAATGAATCCCTGTTGGTTTTCACCCTCTGTCAATGCCTGTGCAGTGGCGTGGGGAGGCCCGCAGAGGGTGGCATTGCATCACTTTAAGCACCACAGAGACTGCCAGACCTGCCCCACACAGGGACACACAGATATACACACGGGGATGGTTAGGGCACGGCGTGAAGCTCATCTGGTAACTTAAACTAAATATAAAGAAATGCTCAATTCGCCTCGTAAACTATTAAAATATGAGGGACAGAGAACTCCCAAATTCCACTGTTTAAATAAAAACATCAATTTATTTTTTCACTCTGACAGTGAACATTTTACATTAACTATTCACAACTCTGGGACCCCCTTTCTCTTAACTGCTTATTACCTGACTCCAGCTCGACAGCAATATACAGTTTCTGGGTTTTCTATCCTCTCATATCTCAGGTATTTGTAAGCTCTCAGTTCAGAATAGCATTCCCTCTCCCTTAAAGGTACAGTACACACTTTCAAATTCATCACATTTTCCCCTGATGAATATCGATAAGTGGGACCTATCCAGATTTCTCTTGCTCTGTAGTTTGTCAATATTTCATTAGCTCCCTCTGGTGTGTGTCAGGACTTTTGTTGCTCCATTGCCAGTATGTCATTATTCGACTTTATCCATAGGAACATATCAGTATTTCACTTGCTCATACTCGTGTATGTGGGGCAGGATTTCAGTTGTTTCATGGGGACTGTGACACTATAACAATCTCAATGTTTGTAGATGGTACCGAACCTGGAAGAACTCTGAAGTCTATGGAGGACAGTGTGTAACTCTAACAGGACAGTGATACGTTGGAGTAGTGTTCAGGTGTAAGGCAGATGGGGATAATGCAGAGCAGTGTGAGGTGATGTACTGTGGTAGGAAGGACATGGAAAGGCAGTTTAATACAGGTCGTACCGTTATAATGTGGCTGCAGGACCAGAGAGTCCTGTGTGTACATGAGCACAGATTGTTGAAGATGTCAGGACAAGTGGGGAGAGCAGTAACTATCAGAGATCAGTTTCAGTATCTGAGCTGTTTACAGGGG
Organism: Chiloscyllium punctatum; assembly: GCF_047496795.1. NCBI lineage: Eukaryota > Metazoa > Chordata > Chondrichthyes > Orectolobiformes > Hemiscylliidae > Chiloscyllium > Chiloscyllium punctatum. The sequence continues at coordinate 116,090 of NW_027309984.1, read as the reverse complement.
GAGGTGTAGGAGGGAGTCTCGGTGCTCTCTTCCTGGGAGGTGGTGGTGACGATGTGTTGAGAGCCCACCCTCCTGCCCACCGAGACCATGGGGATTCCATTTGTACCAGCTCGACACAAAAGGGAGATGGCATCATGGCCATGGCTTCTAAGTTGTGCCGGGGGGAAACGGAGCTGCCAGTGGGTTTAAAGTGAGAATTGCCTTTCACTGAACATTGCTCCTTACTCCGTCGGTGGGACGTGGATGTTTTAGAATCTCCACACGAGGTGCCCTGGTCCTCTACGGCTCCTAACAGGGTCCTCCCCACATAGCAGGGCGAGGGGGTGAGGGAACGGATATTGGGCACCCCACCACCCGGCTTGGCCCTTTCTGTCCTATTTCAGGCTCTTTCTCCTGGAATGGGTGGAAAAGAGGGAGTGAGTGAGGGTGGGAGTGGGTGTGGTCCTACTGTTAGTGTTAGTGTAGGCGGGGAGGGGGTCATGGTGAGGTGTCCGGAGGGAGTCAGTCCACAGTGTTGTATCCATGCAATGTTATTGATGTGGGGGGTAAAGTGGACGGGGTGACAGAGAGAGACAGATAGAGACAGAGAGTGACAGAGAGACAGAGAAAGAGACAGAGAGAGAGAGGGAAGGTGCTTCATGCAGCAATGACAGTGTTGGACCATGAGTCTTTTTCGGGGTCGGTGCTATAACAGATGTAAATTGAGTGTGAGGGAGCAGAGAGAATACGGTGACCCTTATCCTGACAGAACGGGGAAGGCTATTGATGCTTGTCCTGTATTGCTGGACATTTCTTCAGACCACAGATACTGCACTGAGCTGGGTAGGGAGCTCAGACCATACTCGGTGGGCCTGGTGGTGTGGCCTCTGCTGAAAAGAGAATGGTTTCATTCAGTACTAGCTCATCCACCAGCACCTCCACGCCCCTGTTGACAAACAGCGGGGTAATTGCCCATGGTCTGCCATGCTCGGGGTAAACTTTGCAGGGCAGCTCCGAACTGAGAAAGACCCTTGGCCTTTTAAAAATGGCACCAGTGCCAGGGATCAATCAATATCCAGAGGCATCCGGGCGATGGTGAGTACCACCCACAATGATGGGTGGAAGAATTGGGCTGGCATTATATGAGAGGACCACCATGGGGTGGGGTGGGTAGTTAATGAGATGAGTCCAATACGGCAGCACCAGGAAACTAGCTCAGCATCGTGTGGACGATCTCTCTGTCACACTCAAGGAAAATCAAACAAAGATAAACTATTGTTCGAATCTGCCCAATGAGTCTTCGATTCTGTTCAAAGCAATTCCAGTAACAAAGATGCAGAACAAATGCTCATTGGCCTCACACCAATATCCCTTTTTCCCATCTTTCTTGGGAAGATTGGCTCATGTTACAGGATGTTATCGAACTGTCGACATTTCAGCATTCTGCAACCTGGGAACACATCCTTCCATGACACTGTCTCTCAGTCTCCCCATCTCTGTCTATTCTCCAAACCCCTCCCATGTGGTGATATTTAAACTGATTTCCCCCACCATCTCTCTCTGGCAGGGATGTTCACACCCATAGCACCCCCTTGTCATGGCAACAATGGAGATATGGAGCTGGAAATGGATGGGAGCTGTACATCCTGTCACTTCCAGCCCGGGCTGCAAGTTTCCCCACACTGGGCAGGGATCTAACACAGTTTTACTGAGGAATGCACTGGGGTGGGGTACACAGTCCTACATGCTGGGAGGGTAACTGCTCCTGGGTTACAGATCAATGTACTGGGGTGGTGTACACAGTCCTACATGCTGGGAGGGTAACTGCTCCTGGTTTACAGATCAATGTACTGGGGTGGTGTACACAGTCCTACATGCTGGGAGGGTAACTGCTCCTGGTTTACAGATCAATGTACTGGGGTGGTGTGCACAGTCCTACATGCTGGGAGGGTAACTGCTCCTGGTTTACAGATCAATGCACTGGGGTGGGGTACACAGTCCTACATGCTGGGGGTGTGTGTGTGTGTAACTGGTCCTGGTTTACAGATTAATTCACTGGCAGACTAACTGGTTGAGGTTCATAGATAATGCAATGGTCTAGTCCGTGCAGCTCCACATACTGAATGGATATTTCTTTCATGTTCAGACATTAATGTACTGCTGTGGTCAGCACAGCCCTCCGCCGTGGGCAGATATCTAGTCTGGGTTTATAGATCAATGCGCTGCTGTGGTCTGCACAGCTCCCCGTATTCCTGTGTAGCAGCTTTGAAATGCTGAATGTTCCTTCCATTTCCTGTGTAACTGATGAGAGATTAAAAGATCTGCTTCAATCGCTGAGTAACAGCCTCCAATGGCTGAATGGCCTCATTCTGTTCCTGTTTAAAACTCTTGATGGGCTGAACAGCCTGCTTCAGTATCGGTGCAGTTGTGAATGGTGCTGAATATTTTGAAACCATCAGTGAATAGGCCCCTTCTGACTTTATGATGGAGGGAAGGCCATTGATGCTGTGGCTGTTACTATCCCACAGTGCCTCATGGGGCCAGTTTCCATGTGCTCGGTCCTTTAGAAGTATGCCCTCCTTCACAGGAGGGAGTGCCACATCACACAGTGAGCAGTACGCCGAATATGATTTATCTCTCCATCCCGGAGGCTCGCAGTCTCATTCGTGATGAAGGTCTGCTGCCCCAAACGGTGATTTTCCTGCTCCTGGGATGCTGCCTGACCTGCTGTGCTTTTCCAGCAACACACTAATCTTGAGTGTGTCAAATATGAGGCTGAGAGTGTGCCTCCACCAGGACTGTGTACTGGCTGCTCCTACAGATACTGTCAGGGACAGATCCATCTGGGACAAGGAGCTTGGTGAGAATGTTTCCCCCAGTCTGGCTGTTGTGTATTGAAACCTGTCCCTGCTCAGGCAGCGGTGGGCCTGTGGAGACACTCTTGGTGATGGACATTGAAGTCCCACACCCAGAGGATGGTCTGAGTCCTTATCACCCTCAGTGCTTCCTCTGATTTGTTTCCAAGAGGAGGGGTGGGGGGCAGGAGACAACCATCCTCAGGCGACTTCCTTGACCATGATCTGTTACCATGAGATTTCCTGGGTTCTGGAATCAATGTTGAGGATTTGCAGGGTAACCTCTTCCCTGACTGTATCCCAGGGTGTCCCCACCACGGGTGGGTCTGTCCTGCCGGTGGGACAGGATATGCCCCGGGATGGTGATGGGGTTTCATGAAACATTATGGGTGAGTACGGTGGCACAGTGGTTAGCACTGTTGCTTCACAGCAGCAGAGACCCAGGTTCAATTCCAGCCTCGGGCGACTGACCGTGTGGAGTTTGCACATCCTCCCCGTGTCTGCGTGGGTTTTGTCTGGGTGCTCCGGTTTCCTCCCACAGTCCAAAGATGTGCAGATTGGATGAATTGGCCATGCTAAATTGCCCGTAGTGTTCGGTGAAGGGGTAAATGTAGGAGAATGCGTCTGAGTGGGTTGGTCTTCGGAGGGTCAGTGTGGACTTGTTGGGCTGAAGGGCCTGTTTCCACACTGTAGGTAATCTAATCTAATCTAAATTACCCATCAGGCCCGATCTTGTGAGTATAACAGTTTCGGACTGTTTCCTGACTGGGAGTGTGGTGCTTGGAAAAGCACAGCAGGTCAGGCAGCATCCGAGGAGCAGGGGAATGAACGTTTCAGGCATAATCCCTTCATCAGGAATGAGGCTTGTGGGCCGGGGAGCTGAGAGATAAATGGGAGATGGCGGGGCTGGGGCTGGTGCAGGAGCTAGGGCTGGGGTAAGGGAGCTGGGAAGGAGATCGGGAGACGGAGGTGGGGGAGAGGTGATAGGTCAGAGAGGATGGGGGAAGGTCATGGACAGGTCAAGGAGTTCCCCGGAACGTTCTGTCCCCAACATTCTATAACTGACATTCCTCGGAACGTTCTGTCCCCAACATTCTATAACTGACATTCCCCGGAATGCTCTGTCCCCGACATTCTATAACTGACATTCCCCGGAATGCTCTGTCCCCGACATTGTATAACTGACATTCCCCGGAACGTTCTGTCCCTGACATTGTTTGTGAACGGCCGGACGTCAGTGAATTTAACAAACGATAAGATCCCGAGGGAAGAGATCCCATTCCAGGGAGAAGGAGACACTGTTCCGAAGGCCCCTCAGGCAGTTAAAGGGGTGAATACATTTTCCCTGCGTTTACACTTCTCCACGACACAGGATCGACCACAATTTAGACCAAAATACAGGAATTCCCAAACTCCGTTTGTCTTCAGGAAACTGGGAGAGAATCCTTCAGGACAGCAACGTTCCCACCCTCCGTATCAGGAACTGGGAAGAAGTGACCTGTGTCTGCTCTCGAGTGATCGAGTGTGTGGGAATGTTCTAGAAACCATCTGTCCTTATGGATGTGTCTCTGTGTGTTTGGGGAGGGAGGGTTTCTTGTGGTTTATGTCACATTTTTGTCAGTAATTCTGACCTTCCCATTTGTTTTTCCAGCTCCAATTACTTTAATAAATCCCTGAACACAAGGACACATTTGAAAATATCACTGGGTCCCTGATCAAACGGGTCCCTTTGCCTCCAGGCTGATGGATAATGGGTTTGTTTTCCTTCCTCACAGTTAACGTAGTGACCATCTACGTCCTGCTTTATAAAGATTGTGGATTGTCTCCATGTGTCAGACGTTACCTGGGGGCCATGGCAGCGGCGGATCTCCTGGTCATTATCCTCGACCTGATCCTGAGACACATTCCCATTGTTTATCAGGAACAGTTTTATTTCCTGAGGGACTCCGTCCCCGTGTGTAATATCCACGCCGTCCTGCTTTATGCAGCCACAGACTGCTCTGTCTGGTTCACCGTCACTTTCACCTTTGATCGGTTTGTGGCCATTTGTTGCCAGAAGCTTAAAAGTAAATATTGCAGTGAGAAAACGGCGGCTGTGGTTCTGGGAGCAGTGACTGTGCTGAGCTGTTTAAAGAACATTTCCTGGTATTTTATTCTCACGGCTCGGTATTGGCTGGTGAACCGCCCCTTGTTTTGTGATGTAACATACGCTGTTCTATCCTCCATTGTCTGGGTCACAATCGAGTTCCTCCACCACATTCTAACCCCGTGTGTCCCATTTCTCCTGATTCTGCTGCTCAATGTTCTCACCGTCAGACACATTTTAGTGACCAGCAGAGCCCGCAGGAGACTCCGCGCTCACACTAATGGGGACGCTCAGTCTGACACTGAAATGAGAAACCGAAAAAAATCCATCATTTTACTGTTTGTAATCTCGGCAAATTTCATCCTGTTATGGTCAACATTGATGCTGTATTCTATATGGGCCCGGATGTATGATTTTGGGTATCAGTCTGTGTATCTCGATTGGTTTGTGCTGGAATTGGGCTTCATGCTGCAGCTCCTCAGTTGCTGCACAAACACCGCGATTTATGCCGTGACCCAGACTAAGTTCAGGCAGCAGCTGAAGAATGTGCTGAAATATCCCTTGACCCAAATCCATCCATCTATCAAATTCCCTCATTAATCAATCCATCCGGGATTTTCTCATTTCAGTTCAGTGTTTCAGTGATGGAGCAGCCTGTCAGTATGGTAACAGACTGAGGGTAGCGCTGGTTTGTCCATCCTTATCCCACAGGGGGGTTACAGGGAAACATTTCAATGTTTCTCACAACTCAGGGCCCAGTGAGAAAAGGCACCATCCCACTGACTGTATCCATCACTTCCATTTGTAACCAATAAAAATGTTGATTAAAGCGTGCCGAGCAGCAGAGTGACCGATGTTGTTGTGTGTCTTTGTGTTGGAGAAGCTGAGCTGGAGAGAGACAGACTCAGCCCCAGTCCTGGGCCTCAGGGAAGGTGAGGGCACCGCGCCCTGAGCTCAGGAGCTGGGTTTAACTCCCTCTGATCCCCCCGCACTCCAACCTGACCTCCCCATTTCCTGTCGTGAGTGGGACAGGATTTCAGTTGTTTCATGGGGACTACCCCCCTCCCCAATCTCTGGATCAGAGGGAGAGGGACGCGTCAGGGAGACAGATTGCATCAGAGAGGGAGGGACGCAGGAGGGAAAGAGATATGTTAAGAGAGAAACAGAGGGAGGTGGGGATAAAGAGAGACTGAGGTAGGGGGATCGAGAGTGAGAGAAGTGGAGAGAGAGTGAAGGAGCAGGTAGAGTCAGAGAGAGCGAGAGGCAAGGGAGAGCTAAGGTGAGGAAGAGAGAGTGAAATAGGGGAAAACATAATGAGAGAGGGGTCAGAGAGTGGGGGACTGAGAGAGGGGGACAGAGAGAAAGGGCTGACAAAGAGAACGGGAGAGAGAGGGGGACAGAGAGAGGGCAACAGAGAGAGGGGGACAGAGAGAGGCGGATAGAGAGAGTGGGACAGAGAGAGGAGGACAGAGAGGGGGGACAGAGAGCAGGGGGATAGAGAGAGGTAGACAGAGAGTGGGGAACAGAGAGAGGGGGACAGAGAGTGGGGGACAGAGAGAGGGGAACAGAGAGTGGGGGATGGAGAGAGTGGGGAACAGAGAGAGGAGGGCAGAGAGTGGGGAATGGAGAGAGTGGGGGACGGGGGTGGCGGGAGGACAGAGAGGGGGACAGAGTGAGAGAGGGATAGAGGGGGGGGGACAGAGAGAGGGCTGGGAACGAGAAGGCGGGATGGGGGTGGTGAACAGAGAGGGAGGTCAGAGAGAGGGGGGACAGAGAGGAGAGGGGCGGAGAGGGGAATGACGGAGCTGGGAGGGACAGAGATGGGGGCAGAGAGGGGGGGAACAGAGAGAGTGGGGACAGGGAGAATGGGGACAGAGAGTGAAGGGGACAGAGAAACCGGGGGACAGAGCGAGGGAGCCAGATAGAGGGGGGCAGAGAGAGGGGTAATGAGAGACGGGGAGAGAGGGGACAGAGAGAAGGAGGGGCAGAGAGAGAGGGGACCGAGAGAGGGGGACAGAGAGCGGGAGAGATAGAGACAGTTGGGGGGACAGAGAGAGTGGGGACAGAGAGAGAGGGACAGAGAGAGGGGTACAGAGAGCGGGGTGACTGGGGGGAAGAGAAAGGGGGACAGAGAGAGGAGGGAACAGAGGGAGAGGGGGTCAGAGAGAGGGGCTCAGAGGGGGAAGAGAGAGGAGTGACAGAAAGAGAGTGGGGACAGAGAGAGATTGGGGACAGAGAGAGGGGGTGCCAGAGAGAGGGGAGAAAGAGAGAGAATGGGGACGGATAGAGAGAGAGGGGGACAGAGAGAGGGAGGGGCAAAGAAAGAGAGGACAGAGAGAGGGGGGACAGCGAGTAGGGGGACAGAGAGGGAGTGGTCAGAGTGAGAGAGGGGGTCAGAGAGGGAGGGGGACAAGAGAGTGGGGACAAGAAAGTGGGGGGAGAGACAGGGTTGAGTGATAGGGGAGGGGGGGTAGTGAGAGGGGGAAGAGAGAGAGGGGGACACAGAGAGGGTTACAGAGAGAGAGAGGGTGGACAGAGAGATAGGGACAGAGGGAGAGGGAGGGACAGAGTGAGAGGGTGACAGAGAGATTGGGGACAGAGTGAAGGGTGACAGAGCGGGTGGGACAGAGAGGGGGGACAGAGAGAGAGTGGGGACAGAGAGAGGGGGATATTGAGAGAGGGGGACAGGGAGATGGGGGCGAAGAGAGGGGGGACAGAAAGAGGGGCAGAGAGAGCGGGGGAAAGAAAGAGGAGGAAAGAGAGACAGGGACAGAGGGGACGGACAGAGAGAGTGGGGACAGAGCGGGTGGGACATAGAGAGGGGGGTCAGAGAGGGAGGGAACAGAGAGAGAGTGGGACAAGAGAGTCGGGGGATCGAGGTAGGGGCCAGATGGGGAGCGAGAGGGGTGTATAGAGAGGGGTCAGAGAGTGGGGGACAAAGAGAGGGGGAACAGAGAGAGGGGGAAAGAGAGAGAGGGGGACAAAGAGAGGGGGACAGAGAGAGGGCTGGGGACGAGAAGGCGGGACGGGGGTGGTGAACAGAGAGGGACGTCAGAGAGAGGGGGGACAGAGAGGAGAGGGGAGTGACGGAGCTGGGAGGGACAGAGATGGGGGCAGAGAGAGGGGGGAACAGAGAGAGTGGGGACAGGGAGAATGGGGACAGAGAGTGAAGGGGACAGAGAAACCGGGGGACAGAGCGAGTAGGCCAGATAGAGGGGGGCAGAGAGAGGGGTAATGAGAGACGGGGAGAGAGGGGACAGAGAGAAGGAGGGGCAGAGAGAGAGGGGACCGAGAGAGGGGGACAGAGAGCGGGAGAGATAGAGACAGTTGGGGGGACAGAGAGAGTGGGGTCAGAGAGAGAGGGACAGAGACAGGGGGACAGAGAGCGGGGTGACTGGGGGGAAGAGAAAGGGGGACAGAGAGAGGAGGGAACAGAGGGAGAGGGGGTCAGAGAGAGGGGGTCAGAGGGGGAAGAGAGAGGGGTGACAGAAAGAGAGTGGGGACAGAGAGAGATTGGGGACAGAGAGAGGGGGTGCCAGAGAGAGGGGAGAAAGAGAGAGAATGGGGACGGATAGAGAGAGAGGGGGACAGAGAGAGGGAGGGGCAAAGAAAGAGAGGACAGAGAGAGGGGGGACAGCGAGAAGGGGGACAGAGAGGGAGTGGTCAGAGTGAGAGAGGGGGTCAGAGAGAGAGGGGGACAAGAGAGTTGGGACAAGAAAGTGGGGGGAGAGAGAGGGTTGAGTGATAGGGGAGAGGGGGACAGAGGGAGGGTTACAGAGAGAAAGATGGGTGGACAGAGAGATGGGGACAGAGGGAGAGGGAGGGACAGAGCGAGAGGGTGACAGAGATTGGGGACAGAGTGAATGGTGACAGAGCGGGTGGGACAGAGAGGGGGGACAGAGAGAGGGGGGATATTGAGAGAGGGGGACAGGGAGATGGGGGCGAAGAGAGAGGGGGACAGAAAGAGGGGGCAGAGAGAGCGGGGGAAAGAAAGAGGAGGAAAGAGAGACAGGGACAGAGGGGAAGGACAGAGAGAGTGGGGACAGAGCGGGTGGGACATAGAGAGGGGGGACAGAGAGGGAGGGAGCAGAGAGAGAGTGGGACAAGAGAGTCGGGGGAGCGAGGTAGGGGCCAGATGGGGAGCGAGAGGGGTGTATAGAGAGGGGTCAGAGAGTGGGGGACAGAGAGAGGTGGACAGAGAGAGGGGAGACAGAGAGAGAGGGGGACAAAGAGAGGGGGAACAGAAAGAGGGGGCAGAGAGTGGGGGACAGAGAGAGGGGGACAGAGAGTGCGGGACAGAGAGAGGGGGACAGAGGGGGGGAAGAGGGAGAGAGTGGGGGACAGAGGGAGGAGTGGGTAGACAGAGAGGGAGGTGACAGAGAGAGGAGGGAGTAAGAGGGCGACACAGAGACGGGGGGACAGAGAGCACGTGGGGACAGAGAGGGGGACAGCGAGAGAGGTGGACAGAGAGAGGGGGACAGAGATATGAGGACAGAGAGAACAGGAGAGAGAGGGTGACAGAGAGAGGGGGACAAAGAGAGGGTGACAGAGATAGGGGGACAGAGAGAGAGGGGGTACAGAGAGAGGGGGACAAAGAGAGGGGGACAGAGAGAGAGAGGGGACAGAGAGAATGGGCGAGAGAGGGGGGACAGAGACCAGGGGGATAGAGAGAGGGAGACAGAGAGGGGAGGGACGGAGATGGGGGACAGAGATGGGGGCGGAGGGAGGGGGGAACAGAGGGAATGGGGACAGGGAGAAAGGGGACAGAGAGACGGGGACAGAGAGGGGGAGCCAGATTGGGGGCAGAGAGAGAGAGGGGGACCGGGAGGGGGACAGAGGAAGTGGGGGACAGAGAGAGGGAGGTCAGAGTCAGGTGGAAAGAGAGAGTGGGACACAGAGAGAGGGTGGGACAGAGAGAGGCGGACAGAGAGAGAGAGGGGGACAAGAGAGTGGGGGAGCGAGGTAGGGGAGAGATGGGGAGAGAAAGGGGTGTATAGAGAGGGGTCAGAGAGTAGGGGACAGAGAGAGGGGGAACAGAGAGAGGGGGACAGAGACTGGGGGAGAGAGAGAGGGGACAGAGAGAGGGGGTCAGGGAGAGGGCGATTGAGAGAGGGGGACAGAGAGTGGGGGATGGAGAGAGTGGGGGACAGAGGGGGGGACGGGGAGAGAATGGGCGACAGAGGGGGGGGCAGGAAAACAGAGAGGGAGCTGGGAGAGAGGAGGGAGTGAGAGGGGGACACAGAGACAGGGGGGACAGAGAGCGCGTGGAGACAGAGTGGGGGACAGAGAGAGGGGGGACAGAGAGAGGGGGAGAGAGAGATGAGGACAGAGAGAACGGGAGAGAGAGGGGGGACAGAGAGTGGGGGACAGAGAAAGAGGGGGACAGAGAGAACGTGAGAGAGAGGGGGACAGAGAGCAGGGGGACAGAGATTGGGGGACAGAGTGTGGGGGACAGAGTGTGGGGGACAGAGAGTGGGGGATGGAGAGAGTGGGAGACAAAGAGAGGGGGACAGAGAGTGCGGGATGGAGAGAGTGGAGGACAGAGGGCGGGACGGGGGGACAGAGTGGGAGGTAATAGAGAGAGGACGGAGTGAGATGGGGACACAGAGAGAGGGAGGGGCAAAGAAAGAGAGGACAGAGAGAGAGAGGGGGGACAGAGAGATAGGGGACAGAGAAGGGGTGGTCAGAGTGAGAGGGGGGTCAGAGAGAGAGGGGGAGAGAGAGGGGACAAGAGAGTGGGGACAAGAGAGTGGGGGGAGAGAGAGGGTTGAGTGATAGGGGAGAGAGGGTGGTAGTGAGAGGGGGAAGAGAGAGGGGGGACAGAGAGAGGGTTACAGAGAGAGAGAGAGGGTGGACAGAGAGATGGGGACAGAGGGAGAGGGAGGGACAGAGTGAGAGGGTGATAGAGAGATTGGGGACAGAGTGAAAGGTGACAGAGCGGGTGGGACAGAGAGGGGGGAGAGAGAGAGAGTGGGGACAGAGAGAGGGGGGATATTGAGAGAGGGGGACAGGGAGATGGGGGCGAAGAGAGTGGGGGACAGAAAGAGGGGGCAGAGAGAGCGGGGGAAAGAAAGAGGAGGAAAGAGAGACAGGGACAGAGGGGACGGACAGAGAGAGTGGGGACAGAGCGGGTGGGACATAGAGAGGGGGGTCAGAGAGGGAGGGAACAGAGAGAGAGTGGGACAAGAGAGTCGGGGGAGCGAGGTAGGGGCCAGATGGGGAGCGAGAGGGGTGTATAGAGAGGGGTCAGAGAGTGCGGGACAGAGAGAGGTGGACAGAAAGAGGGGGGGACAGAGAGAGACAGGGACAAAGACAGGGGGAACAGAGAGAGGGGGGACATAGAGAGGGCTGGGACCGAGAAAGCGGGAAGGGGGGCCAGAGAGGGGGGTCAGAGAGAGGGGGGACAGAGAGAGTGTGACAGAGAGGGGAGGGACGGAGATGGGGGACAGAGATGGGGGCGGAGGGAGGGGCAACAGAGAGAATGGGGACAGGGAGAAGGGGGACAGAGGAAGTGGGGACAGAGAGAGGGTGGTCAGAGTCAGGGGGAAAGAGAGAGTGGGGACAGAGAGAGGGTGGGACAGAGAGAGGCGGACAAGAGAGTGGAGGGAGCGAGGTAGGGGAGAGACGGGGAGAGAAAGGGGTGTATAGAGAGGGGTCAGAGAGTGGGGGACAGAGAGAGGGGGACCGAGAGAGAGGGGGGACAGAGAGAGCGGGACAAAGAGAGGGGGAACTGAGAGAGGGGGACAGAGACTGGGAGAGAGAGAGAGGGGACAGAGAGAGGGGGTCAGAGAGAGGGCGATTGAGAGAGGGGGACAGAGAGTGGGGGATGGAGAGAGTGGGGGACAGAGGGGGGGACGGGGGAGAGAGTGGGCGACGGGGGGGACAGGAAAACAGAGAGGGAGCTGAAAGAGAGGAGGGATTGAGAAGGGGACACAGAGACGGGGGGGGGGGACAGAGAGCGCGTGGAGACAGAGTGGGGGACAGAGAGAGAGGGGGACAGAGAGAGGGGGAGAGGGAGATGAGGACAGAGAGAACGGAAGAGAGAGGGGGTACAGAGAGTGGGGACAGAGAAAGACGGGGACAGAGAGAACGTGAGAGAGAGGGGGACAGAGAGCAGGGGGACAGAGAGTGGGGGACAGAGAGTGGGGGATGGAGAGAGTGGGAGACAAAGAGAGGGGGACAGAGAGTGGGGGATGGAGAGAGTGGGGGACAGAGGGCGGGACGGGGGGGCAGAGAGGGAGGTAATAGAGAGAGGACGGAGTGAGATGGGGACACAGAGAGAGCGAGGACAGAGAGAGCACGGGGACAGAGAAGGGGACAGAGAGAGAGAGGGGGACAGAGAGAAAGGGATGGAGAGAGGGGGGACAGAGAGAGTGAGGGGACAGAGAGAGGTGGTACATAGAGATGGCTGGGACCGAGAAGGCGGGAAGGGGAGTGACAGAGAGGGGGGGTCAGAGAGAGGGGCGACAGAGAGAGGGTGACAGAGAGGGGAGGGACGAAGATAGAGACAGAGATGGGGGCAGAGAGAGGAGGGAACAGAGAGAGTGGGGACAGAGAGAAGGGTGACAGAGAGTGAAGGGGACAGCGAGGCGTGGGACAGAGAGGGGGGGACAGATAGAGGGGGCAGAGAGAGGGGTAAAGAGAGGGGGACAGGGAGAGGGGAAAGAGAGAGAGGGGGACAGAGAGAGGGGGACAGAGGAAGAAGGGGAACAGAGAGAGGGTGGTCAGAGTCAGGGGGACAGAGTGAGAGGGACCGAGAGAGGGACAGAGAGAGGGGACAGAGAGAGGGCTGGGACCGAGAAGCGGGGGACAGAGAGAGGGGGGGGAAAGAGAGAGGAGGACAGAGAGAGAGGGAGACAGAGAGAGAGGGAGGACAGAGAGAGGTGGTACAGAGAGAGGGGGGACAGAGAAGGGGGGAAAGAGGAGGTTTACAGGGTCAAGGGGGGCCAGGGAGAAGGGGCAGAGAGAGTGGGGACAGTAAGAGATGGGAGAGAGAGAGACAGGGATGCAGTAGAGGGACGGACAGGGGGACAGAGAGGGAGGGACAGAGAGGGGGAAAGAGAGAAGGGGACAGAGGGGGCAGACTGAGAGTGGGGGAATGAGAGATGGAGGGGCAGAAAGAGAGGGAACCGAGAGAGGGGGACAGAGAGAAGGGTGACAGAGAGTGAAGGGGACAGCGAGGCGTGGGACAGAGAGGGGGCGACAGATAGAGGGGGCAGAGAGAGGGGTAAAGAGAGGGGGACAGGGAGAGGGGAAAGAGAGAGAGGGGGACAGAGAGAGGGGGACAGAGGAAGAAGGGGAACAGAGAGAGGATGGTCAGAGTCAGGGGGACAGAGTGAGAGGGACCGAGAGAGGGACAGAGAGAGGGGACAGAGAGAGGGCTGGGACCGAGAAGCGGGGGACAGAGAGAGGGGGGGAAAGAGAGAAGAGGACAGAGAGAGAGGGAGACAGAGAGAGAGGGAGGACAGAGAGAGGTGGTACAGAGAGAGGGGGGACAGAGAAGGGGGGAAAGAGGAGGTTTACAGGGTCAAGGGGGACAGGGAGAAGGGGCAGAGAGAGTGGGGACAGTAAGAGTTGGGAGATAGAGAGACAGGGATGCAGTAGAGGGACGGACAGGGGGACAGAGAGGGAGGGACAGAGAGGGGGAAAGAGAGAAGGGGACAGAGGGGGCAGACTGAGAGTGGGGGGATGAGAGATGGAGGGGCAGAAAGAGAGGGAACCGAGAGAGGGGGACAGAGAGCGGGAGAGACAGAGAGAGGTGGGGGGACAGAGAGAGTGGGGGTCACAGAGAGAGGGCGGCAGAGGGGGCAGAGAGAGGTGTACAAAGAGAGGGGAACGGGGGGGTACAGAGAGAGGGGGACAATTAGGAAGGGGGACAGAGAGAGAGGGGGGACAAAGAGAGAAGGGGACAGAGAGAGTGGGGACAGAGAGAGGGAAACAAAGAAAGGGGAACAGAGAGCGGGGGGATGGGGGTGCAGACAAAGATGGACAGAGAGAGGAGGGAACGGAAGGAGAGGGGGTCAGAGAGGGGGGCCAGAGGGGGAAGAGAGAGGGGTGACAGAGAGAGAGTGGGGACAGAGAGAGGAGGGACAGAGAGAGGGGGTGCCAGAGAGAGGGGAGAATGAGAGTGAGGGGGGAAGGAGAGGGGGGGGGAACAGAGAGAGGGAGGGGCAAAGAAAGAGGGGACAGAGAGAGGGGGGACAGATAGAAGGGGGAGAGAGGGAAGGGGGACAGAGAGGGGGCGGTCTGAGAGAGATGGGGGATCAGTGAGAGAAGGGGAGAGATAGAAAGGTGGACAAGAGAGTGGGAGGAGAAAGAGGGTGGAGTGACAGGGGAGAGAGAGGGGTAGAGAGAGGGGGAAGAGAGGGGGACAGAGAGAGGGGTGCAGAGAGTGGGAGGACAGAGAGAGTGGAACAGAGAGAGGGGAGCAGAGAGATGGGGTGGACAGAGAGATGGGACAGAGGGAGAGGGAGGGACAGAGTGAGAGGGTGACAGAGAGAGTGGGGACAGCGAGTGGGGGACAGAGAGTGGGGGACAGAGAGTGGGGGATGGAGAGAGTGGGAGACAAAGAGAGGGGGACAGAGAGTGGGGGATGGAGAGAGTGGGGGACAGAGGGCGGAACGGGGGGACAGAGAGAGAGAGGTAATAGAGAGAGGACGGAGTGAGATGGGGACACAGAGAGAGGGGGGACAGAGAGAGCATGGCGACAGAGAGGGGGATAGCGAGAGAGAGAGAGGGGGACAGAGAGAGAGGGATAGAGAGAGGGGGGACAGAGAGAGTGAGGGTACAGAGAGAGGGGGTACATAGAGATGGCTGGGTCCGAGAAGGCGGGAAGGGGAGTGACAGAGAGGGGGGTCCGAGAGAGGGGCGATAGAGAGAGGGTGACAGAGAGGGGAGGGACGGAGATGGGGACAGAGATGGGGGCAGAGAGAGGGGGGAACAGAGAGAGTGGGGACAGAGAGAAGGGTGACAGAGAGTGAAGGGGACAGAGAGGGGGGACAGAGAGAGAGGGGGGACAGAGAGAGGGGAACACAGGAAGAAGGGGAACAGAGAGAGGGTGGTCAGAGTCAGGGGGACAGAGAGAGAGGGACCGAGAGAGGGACAGAGAGAGGGGGCAGAGAAAGGGTTGAGACCGAGAAGCGGGGGACAGACCGGGGTGGGGGGAGAGAGAGGGGGACAGAGAAGGAGGGAGACAGAGAGAGAGGGAGGACAGAGAGAGATGGTACAGAGAGAGGGGGAGAGAGAAGGGGGGAAAGAGGGGGTGTACAGGGTGAAGGGGGGACAGGGAGAGGGGGCAGAGAGAGTGGGGACAGTAAGAGATGGGAGACAGAGACGGGGATGCAGTAGAGGGACGGACAGGGGGACAGAGAGGGAGGGACAGAGAGAGGGGGAAAGAGAGAAGGGGACAGAGGGGGCAGACTGAGAGTGGGGGGACAGAGAGAAGGAGGGGCAGCAAGTGAGGGAACCGAGAGAGGGGGACAGAGAGAGGGAGAGACAGAGAGAGGTGGGGGGACAGAGAGAGTGGGGGTCACAGAGAGAGGGCGGCAGAGGGGGCAGAGAGAGGTGTACAAAGAGAGGGGAACAGGGGGTACAGAGAGAGGGGGGGACAATTAGGGAGGGGGGACAGAGAGGGGGGAGAAAGAGAGAAGGGGACAGAGTGAGTGGGGATAGAGAGAGGGAAACAAAGAGAGGGGGACAGAGAGAGGGGGACAGAGAGTGGGGGGATGGGGGTGTAGACAAAGAGGGACAGGGAGAGGAGGGAACGGAAGGAGAGGGGGTCAGAGAGGGGGGCCAGAGGGGGAAGAGAGAGGGGTGACAGAGAGAGAGTGGGGACAGAGAGAGGTGGACAGAGAGAGGGGGTGCCAGAGAGAGGGGAGAATGAGACTGAGGGGGGAAGGAGAGAGAGGGGGCAGACAGAGGGAGGGGCAAAGAAAGAGGGGACAGAGAGAGGGGGGACAGATAGAAGGGGGACAGAGGGAAGGGGGACAGAGAGGGGGCGGTCAGAGAGAGATGGGGGATCAGTGAGAGAGAGGGAGAGATAGAAAGGGGGACAAGAGAGTGGGGGGAGAAAGAGGGTGGAGTGACAGGGGAGAGAGAGGGGTAGAGAGAGGGGGAAGAGAGGGGGACAGAGATAGGGGTGCAGAGAGTGGGGGGACAGAGAGAGGGGAACAGAGAGAGAGGGTTGGACAGAGAGATGGGACAAAGGGAGAGGGGTGACGGGGGGACAGAGAGAGAGGGGGTCAGAGAGAGAGAGGACAGAGAGAGCGGGGGGACAGAGAGAGAGGGGGACAGAGAGAGTGGGGACAGAAAGGGGGCGGTCAGAGTGAGAGAGGGGGTCAGAGAGAGAGGGGGTACAGAGAGAGAGGGGAACAAGAGAGTGGGGGGAGAGAGAGGGTGGAGTGATAGGGGATAGAGGGGGGTAGAGATAGGGGAAGAGAAAGAGGGGACAGAAAGAAGGGTGCAGAGAGTGGGGGGACAGAGAGAGGGGAACAGAGAGGGGGTACAGAGAGAGAGGGGTGGACAGATAAATCGGGACAGAGGGAGAGGGAGGCACAGAGTGAGAGGGTGACAGAGAGAGTGGGGACAGAGAGGAGGGTGACAGAGCGGGCGGTACAGAGAGAGGAGACAGAGAGAGGGGTACCGAGAGAGAGTGGGACAGAGAGTGGGAGGACATTGAGAGAGGGGAGGAAAGAGAGAGGGCGCGCAGAGAGAGGGGGGACAGAAAGAAGGTGGCTAATAGACCGGGAGAAAGAAAGAGAGTGAAAGGGAGAGGGGGACAGAGGGGACGGACAGAGAGAGGGTGGGACAGAGAGGGGGGGACAGAGAGGGAGGGGACAGAGAGAGAAGGGGACAAGAGGGTGGAGGAGCGAGGTAGGGGAGAGATGGGGAGAGAGAGGGGGGTAAAGAGAGGGGGAAGAGAGAGAGGGGTGGACAGAGAGAGGAGGACAGACAGAGGAGGACAGGGAGAGAGAGGGGGAGAGAGAGAATGGGGACAGAGAGGAGGTTGACAGAGAGAGGGAGGACAGACAGAAGGGTGACAGGGAGAGGGGGGACAGAGAGGGTGGACAGAGAGGGGAGGGATTGAGAGGGGGACAGAGAGAGGGCGAACAGAGAGAGAGGAGGGACAGAGAGAGGGGGTGCAGAGGGGGGGATTGAGAGGGGGACAGAGAGAGAGGTGACAGGGGGGGACAGAGAGACGGGGACAGAGAGGGGGACAGAGAGATGGGGACAGAGAGAGGGGGACAGAGGGAGGGCGGACAGAGAGAGGAGGAATAGAGAGAAGGGACAGAGAGAGTGGGATAGAGAGGGGGCACATAGAGGGGAGGGATGGAGAGAGGAGGGTCAGAGGGAGGGACAGAGAGAGATGGGGACAGAGGAAGAGGGGGCACAGACATTTGGGCGACAGAGAGTGGGGGGACAGAGAGAGGGGGACAGAGAAAGGGGGACAGAGAAAGGGGGACAGGGAGAGGGGGAACAGAGAGAGGGGGACAGAGAGATGGGGACAGAGAGAGGGGATAGAGAGAGGGGGGACAGAGAGTGGGGAACGGAGAGAGGGGGTGACGGGAGCGGAAAGGGTGTTGACAGAGAGAGGACAGAGAGAGGGGAACCGAGAGAGAGGGGGGACAGAAATAGGGGGAGAGAAAGAGGGGAACGGTGAGAGAGAGGGGACACAGAGGGGGAGGACAGAGAGAGAGGAACGAAGAGAGAGCGGGGACAGAGAGGGTGGGACAGAGAGAGGGGGGAGAGACAAAGGGGACAGAGAGAGGGCAACGGAGAGATAGGGGGACAGAGAGAGGGAGACATAGTGAGGGCAACGGAGACAGAGGGGGCATTGAGAGAAGGGGACAGAGAGATGGAGGGTCTGAGAGAGGAGAGAGAGAGAGATTGGGTGACAGTGAGAGAGGCGGTCAGAGAGAGAAGGGACAGAGAGTGGGGGCAAGAGAGTGGGGGGAGAGAGGGAGGGGAGGGATGGGGAGAGGAGGGGGGTAAAAAGAGGGGGAAGAGAAAAGGTGGACATAGAGGGGGACAGTGAGTGGGGGGACAGAGAGGGATGGACAGAGAGATGGGGACAGAGGGGGAGGAGGGTTCAGAGAGAGGGGGAACAGAGAGGAGGGGGGCAGAAAGAAGGGGGACAGACAGAGTGGAACGGAGAGAGAGGGGGGACAGAGAGAGGGGAATAGACAGACGGGGGCACAGCGAGGGGGGACAGAGAGAGAGGAACAGAGAGAGAGGGGTCAAAGAGGAGGGGGGACAGAGAGGAGGGGGAGAAGAGGAGGGGTGTTAGAGAGGAGGAGGCAGAGAGAGGGGTCAGAGAGAGGGGTCACAGAGAGACAGGAGGGACAGAGAGCGTGGGGATAGTGCAACAAAGACAGAATTAGGGGACAGTGTGAGTGGGGCACAGAGAGAGAGAGAGGGGGACACAGAAAGGGGGTCAAGAGAGAGGAGAGAGACGGGGGAGACAGTGGTGGAGAGAGGGGGGAGACAGACGGTTGGGGAGTAGCGACGAGGGGAGAGAGAGGAGGGGAGAGAAGGGGAGAGAGTGAGAGGGGGAGACAGAGGGGGAGAGGGGGGAGATGGGGCGAGAGAGAGGAGGGTAGAGAGAGGAGGGGAGAGAGTGGGATGAGAGCGGGGGTTGATGAGAGGGGGAGACGGGGGGAGAGATGGGGAGAGTGAGAGGGTGAGTGAGGGAGGGAGAAAGGGGACAAAGTTCTGTGACAGTTGTGGGAGAGAGTTAGTGAAGAGAGAGTTTGGGGAGAGAGTAAGGGGTAGAGAGAGTGAGTGAGGAGGAAAGGGAGGGGGAGGAGGAGAGATAGGATAGAGAGTGAGGCATGGAGAGAGAGGGCGGAGAGAGAATGGGAAGTGAGAGAGGGGTTAGAGAGCTCGTGGGAGAGCGGGGGAGAAGGAGGGGCGAGGGAGCGAGGGGAAAAGAGGGGAGGGGGGAGAGTGAGCTGGACAGAGTGAGGGGGAGAGAGAGAGCAGCACAGAGAGGGGGCAGGGAGAGGGGAGTAGAGAGAGGTGGCCGAGAGAGGTTGCAGAGGGAGGGATCGAGGAAGGTGGGCGAGAGAGGGGGGAAAGAGAGGGGTCGAGAGAGGGGAGGGAGTGAGGGGGGAGAGGGGGAGAGGGGGTAAGAGAGGGTTGAGAGAGGGGGAGAGAGCGCGGGGACAGAGAGAGTGGGAGAAAGTGGAGGAGAGGGGGGTGACAGGGGAGGGGAGAAGGGAAGAGAGTGGAGATTGGGAGAGGGGTGATGGAGACGGGAGTTGGAGAGGGGAGAGGAATCGGAAGAGAGGGTAGAGAGAGAGGGGAGAGAGACAGAGGGAGGTAAAGAGAGGGGGAAGAGAGAGGTGAAGAAATGGGGGAGAGAAGGGGAGAGGGCTGGAGAGAGGGGGATAGAGAGGGGTAGAGAGAGGGGAGAGAGAAGGGGAGAGAGAAGGGGAGAGAGAGGGGCAAGAGTGTAGACGATGGGGGGGCGAGAGTGGGGGCAAGAGTGGGGGCAAGAGTGGGGGGTGAGAGGGTGGGCAAGAGTGGGGGGCGAGGGGGGCGAGGGTGAGGGGCGAAAGAGGGGGATAGAGAGAAGGGGCGAGACAGGAGTGCGAGACAGGGGACGAGAGATGGGTGCGAGAGAGAGGGCGGACAGAGGGGAGAGAGGGGGAGGGGGAGAGTGGGGACAGAGAGAGTGTTGGGAAAAGAGGGGGGAGAGAGAGGGGGGAGAGAGAGGGAGGAGAGAGGCGGGAGAGAGAAGGGGAGGGGAAGAGAGAGGGCAAGAGAGAGGGGGAGAGAGTGGGGAGAGAGAGAGTGGGGGACAGTGTGGGGAGAGAGAGGGGAGTGTGGGGGGAGAGAGAGGGGTGAGAGAGTGAGATGAGAAAGAGGGGCAAATGAGGTGGGAAGACAGAGGGTGAGAGAGGGGATAGAGTCAGAGGAGAAAGAGGGGGTGAGAGAGAGAGAGGCAAGAGAGGTGGGAAGAGAGTGGGTAGAGGGGGAGAGAGTGGGTAGAGAGAGGGGAGAGAGGGGGAAAGAAAGAGGGGGAGAGACGGAGGGGGAGAGAGTGGGTGTAGGGAGTGGGGGCAGAGAGGGGTGGGAGAGGGTGTACAGAGATGGGGAAGAGAGAGGGGGAGAGAGAGGGGTCGCGAGAGAGGAGGGAGAGTGAGAGGAGAGAGAGGGAGAGAGAGGGGGCAGAGAGTGAGGGGAGACAATGGGGGAGAGAGAGTGGGGGGAGATAGTGGTGTGGAGAGAGTGGGGGGAAATAGTGGGAGAGGGACAGTGTTTGGGTAGAGTGGGGGTGGAGAGTGGATAGGGAGAGTGGGGGTGAGAGTGCGTTGGGAGATAAGGGAGAGAGACTGGGGTAAGTGATTGGGGTAAGAGAGCAGGGTAAGAGACCGGGGAGAGAGAGAGGGGAGGGAGAGAGGGGAGGGAGAAAGAGAGACGAAGGAGAGAGACGAGAGAGAGTGGGGTGAAAAAGAGGGGAGATGGAGAGAGGGGAGGTGGAGAGAGGGGAGAAAGAGAGGGTGGAAAGAGAGGGGTGAGAGAGAAAGGGTAGAGAAACAGGGGTATAGAGCGAGGGAGAGAGACAGAAGGGGGTAGAGAGAGTGGAAGAGAGAGAGAGGGGAGAGAGAGGGGAGAGAGAGGGAGAGGGGGCGAGAGAGGTCGGAGAGTGGGAGGGGGAGGGGCATGAGAGAGGGGGGAGAGAGATGGTGTGAGAGAGGGGGGAGAGAGAGGGTTGAGGGAGAGGGGAGAGAGTGGAGACGAGTTGTGGGCGAGAGTGGGGGCGGGACAGGGGGTGAGAAGGGGTTAAGGGGTGCGAGAGTGGGGGCAAGAGTGGGGGCTGGAGAGGGGCGGAGAGTGGGGGCGAGAGAGGGTGTGAGAGGGGGCGAGAGAGAGGGGGGAGAGAGGGGGTAGAGAGAGAGTTGGGGAAAGAGGCGGAGAGGGGGGAGAGAGAAGGGAGAGAGAGGCTGGAGAGAGAGGGGGAGAGAGTGTGGAGGAGAGAGAAAGGGTGATAGAGAGAGGTGAGAAGGAGAGGCGAGAGAGGGGGAGAGGGGGAGAGTGTGAGGGGGGAGAGAGAGGGTGTGAGAGAGAGGTTGTGAGAGAGCGTGGAGTGAGAGAGGGGGAGAGTGGGAGTTGAGAAAAAGGGAAAGACATTGGGGTGTGGAGAAAGAAAGGGACAGAGAAAGGGGGAGAAAAAGAGGGGGAGTGAGATTGGGGGAGACAGTGGAGAAAGAGTGGGAAAGAGAGAGGGGGAGAGTGAGATGGTGAGATAGGGAGGGGGAGAGGGGTGGAGAGAGAGGGGAGAGAGAGAGAGGGGGATAGAGAGAGGGGAGAGAGATGGTGTGAGAGTGGGTGAAGAGAGTGGGGGAGAGAGTGGGGAAAGAGAGTGGGGAAAGAGTGTGGGGGAGAGAGAGGAGAGAGTGAGAGCATGAGAGGCAGGGAGTGAGAGAGGGAGAGAGAGGGAGAGATTTAGACGACAGAGTGGGAGAGAGGGTTAGTGAAGAGAGAAAGGGATAGAGGAAGAATGGGGGTCGAGAGAGGGGGTGAGCAAGGTAGAGAGAGAGGGGAGAGGGAGGGAGAGAGAAGGGGAGGCGGAGAGAGGGGGAGAGTGGGGGACAGAGAGGAGAGAGAGGCGGACAGAGGGACGGTGACAGAGGGAGGGGGACAGAGAGTGGAGGGAGACAGAGGGGGAGAGAGGGGGGAGAGAGGGAGGGGTAGAGAGAGTGTGGGGACAGAGTGGGGGAGAGAGTGGGGAGAGAGAGTGGGGAGAGAGAGTGCAGAGAGAGAGTGAGGGTGAGAGTGGGGAGGGAGAGGGTTAGTGAGGGAGGGAGTGAGAGAGAGGGGAGAGACTTAGGTGACAGAGTCGGGGGGAGAGTTAGTGAAGAGAGGGGGGAGAGAGAGAGTGTGGTGTAGAGAGAGAGAGAGGGTGAAAGAGAGAGGTGTAGAGACAGGGGGTGAGAGAGACGGTAGAGAGAAGGCGAGAGAGGAGGGGAGAGGGGTGAGAGGGGTTAGGGGGTGAGAGGGGTGTGGAGAGAGGGGGAAGAGAGAGAGGCAGCAGAGAGAGAGAGCTAGGGAGAGGGAAGAGAGACGGGGAGGGCAAGAGAGAGGGGAGATAGTGGGGGAAGAGAGAGGGGGAGAGAGGGGGGAGAGAGGGGGAGAGAGGTGGGAGAGGGAGGGGGAGAGGGAGGGGAGAGAGAGGGGGCGAGAGACGGGGCAACAGAGGGGGTAGAGACGGGGCAAGAGAGGGGGAGGGAGAGGACGGTGCGAGGAAGGGGGAGGAGGGGACAGAAAGGGGGTGAGAGCGAGGGGAGAGACAGGGGAGTGTGTTGGGGGAAGAGAGTGGGATAGAGGGGAGGGACAGAGGGAGAGAGAGAGGGCGAGAGTGACGGGGAGAGCGATGGGGAGAGCGATGGGGACGGGGGAGAGACGGGGAGAGAGAGGGGGCGGAGAGGAAGGGGGCGAGGGAGGTGGAGAGAGGGGGACAGAAAGGGGGTGAGAGAGGGGAAGAGAAAGCAGGGAGAGAGAGGGGAGAGTAGAGGGAGGGAGTGAGAGAGGGAGAGAGAAGGGAGAGATTTATGCGACAGAGTTAGTGAATAGCGAGAGGGGGAGAGATTTTGAGGGGTAGAGAAACAGGGTGAGCGGGGTAGAGAGAGATGGGATAGAGAGAGGAAGTGAGAGAGTGGGGTAGAGAGAGGGGAGAGGGAGGGGAGAGGGAGAGAGGGTGAGAGTGGGGGAGAGAGAGGGGAGAGTGGGGCGAGAGAGAGGAGAGAGAGGCGGACAGAGAGAGGGGAAGAGGGAGGGGGACGGAGAGTGGAGGGAGAGAGAGGGGGGAGAAAGAGAGGGGAGAGAAGGAGGGGAGACAGAGTGTGGGGAGAGAGTGGGGAGAAACAGTGTGGGGAGAGAGTGGGGGTGAGATTGGGGAGGGAGAGAGGAGGAGAGGGAGGGTGGAGTGAGGGGGAGGGGAGAGAGGTGTTCGAGGGGGGTCAGTGGGGGAGAGAGAGGGGAGAGTCGGGGGGAGAGAAAAGGAGAGAGAGGGGAACAGAGGGAGGTGGCCAGAGAATCGAGAGAGAGAGAGGGGAAGATAGAGAGGGGAGAGAGAGGGTGAGAGGGGTAGAGAGAGATGGGATAGAGACAGTAGGTGAGAGAGTGCGGTAGAGAGAGGGGAGAGGGAGGGGGAGAGATAGAGTGGGGGAGAGTGGGGGAGAGAGAGGGAAGAGTGGGGGAGAGAGAGGAGAGAGAGGCGGACAGAGGGAGGGGGAAGAGGGAGGGGGACAGAGAGTGGGGAGAGACAGTGCGGGGAGAGAGTGGGGGAGGGTGGAGAGAGTGGTGGAGGGGGAGAGGGTTAGGGAGGGTGGGAGTGAGAGAGAGGCGAGAGAGTTAGGTGACAGAGTGGGGGGAGAGAATTAGTGAAAAGAGAGGGGAGAGAGAGAGTGAGGGGTAGTGAGAGGAGGTGCGAGAGAGAGGTGCTGAGAAAGGGGCTGAGAGAGACCGTAGAGAGAAGGGAGAGAGGAGGGGAGGGGGAGAGAGAGGGGAAAGACAGAAAGGCAGTAGAGAGAGACAGAGAGGGGGAAGAGAGACAGAGAGAGAGAAGAGAGACAGGGAGCGGGAGAGAGGGGGGAGGAGGAGGGAGTGAGAGAGGGCGGGAGAGAGGGGGCAGAGAGGCCGGGGGAGAAAGTGGGGGAAGAGAGATGGGGAGAGTGTTGGGGTGAGTGAGGGGGGAGAGAGGGAGATAGAGTGGGGAGGGAGTGGGTGGGAGAGAGGGAGACAGAGGGAGGGGGGAGAGGGCAGGAGAGAGGGGGCAGAGGGCGGGGGGAGAAAGTGGGGGAAGAGAGATGGGGAGACTGTGGGGGTGTGTGAGGGGGTGAGAGAGAGAGGGAGAGAGAGAGGGGAGAGAGTGCGTAGGAGAGAGAGGGGGGAGAGAGATGGGGAGTGAGAGGGGGAGAGGGGAGAGAGACGGGGAGTGACGGGGAGAGACGGGGAGGGGGGGAGAAGAGAGTGGGGGAGAGAGTGTGGGGGGTGTGAGGGGGGTGAGAGAGAGACGGAGAGAGAGAGAGGGGAGAGAGTGGGTGGGAGAGAGAGACGGGGAGAGAGAAGGGGAGAGAGAGGGGGAGAGGGGATAGAGATGGGGAGAGTGACGGGGAGAGACGGGGAGAGAGAGGGGGAGGGAGAGGAAGGGGCGAGGTGGAGAGAGGCGGATAGAAAGGGTGTAAGGGACGGGGGACAGAGCGCGCGGAGAGATTGGAGAGAGATGGGGAGAGAGATGGGGAAAGAGATGGGGAGAGTGAGAGGGAGAGAGAGGGGAGAAAGGTCGCACGAGAGGGGGTGTGAAAAGCGGGCAAGGGGGCGAGATGGGGTGAGAGAGGGGGGAGAAAGAGTGGGAGAGAGAGGGAGAGAGTGAGGGTGCGAGAGAAAGGAGTAGAGAGAGGGGGAGAGGGAGGGGATAGAGAGAGGGGGAGAGACGGGGAGAGATTGTGGAGAGACGGGGAGAGCGAGAGGGGTCGAGAGAAGGGACAAGAGAGAGGGCGAGAGTGGGTGGCGAGAGAGTGGGGCAAGACAGGGGGGTGAGAGAGGGGGAGAGACAGGGGAATGAGAGAGGGGGGCGAGAGAGGGGGAGCGGGGGGATAGAGAGGTGGAGAGAGAGGGGGCTGAGAGAGAGAGTGTGGAGAGAAAGGGGGATGAGTGAGCAGGAGAGTGAGAGGGAGGGAGAGGGCAGAGATAAATGGGGAGAGAGAGGGTAAGAGTGAGACAGGGGAGAGAGGGGGCGAGAGAGGGGGGGCGAGGGAGCGGGGGCGAGAGAGCGGGGAATAAGAGAGAGGGGGGCAGAGAGTGGGGGAGAGAGAGGGGTGAGAGGGGGCGAGAGAGCGGGGGTGAGAGAGCGGAGGTGAGAGAGTGGGGAATGAGAGAGAGGGAGGCAGAAAGGGGAGAGGAAGAGAGAGAGTTGGAGAGAGAGAGGGAAAGAGAGGGGAGAGAAAGGGGGAGAATCAGGGGGAGACAGACAGGGGGAGAGAGATGGGGAGAGTGATGGGGAAAGAGATGGCGAGAGTGAGAGGGAGAGAAAGGGGAGGGGGGCACGAGAGGGAGTGAGAGAGGCGGGCGAGGGGGAACGGGAGGGGGTGAGAGAGAGGGGAGAGAGAGGGGGAGTGAGAGGATGCAAGAGAGAAGGGTAGAGAGAGGGGAGAGAGAGGAGGCGAGAGAGGGGAGCGAGAGAGGGTGGTGAGAGAGGGGGCGAGACAGAAGGTGAGAGGGGGAGAGAGAGAGAGGGGACAGTGAGAGAGAGTGTGGAGAAAAAGTGGGGAAGAGAGAGCAGGGAAAGAGAGGGGAGAGAGACAGGAGAGATAGGGGGCAGAGAGAGAGAGAGTGCGTGGAGAGAAAGGAGGAAGAGAGTGCGGGAGAGGGAGAGGGAGAAAGAGGGGGAGCGATAGTGTGGGAGAGACAGGGCGAGAGAGAAAGAGACCATGAGAGAGGGGAGAGAGGGAGGTGAGAGAGAGGGACTGAGGGAGTGGTGGTTAGAGAGCGGGGTGTTACAGAGAGGGGGCAGAGAGTGGGGGAGAGAGTGGGGGGGCAAGAGAGGGGGAGAGAGAGGGGGAGAGAGACGGGTAGAGGGCCGGGTTGAGGCGGGAGAGACAGAGGGAGAGAGGGGGAGAGAGAGTGGGCGACAGTGTGGGGTGAGAGAGGGGGGTGAGAGAGGGGAGAGGGGGGGAAACAGAGGGGGCAGAGAGAGAGGGGAGAAAAAGGGAAGTGAGGGAGAGAGAGGGGGAGAGATGGGAGGGAGGGTGATGAGAGAACGGGGGTGAGAGAGCCGGGGGTGAGAGAGAGGGGGCAGACAGTGGGGGAGAGAGAGGGGGAGAGAGTGGGGGGAGAGAGATGGGGAGAGAGAGGGGGAAAGAGAGAGGGGAGAGGGCGAGGGAGAGACAGGGAGAGAGGGGGGGAAGGGAGAGGAACGTGCGAGGGAGGGTGAGAGGGGGGACAGAAAGGGGATGAGTGGGGGGGAGAGAGAGGGGTGAGAAATGGGAGAGAGTGGGCGAGGGAGAGGAAGGTGCGAGGGAGGGGGAGAGAGGCCGATAGAGAGGGGGTGAGAGCGGGGGGAGAGAGAGGCGAGAGAGATGGGGGTGAGAGTGGGGGAAGAGAGTGAGGAAAGAGAGTGGGGGAGTGAGAGGCGGAGAGAGAGAGGGGAGAGGGAGGGGGAGAGAGAAGGGAAGAGAGATGGGGAGAGCGACGGGAAGGGGGGGAGAGACGGGGAGAGAGAGTTGGAAGGAGAGGAAGGGGCGAGGGAGGTGGAGAGAAGGGGAAAGAAAGAGTGTGAGAATGTGGGAGAGTGAGGGGAGAAAGAGGGGAGAGTGAGAGGGTGAGAGAGGTAGGGAGTGAGAGACGGAGAGAGAGAGAGAGGCGAGAGATTTAGGCGACAGAGTTAGTGAAGAGCAAGGGGGAGAGAGAGTTGAAGAGCAAGGGGGAGAGAGAGTTTGAGGGGTAGAGAGAGAGGGTGAGCGGGGTAGAGAGAGTTCTGATAGAGACAGGGGATGAGAGATTGTGGTTGAGAGAGGGGAGAGGGAGGGGGAGAGCAGGGGAGACGAGAGAGGGGTTAGAGGGGCGAGAGTGGGGGACAGAGAGGGGAGAGTTGGGGGGGAGAGAGGGGGAGACAGAGAGGGAGAGCGATGGGGAGGGGGGAGAGACGGAGGGAGAGAGAGGGGGAGGGAGATGAAGGGAGAAAGGGAGTGGATTAGAGAGGGGGCAGAAAGGGGGAGAGAGTGCGGGGAGAGAGAGGGGAGAGAGATGGGGAGAGAGATGGGGAGAGTGAGAGGGAGAGGGAGACAGAGGGGAGAGTGGGAGTGCAAAAGGAGGCGAGAGGAGGCGAGCGAGAGGGGGGCAAGAGGGGGTGAGAGAGGGGGAGAGAGAGAGGGGCGAGGGGGAGAGAGAATGCGAGAGAGAGGGGTAGGGAGAGCGGGGAGAGAGAGAGAAGGGTAGAGAGGGTGGCGAGTGAGGGGGGCGAGACGGGGATGAGAAAGCGGGCGAGACAGGGGGAGAGAGAGGGGGATAAAGAGGGGGGAGAGAGAGTGGGGAGAGAGGGGGGAGGGGGGCAGAAAGAGAGAGCGTGTGGAGAGAAAGGGGAAGATAGAGTGGGAGAGAGAGCGGGGAGAGAGGGGGAGAGATAGAGGGAGAGAGAGAGAGTGTGGTGGGGGGAGAGAGGGGGAAGGGGGAGAGAGAGAGGGGGAGAATGAGACCGGACAAGAGAGTGGGGGTGAGAGGCTGGGGGCTAGATTGGTGGGTGAGAGAGTGAGGCGTGACAGAGTGGGGGAGAGAGAAGGGGCGAGAGAGAGAGGGGGAGAGAGAGGGGGAGAGATGGGGGAGAGAGTGGGGGGAGAGACTGGAGGAGAGAATGGGGGAGTGAGTGGAGGGAGAGACTGTGGGGAGAGAGTGTGGGAGAAGGGGTAGTGAGTGAGGGAGAGAGTGGGGGATAGAGTGGGGCAGAGTGAGAGGGTGAGAGAAGGAGGGAGTGAGAGCGGGAGAGAGAGGGGAGAAGGTTCGGTGGCAGAGTGGAGAGAGAGTTAGTGAAGAGAGAGGGGGAGAGAGAGTGAGGGGGTATAGAGAGAGGGGGTAGGGAGAGAGGGTGAAGTGCAGGGAGAGCGAGTGAGAGGGGATGAGAGGGGGAGAGAGAGCGAGGTGACAGAGTGAGGGGAGAGAGGGAAGGGCAGAGAGAGAGGGGCTCGAGAGACAGGTGTGAGAGAGGGAGAGAGGGAGGGGAGAGAAGGGAGTGGAGAGAACGAGGGGAAGTGAGGGTGAGAGAGAGAGAGGAGAAAGAGAGGGAGAGAAAGGGAGTGGGGAGGGAGAGGGGGTGAGAGAGGGAGGGGGAGAGAGAGAGACGGGAGACAGAGGGGAGAGAGAGAGGGGGGACAGAGAGGGGGGGAGAGAAAGAGGGGGAGAGAGAGGGTGGAGAGCGAGAGGGGGAGAGAGTGGGGTGAGAGATTGGTGCGAGAGAGGGGGAAAGAGAGAGGTGGAGAGGGAGGGGAAAGAGTGAGGGGAAGAGAGAGGGGAGAGAGGGGAAGAGGTGGCGAGAGAGGGATGAGAGAGGTTGGAGAGAGGGGAAAGTCAGAGAGCGTGGGAGAGAGTGGAGAAAGAGAGGGGGAGATGGAGAGGGGGGGACAATGAATGGGAGATAGAAGATGGAGAGGGGAGAGATAGAGGGGAGAGAGACAGAGAGAGAGAACGGGTTGAGAGACAGGGGTAGAGAAGTGGAGTAGTGAAAAGGATAAAAAGAGAGGGGGAGAGAAGTGGGGTGAGAGAGAGGGCGAGAGAGGGGGACAGGGAGTGGGAGAGAAAGAAGGGGAGGGAGGGAGGGGGAGAGAGGGAGGGCGGAGAGAGTGGGGGAGAGCGAGTAAGGGAGAGTGAGTGGGTAGAGAGAGAGAGACAGAGGGAGAGAGAAAGGGGGAGAGAGAGGAGGAGGGGGGAGAGAGGTGAGAGAAAGGTGAGAGAGATGGGCGAGAGAGAGGGGGAGAGAGAGGGGACGAGGGAGGGGGGCGAGAGTGGGGAGAGAGAGATGTGGGAGAGAGAGAGAAGCCGGGGGAGAGACAATGATGGGGGAGAGAGAGAAGTAGGCGAGACAGAGAGGTGGGGGAGAAAGAGAGGTGAGTGAGAGAGAAGTGTGGGTGAGAGAGGTCGGGGAAAGAGAGAGAGGGGAAGAGAGAGGAGGAAAGTGATAGATGGGAAGAGAGGCAAGGGCAGAGAGAAGAAGGGCGAAAGAGGGGAGTAGGGCCAATGGAGAGGGGTCAAGGGAGAGGGCGGAGAGAGGAGGGGGAGAGAGAGGGGGAGAGAGGGGAGAGAGGAGGGGGAGAGAGAGATGGGGAGAGAGGGGGAGAGGGGGGGGAGAGAGAGAGGGGGAGAGAGAGCGGGAGAGAGAGCGGGGAGAGAGGGGGAGAGATAGAGGGAGAGAGAGAGAGTGTGGTGGGGGGAGAGAGGGGGAAGGGGGAGAGAGAGAGGGGGAGAATGAGACCCGACAAGAGAGTGGGGGTGAGAGGCTGGGGGCTAGATTGGTGGGTGAGAGAGGGAGGCGTGACAGAGTGGGGGAGAGAGAAGGGGCGAGAGAGAGAGGGGGAGAGATGGGGAGAGAGTGGGGGAGAGACTGGAGGAGAGAATGGGGGAGTGAGTGGAGGGAGAGAGTGTGGGGAGAGAGTGTGGGAGAAGGGGTAGTGAGTGAGGGAGAGAGTGGGGGATAGAGTGGGGCAGAGTGAGAGGGTGAGAGAAGGAGGGACTGAGAGCGGGAGAGAGAGGGGAGAAGGTTCGGTGGCAGAGTGGGGAGAGTGTTAGTGAAGAGAGAGGGGGAGAGAGAGTGAGGGGGTATAGAGAGAGGGGGTAGGGAGAGAGGGGTGAAGTGCAGGGAGAGCGAGTGAGAGGGGATGAGAGGGGGAGAGAGAGCGAGGTGACAGAGTGAGGGGAGAGAGGGAAGGGCAGAGAGAGAGGGGCTCGAGAGACAGGTGTGAGAGAGGGAGAGAGGGAGGGGAGAGAAGGGAGTGGAGAGAACGAGGGGAAGTGAGGGTGAGAGAGAGAGAGGAGAAAGAGAGGGAGAGAAAGGGAGTGGGGAGGGAGAGGGGGTGAGAGAGGGAGGGGGAGATAGAGAGAGGGGAGAGAGAGAGGGGGGACAGAGAGGGGGGGAGAGAAAGAGGGGGAGAGAGAGGGTGGAGAGCGAGAGGGGGAGAGAGTGGGGTGAGAGATTGGTGCGAGAGGGTGGGAAAGAGAAGGGGGAGAGGGAGGGGAAAGAGTGAGGGGAAGAGAGAGGGTGAGAGGAGGGGGAGAGAGAGGGGCGAGAGGGGAGAGAGGGGGAAGAGGTGGCGAGAGAGGGATGAGAGAGGTTGGAGAGTGGGGAAAGTCAGAGAGCGTGGGAGAGAGTGGAGCAAGAGAGGGGGAGATGGAGAGGGGGGGACAATGAATGGGAGATAGAAGATGGAGAGGGGAGAGATAGGGGGAGAGAGACAGAGAGAGAGAACGGGTTCAGAGACAGGGGTAGAGAAGTGGAGTAGTGAAAAGGATAAAAAGAGAGGGGGAGAGAAGTGGGGTGAGAGAGAGGGCGAGAGAGGGGGACAGGGAGTGGGAGAGAAAGAAGGGGAGGGAGGGAGGGCGGAGAGAGGAGGGGGAGAGAGAGGGGGAGAGAGGGGAGAGAGGAGGGGGAGAGAGAGATTGGGAGAGAGGGGGAGAGGGGGGAGAGAGAGGGGGGGAGAGAGAGCGGGGAGAGAGAGTGGAGAGAGAGAGGAGGCAAGGTAGAGGGAGAGTGAGAGGTGAGTGAAATTGGCAGAGAAAGGGAGAAAAAGAGAGGAAGGGAGAGGTGGAGAGCGAGCGAGAAAGCGAGGGGCGAGAGTGGGTGACGAGCGAGAGGGGAGAAAGAGAGGGTGTGAGAGAGAGAGGGGAGGGAGAGGGGGATAAAGAGAGGTGAGAGAGGGGGAGAGAGAGGGGGAAGATAGAGTGGGGGAGTGAGTGGGGGGATTGAGTGGGGGGATTGAGTGGGGGGATTGAGGTGGGGAAGAGAGGGTGTCGAGAGTGTGGGGAGAGGGGGAGGGGGGGGTAAAGAGTGGGGGAGAGAGAGAGAGGGAGGGAGTGAGAGGGGGAGCGGGAGAGGGAGTCAGGTGACAGAGTCAGGGGGTCAAAAGAGGGGGCGAGAGAGGGGGAGACAGGAAGGGGAGAGAGGGAGGGGAAGAGAGGGAGGGGAGAGAGAGAGGTGTAGAGACACGGAGTGGGGAGAGAGTGGGGGAGAGAGAGGGGGAGAGAGAGGGGGAGAAAGAGAAAGGTGAGAGTGAGGCAGGAGAGGAGGCAAGAGATTGGAAAAGAGAGAGGGAGAGAGAGAGGGCGATAGCGAGGGGGGAGCGAGAGACAGAGCGTGGGGAGAGAGGGGTGGCAGAAAGGGGGAAGGCAGAGGGGGAAGACAGAGAGTGGGGGCGAGAGTGGGGAAGAGAGGGGGGAGATGGAGATAGAAGAGATGGAGAGAGGTGAGAGGGAAGATGGAGAGGGGAGAGAGAGTGGAGAGAGAGAGGAGAGAGAGACGGGGGGTAGAGAGACAGGGGTAGAGAGAGGGGAGTATTGAGAAGGATAAAGAGAGAGGGTGGAGAGAGAAGGGGGCGAGAGAGGGGGGTGAGAGAGGGGGACAGGGGGAGTAGGAGAGAGTGAGGGAGAGAGAGTGAGGGGAAAGAGGGATTGGGAGAGAGAGGGGAGAGAGAGGGGAGAGAGAGGTGGTGAGAGAGAGGTGAGGGAGACAGAGAGGTAAGTGAGAGAGAGGTGGGGGAGAGAGAGGTGGGGGAAAGAAAGAGAGGGGGAAGAAAGAGTGAGGGAAGAGAGAGGGGCAGAGAGAGAGGGAAAGATAAGGGGCGAGATAAGGGGGAGAGATTGAGGGAGAGATTGGGGAGAGATAGGGGAGAGGTACCGGGAGAGATAGGGGAGAGAGAAGGGGAGAGAAAAAGGGAAAGAGAAGGGGAAAAATAGGGGAGAGAGAGGGGTTAGAGAGAGATGGATTAGAGAGAGAGAACGGGACAGAAAGGGGTCGAGTGCAGGGGTCGAGAGAGGGGGTCGAAAGGGGGTAGTCGAGTGAGGGATTTCGAAGGGAGCGGTTGTGAGAGGTGTGTCGAGAGAGGGGGGACAGTGAGGGGGTCGAGAGAAGAGGGCTGAGAGAGGGGGTTCTAGAGAGTGGGTCGATAGGGGGAGAGTGAGGGGAGGGGGAGAGAGAGGGGTGAGAGCGTGGGGGAGAGTGCGTGGGGAGAGAGAGTGGGGGGTGAAAGGGGGCAGAGAGGGGGTGGAGATGGGGGAGAAAATGAGAGAGAGTGGAGAGAGAAACTGAAGGGTGAGGGATGGGGAGAGCGAGGTGCGAGCCAGAGAGACGGGCGAGAGAGTGGGTGAGTGAGAGACAGACAGAGAGAGGTGCAAGTGTGAGTGAGTGAGTGAGGGGACGGAAATGAGAGAGAGTCTGAGAGATCGAGAGAGAGTGTGCGATAAGGGGACAAGATAGAGAAAGAGAGATAGAAAGATAGAAAGAGGGGGAGAGCGAGATAGGGAAAGATACAAGGTGAGCTAGAGAGAGAGGGGTATGAGTGAGAGGCACGCGAGGGGGGAGAGAGAGAGTCAGGTGAGAGAGAGGGATGAGGTGGAGAGTGAGTGAGTGGGTGAGAGAGAGTGTGTGTGAGGGGAAGAGAGATAGAAAGAGAAGGTGAGAGGGGGGCTGAGAGAGAGAATGAGAGTGAGAGGGTGAGAGATAGATAGTGAGGGAGTGAGAGAGGGGATCGAGAAAAAGAGACAGAGAGACTGAGAGAGAGAGAGAGAGATGTCTCAGGGAGGACCAGTACAGCAGTGGTGAGAACAGGACCCTTACTAGATGATGTGAATGAAGCCTAGAATGTAGCTGTTCCTTACCCAGCTCTATGTCCATGTCCTGTCTTCCGGGTCTGAATACAGAAGGCCACTAAACGCCTCTGTGCTGTTTACTGTGAGTGATCTTACCGGCTGCAGGATTTACTGAAGGCTCCAGACCTCCCTCTCTATTTCTCTCTGGCTGACCAAGCGTCTTTGATGCGGTAAAGGACGAGACAGGAGTTAGGAATTCGGCTGAGACAGAACATCCTGATTACCTGCAGGTGACAGATAAATAGACAGAATGGGAAGTTAGACTGATGCAGTGAGGGTTACACATGGAGGATCTGGAAAATCCCAGTCTCCATCCCTGGCCTGTGCTGCTGTGTCTCTCTGGAATGGGGAATTCCATTGGCTCAGGATCTGGAGTATCTGCAAGAGTGAGAGACGCTGACAGAGGCTGCAATTAGGCCCACACAGTGAGGGATACCACATGGAGAGAGACTGAGTGATATCACCAGAGTGCAGGAAGATATCAGGATCACACAATGGTCATGATGAAAGGGTTGTGATTCATAGTGCACGGGGTCAGTACTCAGTGACAGGTGAGCTACAAGTGGGACAGGTGATGGCCTCGTGCTATTCTCACCCGACTGTTCATCCAGATGTTAATGCCGGTGTCCAGTATAACCCATCTAACTGCTTAATATCCTTTTAGGAAGGAAATCTATTATAGACAGCGGGTCTGGCCTACACATGATCCAGACCCAGAGCGATGGGGTTGACTCTAAACTGATCTCTGTAATGATCCAGCAAGGTACACAGCTCAAGGGCAGCTCGGGGTGGGCATGTGATGCTGGCCAGCCAGAGACAGCAACATCCCATGAGTGAATTAAATACAACACTGCTGGGAGTTGTTCCTTAGGTTCCTTTTATATCTTTCCCCTCTCACCTGCACCTAGGCCCTTCAGTTCTGGACTACCCCACCCCTGGGAGCAGTGTCCTGGCCAATCATATCGGTAAGCTTATGGGCAGGACTTTAAGCTGACAGATAGGATGCAGTGGATTCAGGTGAAAGAAGCTTTCCAAATCCAAAGAGAAATGGCAATGTAGCTGAAGAGAAGCAGAAAGGAACATTAAGAGACAGAGTTTAACTGAAACTGTACATCAGTGAATTGGACTGTGACAAGAAATTGTGGAAAGAGTCAATTGTAATGTTCTTTTTTGGACTGGATAAAGTCTCTGCAATAAGGTGGATGGACTGTGGCACAGAGATAAATGAGATTTAGTGGTGACAGGCTGAACAAAAGGTGGAACATGAATATTCTATTGTACACCTCCTTGAGGGGTCTCAGGTCGTGCAGGATGGGTAACCCTGACAGTAATGGGTAACAAAGGCATTACAGAGAAAGCATTTGGCCTCAGATGATGAAGCTGAATCAGTCTGAATGCAGATTCTGGGTAACACGTGTCAAAAACACAAGCAGGAGAACAGTTTAGAGGCTGCCTAACAGCATTTCATTGCTCAACCCTGTTCCACATTCCAATGAATTCCTGTGTACTGCAAAGGCACTGTGATAATTCTGGGAGACTTCAGTCTTTGTATAATCTGGGACAGTCACAACGGCAAAAGTGATGTTCTCCGAACTCCTCTTTGAATGTTTGTGTCAGTGTTTCTTTGAATAACACATTGTGCAAACGGCCAGGGAGGTGGCTATCTCAGATCGACCGTTGGGTGATGACGCTGTGGGAAGCAGTAATGTCACACTGAGATATCCTCTGGGAAATTGTAGTGTAGTGGAATTCAGCGAGATGATAGATTTTTAAAGTGACCAAAAAGCACACTCAACAATCATAACCAAAGCCATTAACATGTGTTTGAGAGGAGAACTGACCAAGGTAAACAGGGGAAACAGTGAAGTGTATGGCTGGTAATGGACAGTGCAAAACGTTTACAGTCATAGAGATGTACAGCACAGAAACAGGGCCTTCGGTCCAACTCATCCACGTCACCCACATATCCTAACATAATCTCGTCATATTTGCCAGCACTTGGCTCAAATCCCTCTCAACCCTTCCTGTTCGTATACCCATCCAGATGCCTTTTAAATGCAGTAATTGTACCAGTCTCCACCACTTCATCTGGCAGGTCATTCCATACACGCAACATCCTCCACATCAAAACGTTGTCCCTTTGGTTCCTTTTTTATCTTTCCCCTCTCATCCTGAACCTAGGACCTCCAGTTCTGGACTACCCCACCCCAGGGAAAAGACCTTGTCTGTTAATCCTATCCATGCCTCTCATGGTTTTATAAACTTCCATATGGGTTACCTCTCAGCTTCAGACATTCCAGGGAAAGCAGGCCCAGCCCATTTAACCTCTCCTTGTAGCTCAAATCCTCAAACCCTGGCAGCATCTTTGCAAATCTTTTCTAAGCCCTTTCAATTTACACAATATTCTTCCGAGAGGGAGGAGACAAGAATTTCACACAATATTCCAAAACTGGCTTATCCAATATCCTGTACAGCTACAACATGACCTCCCAACTCCTCGACTCAATGCACTGATCAGTAAACACAAGCATACCAAACACATTCTTCACTATCCTATCGACCCACAATTCTCCTTTCAAGGAACAATTAACCTGCACTCCAAGGTCTCTTTGTTCAGAAACACTCCCTGGGACATTAACATTAAGTGTATCAGTCCTGCGAAGAGTTGCTTTCCCAAAATGCAGCGCTTCTTATTTATCTGAATTAAGCTCCATCTCCCACTCCTCAGCCCATTGGCCCATCAGTTCACCATCCCATTGTAATGTGAAGTAACATTCTTCACTGTCCACTACCTGACTGATGCCTACCAAAGACTGCAATCACCCCCGACTGATCCCAACACAACCCTGCAATCTCCCTCTCCCTGACTGATCCTGACACAATATTGTAACCTACCCCTTCCTTACTGATCCTTATCCAGCATTGCAATCTCCCCCTCCCTGACTGATCACGACCCAACACTGCAATCATCACCATCCTGACTGATCCCTGCCCCACACTGCAATCACCACCGCCAGAGTAATCCCCAGATACACTGCAATCTCACCCTCCCTGACTGATCCCTACCAAACACTGCAATCTCCCCTCGCTGACTGATCCCTACCCAACACTGCAATCTCACCTCCCTGACTGATCCTAACCCAACACTGTAATCTCCCGCTCGCTGACTGAACTCAAACCAACATTGCAATCACCTCCTCCCTGACTGATCCCTATCCAACACTGCACTCACACTGTCCCTGACTGATGCTGACACAACACTGCAAACTCCCCCTCCCTGACTGACCCCTAACTAGACTTAAATCACCCCCTCACTGACTGATCCTTACCCAACACTGCAATCTCCCCCTCCCTGACTGATCCCTCCCCAACACTCCAATCTCCCCCTCCATATCTGATGCCTACCCAACCCTGCAATCTCCCCCTCCCTTACTGATTCCTACACAACACTGCACTCACCCCATCCCTGACTGATCCGTAACTAACACTGCAATCTCCCCCCCGACTGATCCCAACCCAACCCTGCAATCTCCCCCTCCCTGACTGATCCCTACCCAATGCAGCAACCACCCCCTCCCTGACTGATCCCTCCTCAACACTGTAATCTCCCCCTCCCTGACTGATCCCTCGCCAACACTGTAATCTCCCGCTCCCTGACTGACCCCTACCCAACAATGCAATCTCCCCCTCCCTGACTGACCCCCACCCAACAAAGTAATCTCCCCCTCCTGACCCATCTCTCCCAGATCAGGTCAGAGAGATGCAGGTATTAATACTTAATCCTCTCCTTTATGTATTTGAGCTGAAAATGTGTTGCTGGAAAAGCGCAGCAGGTCAGGCAGCATCCAAGGAACAGGAGAATTCCTGAAGAAGGGCTGATGCCCGAAACGTCGATTCTCCTGTTCCGTGGATGCTGCCTGACCTGCTGCGCTTTTCCAGCAATACATTTTTAGCTCTGATCTCCAGCATCTGCAGTCCTCATTTTCTCCTTTGTGTATTTGACTGTGGCAACATTGAGATAACACTATGTGCTGTCAATCTCCAGAGTGTTCGATGGGGCACTTCGAGGAAGCTTTCCTCCAGATCTAAGTCCATTCTCAAACTCATCTGGAATATTTACATGAGAACCGTTTCAGTGATGATTCACTTTGAATCCTTTCTGTGCCTTGCTGTAGTTAGCTGGGAACACTGATAACCTGGGCAGCACTGTTCCTGGGAAGTTTGATGGGAGGCAGATTAAATAAAGATTTCTGGGTCCCATTCCTTCATATGGAAGAGATAAAGTCCCACAAGTGCACATTGAGATGCTGATGGTGATGTCCAGTTATTTCTAAAAACAAGGTAAACAACCCAACCAGAATGTTCGGAGTGAGGTGACAGTGGGGGAGCACTTGGAACCAGTGATCACAGTTCTATTAATATTGTAATCATTGTGGAGTGAGACAGAATGTTCCCCAGGTGCTAATTCGACATTGGGGCAAAGCACATTCTGACGGAGTGAGCTAGCAGCTTGCAGGGGTTGGTTTGAGAAGTTTGTTTGCAGGCAACTGGACCTCTGGTAGGTGGAAGTTCTTTAAATGTGGGACAGCTACAGTTCAAGATCTGTCCGTTCCTGTGAGTGTGAAGAGCAAGGTTGGCAGGCATAAGGAACCCTGGATGACAAGAGACATTGAGGCTTTAACCAGAAAAAAAGCAGGCATGGCTCAGGTACAGGCAGCTGGGGTCAAGGGAATCCCTGGGGATACATAGGGGATACAAGGGTTTACTGAAGAAGGGAATCAGGAGGGCAGATCACCTTGGCTGAGAAAATTTGGGTGAATCCAAAGAGATTCTTGAAGTATAGTAAAGGACAAAGAATAACTAGAGAGAAAGACCTGGACCCTTCAAGGACCAAAGCGGACATGTTTGTGCAGAATCGCAGGAGTTATTTCTCCTCTGTTTTGAACGTGGAGAAGGACATGAAGGCTTGGGAATTTGGGGAAGTTAGTGATGATCTCTTGGGGACAGTCCATATCACAGGAGAGGAAATGTTGAATGCATTAGAATGTATGAACATGGATAAATCTCCTGATCCTGACCAAACATATTCAACAACACTGCAAGAGGCGAGAGAAGAAATTGTGGGGTCACTGGCTGATCTTTTTGCATCATCGTTAGCCACGGGTGAGGTCTCAAAGATTGGAGGGCAGCAAATGTTGTGCCCTTATTCGAGAAGGGCTGCAAAGAAAAAGCTGGAACAAGAATCAGACAGCCGAACGTGTGTGGTCAGTAAGTTACTTGAGAAGATTCTGAGAGATTAGATGTACATGCATTTGGAAATACAGATTTTGATTGGGAGTAGTCAGCATAGCCTTGTGCGTGGGAGACCATGCCTCACAAATTTGTTAGCGTTCTTTGGCACAATGAGCCCTTCGCCAGTCAGGGCATGGAATATCGAAGTTGGGAAGTTCTGTTGTAGTTGTGCAGGCTGTTAGTGAGGCCGCACTTGGAGTATTGTGTTCAGTTTTACCCACCTTGCTGTAGGAAGGATGTTATTGTACTGGAAAGAGGACAGAAGAAATTTACAAGGATGTTGCCAGAACTCAACTAGACAGTTATAGAGAGACAAGTTAGGACATTTTCTTTAGTGTGTAAGAGACTGACGGTGGGGGTTGGGGGGGGGGGGAGGAATGTCCTTATAGAGGTGTATAAGATCATGGGAGGCATGGATAGGGTGAATGCACTCAGTCTTTATCCAAGGTTTGGGAATCGAGGGCGAAAGGGCATCAGTTTAAGCTGAAAGGGGAAAGATTAACAGGGAACCTGAGGGTTTTACCCAAACGGTCGTACTCATACCGAATGAACTACCAGTGGAAGTATTCGAGGGGGATACATTTAATAACATTTAAAATGCACTTGGACAAATACATGGATAGGAACGTATTGGAAGGATATGGGCTAAGTGCAGGGAAACGGGGTTAGTGTGGATGGGCCAGTTTGGGCCAAAGAGCCTGTCTCCATGCTGTAGAACCCTATGTCTCTATAAACATACCCACCTGTCCCATAATACAGAAACGGCTAAAGCAACACGAACACGAGTCGGGACAAATGTGAAACAGTCCTGCAGAATTTCACAGGAAGCCAGCCTGGCCTTGCAGTGAAGGATTCCTAGCACAAGAGCTGTGGTGAGATGCCCATAGAGAGCTGGGGAAAGAAGCTGGAAGGCTCACTCCACTGCCGATAGCCTGGAGGATCCCCGGTTGGGATAAGGCCGCTGGGATCCGGTCACCCCAGGGAAACCTACAGGGTGTGACCGAGCTAGGTCTCCGACACAATGAGCAGGACAGAACGTTGCAGGAAAATCTCACCCACATGGGACTACTCCAGTTCCAATTGGGAAGAGCCCAATCCAGTGAAAGGAGGGTCTCTGGGGATGGTGAGGCAGCCTCAGGTTACATTGACAATCTGGAAGGACAGTGTATGATCTCCAAGCAGCTGCATGGGTCCTGTACACCTGCAAAACGGAGCAACACACATCAGGCCCTAGTAGGAGGTGCCAGGAGCAAATACAATCCCGAGGGAACCAGGACTCCTCCCAGAATGGGATAATGTGTGCCTTTGGGGTTCTACCTCCCCAGGGAGATAACGACAGGCCCCACACTGACACATCCACACCCGCTCACAGATGAAGACTCCCACTGCCTGTCTCCCTGGTAACTGCACCTTTTGCCCCCAGCCCTGAGACACAGCCGAACTCAGATTCCATGAACCCTGTGGTTACCCAGTGTCAAACAGCTGATGGTCTTACTCCATATACAACCATTCCAGGTACCCAGCTGGTGGGCAGCACCAAAACCATCCCGTCTCCATCCCAGATACATGTTTGGATGAGATTGACCGACAGTCTGTCATACACAGAGTGGATGCTGAGGAGCAAACTCAATTAATCGACATGTGCCTAAGTCCAACAGGCCATCCAGCTCTCACTGAGGGCCAACAGCTCGGGAGGGGCATCCGTGATGTGATGGAATCAGCCGTCCTCACTGCTCGAGGGCAGGATAAGGCAGATTCTGTAGAGGCGCTACATAACTGCAGAACAACAACCAGTGGAATGTCCCTCCCCTCCCCCCGTCAGCTTCCCCCGGAGACTCTGGGTCCCTTTTCTGGGCTTTCAGGGATATGACCTGCACCTCTCTTCGCAATGAGAAACTGTGCCCAAGCCTTTGTCTCCCGTGTCTCAGAAAGAAGGAGGGACACCTGGGATTCCACCCCTCAGATGCCTTCTGTAATGAGATTCTAGATTAGAGTGGTGCTGGAAAAGCACAGCAGTTCAGGCAGCATCCGAGGAGCAGTAAAATCGACGTTTCGGGCAAAAGCCCTTCATCAGGAATACACCCAGAGATCCTGAAGGTTGGAGAGATAAATGAGAGGAGAGTCGGAATGGGGAGAAAGTAGCATAGAATACAATAGATGAGTGGGGATGGGGATGAAGGTGTTAGGATCGGGGGAGGGTGGAGTGGATAGGTGGAAACGAAGATAGGCAGGTAGGACAGGTCATGGGACAGTGCTGAGCTGGAAGTTTGGAACTGGGGTAAGGTGGGGGAAGGGGAAGTCGACATTGATGCCCTGGGGCTGAAGTGTTCCAAGGAGGAAGATGAGGCGTTCTTCCTCCAGGCGTCTGGTGGTGAGGGTGCGGCGGTGAAAGAGGCCCAGGACCTTCATGTCCTCGGCAGAGTGGGAGGGGAAGTTGAAACGTTGGGCCATGGGGCGGTGTGGTTGATTGGTGCGGGTGTCCCAGAGATGTCCCCTAAAGTGCTCAGCTAGGAGGCGTCCTGTCTCCCCAATGCAGAGGAGACGGCATCGGGAGCAACGGATACAATAAATGATATTGGTTGGTGTGCAGGTAAAACTTTGATGGATGTGAAAGGCTCCTTTAGGAACTTGGATGGAGGTGAGGGAGGAGGTGTGGTCGCAGGAGGCTTGGGCCCTCTGCTAATTAATCGCTGAATACGAAATAAACTTTAGGGATTTCCACATTGTGTTACAGGAGCTCAGGGATCACAGCCGATTGGTCGGGTTTCCCCGAGAACGGGTGTATGGTCGTGAGATAATGAGCACACAGCCCGGACAAGGGGTCAGAGTTCAGACAGTGATACCTCAGGAAGCCCATCAGGGAAAATTCCTCAGAAACAAAATTAAAAACCGGCTGAGACCAGGAGGGAAGGCTCCTCCCACAGCTTGTCCCATACACATCAGGCTCTTGTAATGGGCTAGTCATTAAACTCGCAGGGAATTCCTTGTTCAATAACATTTACCACAAACTGACACTCATCATAATAAATGCATCAGGGGTACAGTAACCAGAATGGCATCCTTCCTCATTAAAATTATTATGTTCCCAACTGGCCCACAGGATAATGGGATGAAGGGCAGGGAAATATGAGGGAAAACCCAGAACAGTAATTAACAGATGAATGAAAAGAGAACTCCTTAATGATGTAGCCACGGTATACAGGGCAGGAGTGTTACGGGTCAGTACGTTGACTTTGCTAATTTGGAGAATAAACTCAGGATCCTGACCCAACAACTCTCTAATGAGCCTGAGAATGACTGAATAAAGGAAACCCAGGGGAGAATGCAGGTAAGTGGAGTTGAAATGCCCATCCGCCATGATTGAATGGTGGAGTGGACTCGATGGCCCGAATGGCCTTACTTCCACTCCTATGTCTTATGGTCTTATCTTCAGACCATGGGACAACTAGTGGAACATCAGGTTAACCATCACTTAGAGACCAAACTGGAGGGTCACACCAAAACGATTAACCAGATCATCCAGGGCCCAAGCAGAGGTGACGGTGAGCAGTAAAACCACACCCTGTGCAGTATCTACGGTAACGGGATGATGGAACAGCTGAAGGAGGAACTCAGGCGGGCCAGCCAAGGAAAAATCCCATCCTGGATTCGTGACAAAGAGCGTAAATATTTGTTCCAGGAGAACACCTACACGAACATCTCTCACTGTGAATGACCAATGGCTGGGTTAATAACAGCTGTCAGGACACTATCGTTGGGACACCTGGGCTTGGTATGAGGGATTCCAATTAACCCAAGTGACAAAGTTAGGATGACGTCCAAATTATCAGAGTTGTATAAAAAAAAGGTATTTGGATGGGCTACCATGATTTCCTCCCACTTACTGTGGAGATAGAGGGAACATTGACAGGGACCATACTTACGTAATGTGAAGGACCAGGTCATACCATGACATTCCCATAGCATGTTATCCAAGAATTCGGCTCTTCTCACATCGGCTGTAGCCCTAACCGCACTCACCATGATATATCTCGGGATACCGGTGGTTAGGATTGCAGGCTGTAACAGATGGGTACGATCATGGTGAATAATGCCTGGACACACCCTCAGGGACTGGAAGGTAGATGGAATTCCCCAGGTGATCACTTTAGTTTCATTCATTTGCAGTGATTGAGTGTTCCTGGCTGGGCCCAGTATTGATTTCCTGCCCATTGTTGCCATTACAACAGATTGGCCATGTTAAATTGCCCATTGTGTCAAGGGATATTCGGGCCAGCTGGAATAGCCATAGGAAATGCGGGGTTTCAGGGATATCATTGGGGGAGTGGGTCTGAGTTGGATTCTCTTCAGAGGGTCATTGTGGACTCAGTGGGCCGAACGGCCTGATTCTGTTTTGTCAAGATTTTTTGATATCACTTATCAGCCATAAGACCATCAGTTTGACCAATGTACACAATGGCTATTGCACAGACAGCTGGTTACTCTGACAACAAGCACAACCAGCTAATAAAATTAGGTTTGTAATTTATTGCATAAGCTTCTTTTCTTTCCATTCAAGTGGATGAGTTGGGGGAAATGTCACAAACTCCTGGCTGAAACACAGATAGACAGCCAAGGTTTATTGGCCAAGGAAATCTCGCTAATCACAAAACCCGCTCACCAGGCACAGCGCAAACACAGCATAATGTAAAAGGCAGCAGTTATTCTGGACAGACGTATCCAACAAACAAATGAGGGCCCAGACAGGAAGGCACCGGGTCCTGCTACACGAAGAAACTAACAGCAACAAGCCATCCAAATGATTGGCAATGCTTCAAACTATTAACGGATTCTCATAATTGGCCACAATGATAGAAAGTTCCTGAAAACCATCCAGAAATGAACAAAAACAGGATTCATCTGCAGATTGATTGCCTGAATCTCTGGAGGCCTTCTGAGGAGACCAGCATGGCAAGAGACAGAGACCATCTGACTATCCAGAGAGAGAGAGAGGAAGAGAGAAAAGAGTTTGGCAGACCCAGAGGCAAAACCGGGCAGAGAGAGAGAGAGAGAGAGAGAGAGAGAGAGGCTGAAGCAAAACCCAGGAGCATGGGAGAGAGGGAATGTGAAAAACCATCGAGAGAGAGTGGAAACCAACTGGAATAACGAGTGTCACCCCTTCAGTCTGTCCATGTTTTAACTCCTGTTTGTCTCAGTCTGACTTCCCCTTCTCTCCCTCTCTCTGTCCTCTCTCCCTCTGCCCTTCTGTCTCTCTCTCTGTCTGTCTTTCTCTCACTCTCTCCCTTTCCCTGTCTCCCTCTGCCCATCTTTCTCCTCCCCCCCTTCTCCATCCCCACTCTCTCGATCTCTCTCTCCCTTTTTCTCACCCTCCCTTTCTGTTATTCACTATTTCAAACCTGAAAGATCTCACCTAATTTTGAACCTCCTCAAAAATACAATGCCCCCCATTTTCACTCTCCTCCCAAATATCCCCTTCCCCAAATATCTTCCCTCCCAAGTAATTGCCCCACCGAATATTTCGCTGCCCCCAACATTGCTGTGAGCCCCACTCCTTGGGGCAGAGGGAGTTGAGTGGAAAAGTGTGGAGCTGGAAAAGCCCAGCAGGTCAGGCCTGAACCATCGACTCTCCTGGCTGACCCGCTGTGCTTCCCCAGCTCCACACTTTGTAACTCTGACTCTCCAGCATCTACAGTCCTCACTTTCTCACACAGGTAAATGAGTCTGGGTTGACTGACTGGCCTGTGGCTGTTTTCATGCACAGCAATTTCCCAGTGCCAGAATTACAGGTTTGCATCACATATAGAGTCTTTTCTGCCCATTCTCCCCCCTCCCCCATTAAATGATCCTGGTCCTGTTCAGGATCCTCAGGATTGGCCCCTGAATGGCCTCACTGGCTATCATTTCTGTGGAGACCTCTTCTCTGTCCTGTCTCAGACTTTGCATCTCATGCTATCCCTCCCTCAATTTCTCTCTCTCTCTCTCTCTCTGACAACAGACCCTCCTTTCTCCACCAACCCCAAAACCCCATCAAACACTCCTCCTGTCTCTGGCTGTCCCACTCCCTCCTTGTCTCCCACTCTCCCCCTTCCCATGTAGACCCACAGCTCCTGGGCTGGAGGACATGGTGCAGAGACTAACACAGCAGGATCCCACTCTGCAACCATTCTCTAGCCACACACACTGTCCTTCTCCTTCCATATGTGTCCTTCTTCTTGTCCCTCTCTGTCTTACTCTGTGCTTCTCTCACTCTCTCCGTCTCCCTATCTCTCATTGCCCACCTCTCTCTCCTCACTTTCTCCATCCCCACTCTCTTCATGTCTCTTTCTCTCTTTTTGTAACCCTCCCCTTCTCTTTTGCTTGATTTCAGACTCAATG
Organism: Chiloscyllium punctatum; assembly: GCF_047496795.1. Lineage (NCBI taxonomy): Eukaryota > Metazoa > Chordata > Chondrichthyes > Orectolobiformes > Hemiscylliidae > Chiloscyllium > Chiloscyllium punctatum. The sequence goes on along the minus strand of NW_027309984.1, from coordinate 72,152 downwards.
AGAAAAGTAATTTATGTCCCTTACACTATCCACTCCCCACAGTCGGGGTAAAACCCGGAAGAGACCAGGAAAAGGTTGATCCCCTGCATTAACTGTACTGCATCCAGCGTTAAAGAGACAAACTCTTCTCAATGTACCTTCCCCAGTCACTAGGACAGAGCAGAGAGGTCCAGGGAGAAAGAGGAAGAGAAACTACAAGAGATAAAGAGAGATGAACAGACAGACAGTGAAAGGGAGGGAGAGAACAAGAGAAAGACAGGCAGACAGAGGGAGGGAGAGAAAGTGAGAAGAACTGAAAGAGAGCAGGAGAGAGGCAGAGAGAGAAAGGGGGGGGGGAGAGAGAGAGAGAGTAAAACCCCAGGAAGAGAAATACAATATCAGACAGATACAAGGTGAAAAAGGGAAGGTGAAGACATGGAGAGAAGGTCAGATAGACAGCAAGAGAGATAACCCAGGGAATGATATAGGACAGAGTGAGATAGAGGAGTTGCAGCAGCAGAGTGATAGAGCTGAGAGAGTTGGATGGTGGTGGTGGAGGGGGGGGGGGTCTGCTGCGATACAGCGAGAATGATGTACAGACAAGAATAGCAAGATCCCACAGAGCTGAGAGAAAGTTGCAGAGAGAGATGAGCAAGATGTTGGTTTTGTAAAAGATTGAATGATTAAGTATTCCTGAAAAACATGGTGCGGTGACAAAGTGGCAGAGTGTTGAAGGAAGGGAATCTACAGGGAAATGTCAACAGGGCAGAGATGTGAAGAATGTTGAGAGATAGGAATTGAAGGAAAGATGTGGGAGAGAGAACTGGGAACACAGAAATAGACATGAGAGGTCTCATGGGAGTGGGAAGCAGTGAGATCGATGGGATCGGACTGTGCAGCTGCCCCCTCTCTAGTATTTTGCGCCTTTGTCTCTCCTTAGTATAGAGCTCGCCCCTTGTGGTAAAATTCCCAGAAACAACCTGAATTTGTGTGTGTGTGTGTGCATGTGCGTGTCTGTGTCTGTATGTGAGTGTGCACCTGTGTGTGTGTGTGCGTTCACTCTCTCTGGTTCCAGCTCCTGTCTGATGATTCTGCATAGCAGAATAATTTGATTCTCTCTCTCTTCTTCCCTGAGTCTCGGAGGGAACCAGCCTGATTTGGATTGGAGTTGGAGCCTCTCAGTGAGAAGTGAAATCTCCTCGAGATTCCCCTCAGTCTCTCACTGTAAGGTGGAGCAGGCCAGTCACGGGGAAGCAAACAGCAGGCCAGGTCTGCCCTGTCCTCCAGCTCCATTTCAGAAGGCCACATGGGAGGGGCTTGTTTCCTTCATCAGCTTCCCGTGCTCTCCCTTCTGGGTTAGGGTGGGGGCCGAATGGCCTTTCTCCTAGATCCTATTGAGGTGGAGTCTGGATATGATTGGGTTATACACGGCATGCCCCTGGAGTGAGGTCAGTTAGCTCAGTTGGCTGGTCAGTTAGCTCTCCACACTAGCTGAAGTTACTCTGAAGGACTCTCCTTCCCAACCTCTCCCCTCAGCTGGGCCATGGTGACCCTCTGATTAAATCCCCACCAGACACCGGTCTGTAATGAGGAGCTGTCCCATGCTCTGGTAAGACTATGGTGACATTTCTTTTGTTTGTACCTGGAGCACTGTGTGCAGGACTATTCATTGCATTGCCAGAGGGATGTTAGTGTGTGGGGAAGGTTAACTGGATGAATCCCCACCGGAATGAAGAGCACTCTCTTTCCTCCAGTTAAGCATCCTTTGTGTCTTTGGAGACACAAGGACCAATTCACCTGAAACAGCAGCTAGATTTTATATTCATGGGCACCTGATAAGATTGGCTAGTTTACACACGCTCTCTCTCTCACACACACATATGCACACAGACACACACTCCCTCAAACACACACAGACACACTCTCAGACACACATACACATAGGCACAACTCTCTCTCACACACACACAGGCACACTCTCAGACACACATACACACAGACACACACTCCCTCAAAAACACACAGACACACTCTCAGACACACATACACACAGACACACGCTCCCTCAAACACACACAGACACACTCTCAGACATACATACACATAGGCACAACTCTCTCACACACACATATACACACACAGGCACACTCTCTCACTCACACACATACACAGATGCACTCTCTCGCACAAACACAGACAAACACACACACACAGACACAATCTCTCTCACACACAGACACACTCTCTCTTTCAGACATACACAGGCACACTACCTCTCTCTCACAAACACACATCGACACACACTCACACACTCACACACACAGACACACTATCTCACACACAGACACACTCTCTCTTTCAGACATACACAGGCACACTACCTCTCTCTCACAAACACACATAGACACACACTCACACACTCACACACACAGACACACTCTCACACACACACACTCTCTTTTAGACACACGCAGGCACACTATCTCTCTCTCACAAACACACATAGACAAATGCACACACGCAGGCATACTCTCTCACACACATACACACTCTCTCTCACACACACTCTCACATGCACACACTCTCACTCTCTCACATACACAGACATTCTCTCTCTCACACAGGCACACACACTTTCTCTCACTCACACACACAGACACTATCTCACACACATGCACACACAGGCACACACTCTCTCTCACACACACATACACACGGACACACGCTCCCTCAAACACACACAGACACACTCTCTCACACATACATTCACACTCTCTCTCACATACACACATGTGGACACACACTCTCTCACACACACTCTCACTCACACACTGTCACACACCGTCTCTTACACACTCAGACATGCACACTCTCTCTCTTACGCATTCTCTCATACACACACTCTCTCACACAGTCTCTTACACACAGACACACTCATTCTCTCATACACAGGCGCATAGACACACTCTCTCTCACACACATACACACTCTCTCTCTCACGCACATACACAGTCCTTCTCACACACAGGCACATTGTCACATACACACAGACACACAGACACAATCTCTCACACGGACCTCTCTCACACACACACAGACACACTCTCTCACATATACACGCACCCTCAAACACACACACAGTCACACACTCCCATATAAACAAATGCTTTCTCTCTCACTCTCTCACGCACACACATACAGACACACAGAGATACACATGCATCCACGCTGTCACACACACAAACACGGGCAGTCTCTCTCTCTCTCTCTCTCTCTCTCTCACACACACACACACACACACACACGCACGGCTGGAAAGGCATGGTTGAGGTATTGCTGGAAAAATGATTTCTCCAAGGACTGAACCCTGATCTCACATGATGACTGCTCCAGGGAGACAGACAGCAGCTACAGATGACTTGTTGGATCTTCCTGTGCACCACCTCTTGCATCGACAGTGTTAGTCTGTTTGGGTGCCTGCTTTTCTAAAACGTCTCCAAGCAACAAGTGACAATAGATTGATGAAAGTTTTTTCCCCAAACCATGTTTCAGACACATCCTGATGTCATTTTTCACTGATTGTTTAAAATGATCTGAATCTTCTGAAATGGGGACTGGCTTCCATTTCAAATTACAACACCAGAGTGCCTCAGGGAATTGCATCTATCTACCCTCTGCACAATGTACCGCCAGATAGTTCTCCCTCAGTACCTCAGAAAGTGCTCTCTCAAAACCTCAGAAAGTGCTCCCTCAATACCGAAGAAAGCATCACTTTATTGTATTTAACCCCCAAAGCCCCTGAGACAGTTTCTCCACAAAACATTCACATCCTCAACACTTCAGGGCTCAGCCCAGCTCCCCCCTCAGATTGTGTTCAAACCCCTTCAGACTGGAAGGACCCACATCCACCCCTGTCCAAGATTGGAGCCCAGGTCCCCAGAACATTACTTGTCTCTCTGGATTAATTTTAGAATTGCTACAGTGTCGAAGCAAGCCATTCGGTCCATTGGCTCCACACTGACTGTCTGAACAGCATCCCACCCAGACTCACATCCTTTACTCTATCCCTGTAATGCTGCATTTCCCATGGCATCTTTGGGCGGTGGGAGGAAACTGGATCACCTGGAGGGAACCCGCACAGATACAGAGAGAATGTGAAAACTCCACACAGACAGTCACCGGGAGTTAGAATCAAACCACTGTGGCACCGTGCTGTCCTCTCTCCCTGGATGCCATCTCATCTAACCTTTCACTAAGCAACCTCGCATGTGAACCCTTCTCATCTGTCTCCTTCGTCATCCATTCAAAAGCTCTGTCAAGTTGGACACATCATTTCCATAAACAAAGCTAAGCTGACTATCCCTAATCAATTCTTGCTTTTCCAAATGCATGTAAGTTGTCTCTCAGAGTGCCCTCCAACAGTTTACCCACCACTGCCATCAGGCTCACAGCTCCATAGTTCAATGGCTGTTCCTTGCAGCCTTACTTCAATAATGTCACATCATTAATCACCCTCCAGTCTTCAGGCACCTCACCCGTTGCCACTGATTGGTCCATCTGACAAGGACATCTACATCCTTCTGTAATCTAAGACTATCCTCCTCAGTATTCATCACCTCAACAATCTTCATATCATTCATGAACCCAATGATTAACCCTCCACCATTCAAATCTAAATCTTTTCTATCAACCACATAGTAAGACCCCGACAGTGAGACATGAACAGACAGAGATTTCTAATTGGGCCATCACTGTCTGCTTCCTGCCACTCAGCATTCTGCGCCAAATTCCTTGGATCTTGAGTTTTTATGTTCACTATCAGTTTCCAATATGGATCCTGATAAAAGCCTTACTGACCTCCAAGCAGGCGACAGGAAAGCATTGCCCTTATTTACACACCTGGTCACCTCCTTAAAAAGTGCAATCCCATTGGTAAGACCTGACCCCTCCTTAACACAACCATTCTGAGTGTTCTTCATGAATTCCAGTCTCTTTAAATGCTGATTAATTCAACCTCCCAAAATATTTTCCAACAGATGCCCCACCCACGATATTAGCCTGACTGGCCTATAGCTGTATGGTATATCCCATGTCCCTTCTTGAATAACAGTACCACATGGTCAGTCCGACGACACCTCTCCTGTGGCCAGAGGGGATTTGAAAATGTTTGCAAGTGTACCTGCTACTTCCTCCATCACCTCATTCGGTAAACTGAGATACATTTCCACCGTCTTTGGAGATTTATTGGGTTGTAAGAAGGCCACACCACTCAGAACCATCCCTCTCTATATATATGCTCATTCATTTAATTGTATCACAGAGCATCTCCACGATTTCATATCAACCCTGTCCCAACGAGCACTGACAAAATGCATTCATTCACTGTCGCCTCTGGGTCCATGTACAAATTCTCACTGTGTTTGTGCGAGATAAGTGGCTGTCCAGCCCCATCTACGGCACTTTTTATTTCCCTTCCCAGGAACAAAGACACGGAGGAGTCTGTCCAAAACTTTTTCATTCAACTTTGCAAAGTCGGGTGCTGTTCCCAAAGGTACATACACACAAGCATAGTAATCTCCACGCATTATATACATGTATATGTGGGCTGGGTCTACTACTGCTGCCTTGACCAACGAGTGCTAGGATTCCCCACTGTTTTCCTTATTTGGGTTCTGGTGCCTGCGATTATTTTGTTATTCACTTGGCCAATCAGTGTTCGAGCTTCCCGTTCATCCCTTATATGGATGATGTTGTACAACTGTGGTTAAGGGCGATCTCTCAACTATCGAGGAAAGCTGTTACAACTGTTTCATTCATATAAACGTGGGGGAGGTCCGGCAACAGTTTCGAGTGTCTGCTTGTGTTTACTATGAGGTAGAAAAGACTAAAAGGCAGCTAACCGTTTAAAAATTACACTACCCCCTACAAATCCCCCGTGTCTTTTCTTCCGGCCTGTAATTTTTCAACCGTAAGTTTCTTCTCCAGGGCATTTAATAACTCCCGAGCTTGTTCATCAAACTGACCTTCTCTCATACTACCCCCGCCCAAGAGGGATTCACGTTGTTCCATCTCGAGATTTATTCGTTCAACCTGCCCATAGGGAACATCCTTCTTAGTAAGGGCGGTTTCGATCAGTCGTTGAGTTAATCCCCGGACACAGGGAATAACGCAACACCCAAGGGCAGTGAGTACTCCTGCCACCACTATACATGAGACAAGAAAGGGAACGACCACCCCCGTCCATTTACCGAACCAAGCTTCCAACCAGTCCGTGAGGCCAGAGTCGATGCCTGAGTTTTCGGCCAGTTCGTCCGCCAATGTGGTGAGTCCATCCAGGGCGCGGGTGATGGACCCATCAGGGGCTGTGTTGTTGGGGATGAAAGTGCAGCACTGAGTGCCTATCATGACACAAACACCCCCCTTCTCTGCCAACATCATGTCTAAGGCCAACCTATTTTCCCACGCCATCCTACTAGTGGCGTCCAGTTGTTCTGCTATTCCTTTCACTGCATCCCGGGTATAATTAATGAACCTCTGCTGATTGTAGTAAATATAATTAATCCAATCCACATTCTTATTGATGGTCACCCACCAGAACAGTGACGACTCAAAACCCGCCGCTATCTGGTTCCTAGCCTTGTATTCGTCAGGAACACCCGTGGGGACCCCTATGGCATCTAAATATATGTTATCATCGAAAGAGGTCTCCAAAGCTCTCTCAGTTCTTCCACTAGAACGGGGTCGCTCTTGTTTTTCGAATACCAGGGTGAATGGGATGGCCAATTGAACGATTGCACAAGTGCCCGTCCATTTTTGGGGCAGGGTCGGTCGCAGAACCCTCCCACCACAGTACCACCAGAGGTCTGCCCTAGGCACATGAATGTGGGAGTAATTCCCGCCCCCGGTAGTTTCATTGACCAGCCGAATTGATCCGCTGCACTTGTCAAATGTCCCCACATCGTCGTCCCACTGTAGTCCCGTCCGAGAGATGCAGGCCTGGTGCGTACCCGTTACCCCTGAGAATGATGGCGGGCGGGGCGCCCCCTCAGACCTGACGGGGGGAAACTTCAAACTCAAGGGTCTACAAGTGGAGTCGTTCCAGGCCTCTCGGTCTTATCATGCAGTTCATGGCTCGTGGGTGTTTCTCCCATCCCAGCGGGAATGGGACCACCTGAGGGTTAGGGCGGGCACTCCTGCATGCGTAGCAATCACTCTTTTTCATGCTCCTCACAGTATATTTGGCCCATTCCATCCAGGCATTCACCTCCCCGTATCCCGTTTCTATTTCAAAGGTCTTTTCCAAATCCGGCGTCTCAATTATTGTAATCTTTTCCTGCTTATCAGTGGTGGATGAACCCCTAGACTCAGCTTCAATGACCGTGATATACGTGCAGCACAGCTGCATCCCCCCCCTCCCATCCTGCCTGGCCCCCAACTCTAATACCCAGTATTGTTCCATTAAGGCTCGCCTCGTTCTTTTCCAAGTTCTTTATGGTCAGATAGAGCGGATTGCACTGATTCTGACTACAATCCCGTCCAGGGGTGATGGGATCACGGACAACTGATACCATAGCCTGGACCCCGGGGGCTGGAGGCCTATTTAGGCCTTCCCTACCATACAATTGTAATACTAACGTCTGACCCTGGAATCCCCTTTCTCTCTCTAGGTTCCGCTTAGTTTGATTCAGTTGACTTTTAGTCCTACAGGGCACCAACTCACATAGGTCTAAGCTAAATGTCTGTGTTGATTGGTTGGCAAGCACGGAGATGGAGAACCACTGACGGTCCTCTGCTTGTTTTTTTCCAGAGGCCAAATTGGGTAACACGCACACTATGACCCAGCCCAAGGATAATGGCATAGCAAGTTAACAATACAATTGACCGCATTTTTTTTTCGCGACACCCGTAGCCCGAGGGCACAGTTCCTTTAGACTCGCAAAAGTCCGATTAGTTCGTTCCCAGGGTCTCTGTTCCTTAGATGCCTTTGTCAGAGAGGTTCGTTTGTCCTCCGTCGGTTGTGGCACTGGTCCCTTGACTCGAGTGTAATGTGTCCAGCCCTTTTCGGCCGTACGGACAGCCGTTTCGGTCGTCAAAAGTACCAGGAAGGGACCGTCCCAAGTTGGTTCGAGGGTACGTTGCTTCCAGCTTTTAATCAGGACCCATTGACCCGGCTTGACGGTGTGCACCGCAAACTCGAGGGGCGGCGTCTGTGCCAAAAGTCCCTGTTGGCGTAAACGAGATAGAGCAGACCCCAGAGCCACCACATATTTTTGCACAAACATATCCCGAGACTCGAATACAGGAGGTTCCCCCTTCGGCCCATGGAACGGGAGGCCAAACAGCATTTCGAAAGGGGAGACGTACAAATCCCACCTTGGCTGGGTGCGAATTTGCAACAGGGCAAGGGGTAGGCATTTGGTCCAAGGCAGGCCGATTTCACTAGTGAGCTTGGTTAGCTGCTTTTTGATGGTCTGGTTCATTCTTTCGACCTTGCCCGAGGAGGAGGGATGCCAGGGGGTGTGTGCAAATCCCAGTCAATCCCCATTGCTTGCACTACATTCTGGAGGACGGTCGAGGTGAAGTGGCTCCCCTGGTCAGAGTCAATAGCGCGGGGTAGCCCAAATCGTGGGATGATTTGCTCGAGTAGCATCTTGCTAACCTGAGTTGCCGTTGTCGTGGTAGTGGGGAAAGCTTCCACCCATCCTGTCAGGTGACCTAATACTACTAATAGATACTTCCGGCGACCTATGGGGGGGAGCTCAGTGTAATCTACCTGGACATACTCAAACGGCCTATAGGCCGGACTCCTACCCCTTGTCTTGCATGCTGCCGCAGCCCTCTTTTGTTAATCTTTCGACATGTTATGCAATCTCCTGTGACCTGCTTGGCTACCGTGTACAGACCAGGGTGAGCATATCGGCGCAGGAAGGCATCACACAGTGCCTGGGCGCCCCAGTGACCCCCTTGGTGTAAACGAGCAATAATGTCCCGCGTCAACGGTCGATTTAGTAGCTGGCGGCCATCGGGTAAGGTCCACTTGCCTTCCCTATCCTTTGTACCCCCCGAGACGCGAGAAGAGTTTCTTCTTTGTCAGTAAACGTGGGCACTTCGGTAATTTCGGATATCTGTGGAATCCTTACCAGGCAGTTTATTACTTCCTTCCCCATCCCAGCCAATTTTTCCTGTTCATCTGCCAATTGATTCCCCAGGGTCTCTATTTTATCGTCTTTCTGGTGTCCTTTCACATGTACTACAGCAATCTCTTGTGGCAGCAACAAATCCTCCAAGATCATGGCTACTAGTTCCTCGTGGACCAACTCCTTTCCTCTCCTATTTATCATTCCCCTTTCTTTCCAGATCTTCCCAAAGGTGTGTACTACCCCAAAGGCATACTTAGAGTCAGTGTAGATTGTCCCGGCTATTCCCTTTAAATTCCTCAGAGCCCGGTGCAAGGCGTACAATTCGCACGTTTGTGCCGACCAGGCATTCGGTAGCCGTCCACTTTCCACTAATTCCCAACCAGTCTCACTAATGACTGCATAACCGTTGTGTCTCTTCCATCTATCACTCGAGAGGACCCATCAATGTACCACCGCCTACCTGCATGTAAGGGGGTATCCCTCAGATCTTCCCTCACTTTACTCTGGTACTCTATTATGTCTGAACGGCAGTGTTCCAGTTCCTCCTCCCCTTCCCCTTTCCAAAGAAAGTCCGCCGGGTTCTGGCAGCCCCCGACTTCTATTCGGAGGTCTTCTCGGTCTAACAATATGGCTTCATATTTCAGAATTCTCGAGTCAGTCAGCCACCTCCCGGCCTTCTGATTCAGGATAGTTCTAACCTGGTGGGGAGTAGTGACTGTCAAGGGGGCCCCAAAAGTCAACTTCCTGCTTTCCTCTACCAGCTTTGCCGTGGCTGCCACCGCTTGGACACACTCCGGCCACCCTCGGGAGACTGGATCCAGAATTTTTGATAGGAAAGCCACGGGCTTCCTTTTTCCCCCCCAGTCCTGGGTCAATACTCCAAGAGCGGTTCCCTTTCTGGAGTTCACAAAGAGACGAAATGTCTTACTAAAATCCGACAAGCTTAAAACAGGTGCGGCCATCAATTTTCCTTTTAGGATTTCAATTAACTTTTTCTCCTCCTCCTCCCATTTTATTCTGTTGGGTGCCTCCTCAATGAGTTTTAGGTACAAGTCTTTAGTAAGGGGGGCATAGTCGTCTATCCATAACCGACAATAGCCTAAGAGTCCCAAGAACTTCCGCAACTCCCTCTTGGTCGTTGGGAGGCCTAGTTCGATTATTGCCCGCACTCTTTCCGGACTTATTCGTTTCTGTTCCTGGCTTATCAAGTGTCCCAGGTACTTAACCTCTTTCTCGACATATTGGAGCTTCTTCTGGCTCACTCTTAACCCCTTCTCAGCTAGGTAATTTAACAGGGCATTAGTCCCAAGTAGGACGTCCTCCTCCGCCGGTCCGGATAAAAGGAGATCGTCCACGTATTGTATAAGCTTAAGGGCCGGGGACAAGGTTAGTCCCTCCAATAATTGTTCCAGAATCTGCCCGAACAGAGTCGGGGACTCAGTGAATCCTTGGGGGAGTACGGTCCACCTGTACTGTTGTTTTCTGCCAGTATCAGGATCCTCCCATTCAAAAGCAAAAAGATCCCTACTGTCCTTGTCCAGGGGACACGCCCAGAAGGCATCCTTTAAGTCGATAACACTAAACCAGCCGTGGTCCGGGGGGATTCGCCCCAGAATAGTGTATGGGTTCGGTACCACAGGGTGCCGTACTTGGACAATTTTATTTACTTCCCTTAGGTCTTGGACCATTCGGTAGCTCCCATCCGACTTCCGGACCGGCAGGATGGGGGAATTGTATCGTGACATACAGGGCTCTACCAATCCATCTTTTATTAGGTCTTCCATAACTGTCTTCAGGCCCTGCCTCCCTTCCCAAGAGATGGGGTATTGGCGCACTCTGACGTCGGGGCTCTGGGGCTTTAATTTTACCTCCACAGGTCGAATTGCGAGTCCCCCCCAGTTCCCTTTGGCGATCCAAACCCTAGGGTCTATCTCTGTCAATCGGGACTCACTAAGGTATGACATGGTAACGGCTAATTCTTCCTCTTCTCCCACTTCTATTCGCAATCCGAAACGGACTATCAAATCCCGTCCCAACAACCCATAGGGAAGATGGGGGAGGTGAAGGAGTTCCACCTGGAGCTCCTCCTCCTCCAGCCGCAAGGGTTGTGATTCGAATATTTTCGCATTAAAAACCCCACCCTTAACTCCTGAAATGTTTAATATTTTAGCTTGGAAGCCAACCCCCCTCGGATGGAGAGGAATTGAGGACCTGCCAGCGCCTGTGTCAACTAAGAAGGTAACATCTTGTCCAAATGGGCCCACCCGTAAATTTACCAGGGGTTCTTGGTAGGCCCGTGTTCCGATCCTCCCCTGACTTCCCTAATACATTTGTTCACACTCCATTTCATACATCCCTTCTCTTTCCCTTTTAAACTCGGGACAATCCCTTTTGAAGTGTCCCAGTTTCCCGCAATGGTAACATCCGGCCTTCTGAGGGCGCTCAATTCCATAAGATCGTCCTCTCTCACTTCTGCCCCGTCTCGCTTCTCTCCCTCTCCAACTTTTCTTCGACGTTCCTCTTTCCACCCCATAATCTCCCTCCCCCATTCCGGTGGACTTACAAGCTTCCCGTACGGCTGCCACCATCATTTTTGTCTTATGTTTCTCCCTTATTACATCCCTCTGAACGTACACCTTCTGTGCTTCCCATAATAATTCTGCAACATCCTTTTCAGCCCAATCCTCCACTTTATGTAATTTCTTCTGAATGTCAGGCCATGACTTAGTCACAACGTGCACCTTAAGCATGCTCTTGCCTATTTCCCCATCGGGGTCTAAACCTGAATACTTTCGCATGGACTCCCGCAAACGGTCTAAAAACTCACTCAGGGATTCATCCTTTTTCTGTCCAACTTCAAATGCTTTTGCAAAATTCCGCTGTTTGGGCACGCAGGTTTGGATCCCCCTGATTATACGGCTTCTGAGGTCTGTCATATTGGCCCTTGCCCCCGCGTCGTTATGATCCCACCGGGGGTCCTCTAAGTGGTACTTCTGCTCTCCACGCTGAGGGCCGTCCTGATGCTCCCTATCCCAAATGGCCATTGCACTATTCCGGATCATAACAATTTCATCGTAATTAAATAGTATTCTCATCATGGCCTGCAGTTCAGCCCATGTGTATATACTGGGCCCCAGAAATTGGTCCAGTTGTATTCCCACACTGACGGGGTCGTCCAGTAGACGGGGTAGTTCATTACGGAGTTGCCGGATATCCCCAGAATTTAAAGGTTGTTCTACAAACCCGGTCCGTTCATTCCCAAACGGCACCTCTCGTAAGGGGTTCAGCTGTTCAATATTGTCACTCCTCCCAGCTCTCAATCCCTCTTCTCGACCTCTCCGCATCTCGAGTCGGACTGATTTCAAGGTGCCTGGGGTGAGTTCTGCGCCCCCTCCTGTACCCCCCCCCAGCAGTCCCTTCCTCACTGGTCGTAGCCTGCTGGGACTCGGAATTATCCGTCGCAGGAGGGAGGTCCACGCTGGACGCCTGGTCATGCGCGGGTGGTATATATGGGGGCGGGGAAGACGGTGGCAAATCGTCGGTGAGGATGTCCCAAGACTTCTGGGGCTTCGTCAGGTCTGTTTGGGGAATCAGAGGATAGAGACGCGTGGGACTCTCGCCGTCGCCCGCCAACCAGGCGGCGGCATATTTGCTCTCCTCTGGGTCAAATGGTTGTTTTCTGTTAACATATACATTTAGGATTTGACACACCCAGTCTTCATCAGACCCATACTCGGGCCAAACTACCGAGGGGGCGCGGATAGGTTCTTTGGTCCATATAAAACAACAATATTTTATCATGGTCTCTTTCTTTAAGTCCTTCGTTCTACTACTGTCCGTCCATAGACTTAACTTCCGACCTAATGGACTATCTGGGGGTATTTCTTTCCCATTTACAGTCTTCCCTGACTTTTCCTTAGAAGTCTGATTTCCCATGGTTTATCTTCGGTCCTGGTCTTAAACGCCCAAAGCGTTTTCACAGATGACTGTCAAAACCACGTGGCCAACAAGGAAGAACAAAAGAATCTCTTACCTTGATCCGTGCACGGAGTTGTCTGGCCTTTTTAAATGTGTGTACCCCCGTTTATAGTCACTAACCGGTCGTCCCAGCACTCGTCCGTGTGTTCCTTTTCCAGGATTCACAATTATTTTTAAATGAGCCGGGTCACATCCTCTCTTGGCCGACGGCCGACGGACCAAGCTGATCAGTGAGATGTATAAATATATACTAGACGCGTCTTTGTTGTAATCTGGCTTGATCCGTGAGCCGAAGAGACTGCCCCCCCCCCCCCCGGCAATAATTATTTCATCCCGGACGAGCCCCCAATTGTGCGAGATAAGTGGCTGTCCAGCCCCATCTACGGCACTTTTTATTTCCCTTCCCAGGAACAAAGACACGGAGGAGTCTGTCCAAAACTTTTTCATTCAACTTTGCAAAGTCGGGTGCTGTTCCCAAAGGTACACACACACAAACATAGTAATCTCCACGTATTATATACATGTATATGTGGGCTGGGTCTACTCCTGCTGCCTTGACCAACGAGTGCTAGGATTCCCCACTGTTTTCCTTATTTGGGTTCTGGTGCCTGCGATTATTTTGTTATTCACTTGGCCAATCAGTGTTTGAGCTTCCCGTTCTTCCCTTATATGGATGATTTTGTACAACTGTGGTTAAGGGCGGCCTCTCAACTATCGAGGAAAGCTGTTACAACTGTTTCATTCATATAAACGTGGGGGAGGTCCGGCAACAGTTTCGAGTGTCTGCTTGTGTTTACTATGAGGTAGAAAAGACTAAAAGGTAGCTAACCGTCTACCCCCTACATGCTTGTGTTCACTATGAGGTAGAAAAGACTAAAATGCAGCTAACCGTTTAAAAATTACACTACCCCCTACAACCCCACTCTCTCTCTCTCTCTCTCGCCCCCTCTCTCTCTCGCCGCCCCCTCTATCTTTCTCTCTCATCTCTCTCTCTCTCCCCCTCTCTCTCTCCCCCTCCCTCTCTCTCTCTCAGCCCCCTCCCATTTCTCTCTCTCACTCTCTCACTCTCTCTCTCACCACACTCACTCGCCCTCTCTCTCTCTCTCTCTCGCCCTCTCACTCTCTCTCTCGCTCTCTCTCTCTCTCTCGCTCTCTCTCTCTCGCGCCCTCTCTCGCCCCCTCTCTCTCTCTCTCTCTCAGACCCCTCCCTCCTTCTCTCTTTCTCTCTCTCTCACCCCCTCTCTCTCTCACACACACCCCTCTCTCTCTGTCTCTCTCTCTCTCTCGGCCTCTCTCTCTCTTTCTCTCTCTCTCTCGCCCTCTGTCTGTCTCTCTCTCTCGCCCTCTCTCTCTCACTCTCGCCCCCCCCTCTCTCGCCCCCCTCTCTCTCTCTTCCTCTCTCTCTCCTGCTCCCTCTCTCTCTCTCAGCCCCCTGCCTCCTTCTCGCTCTCTCACACACACTCTCCCTCTCTCTCTCTCCTCCTCTCTCTCTCCCACTCCCTCTCTCTCTCAGCCCCCTCCCTCCTTCTCTCTCTTTCTCTCACTCTCTCTCTCTCTCTCTCACCCCTCTCTCTCGTCCTCTCTCTCTCTCTCTCGCCCTCTCTCTCTCCCTCGCTCTCTCTCTCTCGCTCTCTCTCTTTCTAGTGCCCTCTCTCACCCTCTCTCTCTCTCTGTCTCTCAGCCCTCTCCCTCCTTCTCTCTTTCTCTCTCTCTCACCCCCCTCTCTCTCTCTCTCCCTCTCTCTCTCCCCCTCCCTCTCTCTCTCTCAGCCCCCTCCCTCCTTCTCTCTCTCTCTCTCACTCTCTCTCTCTCTCAGCCCTCTCTCTCGCTCTCTCTCTCTCTCGCGCCATCTCTCGCCCCCTCTCTCTCTGTCTCTCAGCCCACTCCCTCTTTCTCTCTTTCTCTCTCTCTCACCCCCTCTCTCTCTCTCACTCACCCCTCTCTCTCTGTCTCTCTCTCGCCCTCTCTCTCTCTTTCTCTCCCTCTCTCGCCCTCAGTCTATCTCTCTCTCGCCCTCTCTCTCTCACTCTCGCCCCCTCTCTCTCTCTCGCCCCCCTCTCTCTCTCTCTTGCCCCCTCTCTCGCCCCCTCTCTCTCTCTCTCGCCCTTTCTCACCCCCCCTTCTCTCTCTCTCTCGTCCCCTCTCTCTCTCGCCCTCTCTCGCCCCTCTCTCTCTCTTTCGCCCACTCTCTCCCTCTCTCTTTCTTTCTCTGTCTTTCTTTCTCTCTCTCTCTCTCGCCCCCTCTCTCTCTCTCTCGCCCTCTCTCTCTCTCGACCCCACTCTCTCTCTCTCTCTCGCCCCCTCTCTCTCTCGCCGCCCCCTCTATCTTTCTCTCTCATTTCTCTCTCTCTCCCCCCCTCTCTCTCCCCCTCCCTCTCTCTCTCTCAGCCCCCTCCCTTTTTCTCTCTCTCACTCTCTCACTCTCTCTCTCTCTCTCACCGCTCTCTCTCGCCTTCTCTCTCTCTCTCTCTCGCCCTCTCACTCTCTCTCTCGGTCTCTCTCTCTCTCTCGCGCCCTCTCTCGCCCCCGCTCTCTCTCTCTCAGCCCCCTCCCTCCTTCTCTCTTACTCTCTCTCTCACCCCCCTCTCTCTCTCACACACACACACCCCTCTCTCTCTGCCTCTCTCTCTCTCTCTCGCCCTCTCTCTCTCTTTCTCTCTCTCTCTCGCCACGTCTCTCTCTTTCTCTCTCGCCAAGTCTCACTCTCTCTCTCTCTCGCCCTCTCTCTCTCTCTCTCGCTCTCTCTCTCGCTCTCTCTCCCTTGCCCCCACTCTCTCTCTCTCGCTCTCTCTCTCTCGCCCCCCCTCTCTCTCACTCTCTTGCCCCCTCTTTCGCCCCCTCTCTCTCTCTCGCCCTCTCTCGCCCCTCTCTCTCTCTCTTTCGCCCACTCTCTCCCTCTCTCTTTCTTTCTCTGTCTTTCTTTCTCTCTCTCTCTCTCGCCCCCTCTCTCTCTCTCCCCCTCTCTCTCTCTCTCGCCCCGTCTCTCTCTCGCCGCCCCCTCTATCTTTCTCTCTCATCTCTCTGTCTCTCTCCCCCTCTCTCTCTCCCCCTCCCTCTCCCTCTCTCAGCCCCCTGCCTTTTTCTCTCTCTCACTCTCTCACTCTCTCTCTCTCACCCCTCTCTCTCGCCCTCTCACTCTCTCTCTCGCTCTCTCTCTCTCTCTCTCGCTCTCTCTCTCTCGCGCCCTCCCTTGCCCCCTCTCTCTCTCTGTCTCTCAGCCCCCTCCCTCCTTCTCTCTTTCTCTCTCTCACCCCCTCTCTCTCTCTCTCTCTCTCACCCCCTCTCTCTCTGTCTCTCTCTCTCTCTCGCCCTCTGTCTCTCTCTCTCTCTCGCCCCCTCTCACTCACTCTCTTGCACCCTCTTTCGCCCCCACTCTCTCTCTCTCGCCCTTTCTCACCCCCCCTCTCTCGTCCCCTCTCTCTCTTGCCCTCTCTCGCCCCTCTCTCTCTCTTTCGCCCTCTCTCTCCCTCTCTCTTCCTTTCTCTCTCTTTCTTTCTCTCACTCTCGCCCTCTCTCTCTCGCCCTCTCTCTCTCTCTCGCCCCCTCTCTCTCTCTCGCCATCTCTCTCTCTCTCTCTCGCCCTCTCTGTCTCTCGCCCTCTGTCCCTCTCTCTCTCGCTCGCTCTCTCTCTCTCTCTCGCCCTCTCTCTCTCTCTCTCTCTCTCTCTCGCCCTCTCTCTCTCTCGCCCTCTCTCCCTCTCTCTCGCCCTCTCTGTCTCTCGCCCTCTCTCCCTCTCTCTCTCGCTCGTGCTCTCTCTCTCGCCCCCTCTCTCTCGCTCGCTCTCTCTCGCCACCTCTCTCTCTCTTGCCCCCCCTCTCTCTCTCTCTCTCTCGCCCACCTCTATCTCTCTCTCTCATCTCTCTCTCTCGCCCTCTCTCTCTCTCTCGCCCCTTCTCTCTCTCTCTCGCTCCCCCTCTCTCTCTCCCTCTCTCCCTCTCTCGCCGGCTCTCTCTCTCTCGCCCCCTCTCTCTCGCCCCCCTCTCTCTCTCTCTCCCACCCTCTCTCTCTCGCCCTCTCTCTCTCTCTCGCCCTCTCTCTCTCTCTCTCCCTCTCTTTCTCTCTCTCTCTCTCTCTCTCTCTCTCTCGCTCCCTCTCTCTCACTCTCTCTCTCACCCCCTCTCTCTCTCTTGCCCTCTGTCTCTCTCGCCCCCTCTCTCTCACTCTCGCCCCCCTCTCTCGCCCCCTCTTTCTCTCGCCCCCTCTCTCTCTCTCTCACCCCTCTCTCTCGCTCTCTCTCTCTCGCACCCTCTCTCTCTCTCTCGCCCCTCTCTCTCTCGCCCCCCTCCCTCTGTCTCTCAACCTCTCTCTCTCTCGACCCCCTCTCTCTCTCACCCCCTCTCTCTCTCTCTCCCTCTCACTCTCTCGCCACTTCTCTCTCTCTCTCACCCTCTCTCTCTCGCCACTTCTCTCTCACGACCCCTCTCTCTCGATCGCCCCCGCCCTCTCTCTCGCCCCCTCTCTCTCTCGACCCCTCTCTCCCTCTCTCCCTCTCTTTCTCTCTCTCTCTCTCTCTCTCTCTCTCTCGCTCCCTCTCTCTCACTCTCTCTCTCGCCCCCTCTCTCTCTCTTGCCCTCCCTCTCTCTCGCCCCCTCTCTCTCTCTCTCGCCCCCCCCTCTCTCGCACCCTCTCTATCTCGCCCCTCTCTCTCTCTCACCCCTCTCTCTCTCGCTCTCTCTCTCTCTCGCCCCCTCTCTCTCTCTCTCACGCCCCCTCTCTCTCTCGCCGCCCCCTTTATCTCTCTCTCTCATCTCTCTCTCTCCCGCCTCTCTCTCTCCCCCTCCCTCTCTCTCTCTCTCAGCCCCCTCCCTTTTTCTCTATCTCTCTCTCTCTCTCTCTCACCCCTCTCTCTCGCCCTCTCTCTCTCTCACACTCTCTCTCTCGCTCGCTCTCTCTCTTTCTCTCTCTCTCGCCCTCTATCTCTCACTCTCGCCCCCCCTCTCTCGCCCCCCTCTCTCTCTCTCTCTTGCCCCCTCTTTCGCCCCTCTCTCTCTCTCTCTCTCGCCCTTTCTCACCCCCCCTCTCTCTCGTCCCCTCTCTCTCTCGCCCTCTCTCGCCTCTCTCTCTCTCTCTCTTTCGCCCTCTCTCTCCCTCTCTCTTCCTTTCTCTCTCTTTCTTTCTCTCTCTCTCTCTCGCCCTCTCTCTCTCTCGCCCCTCCTCTCTCTCTTGCCATCTCTCACTCTCTCTCTCGCCCTCTCTGTCTCTCGCCCTCTGTCCCTCTCTCTCTCGCTCGCTCTCTCTCTCTCTCTCTCTTGCCCCCTCTCTCTCTCTCTCTCGCCCTCTCTCCCTCTCTCTCTCGCTCGCGCTCTCTCTCTCGGCCCCTCTCTCTCGCTCGCTCTCTCTCACCGCCTCTCTCTCTCTTGCCCCCCCTCTCTCTCTCGCCCTCTCTCTCTCTCGCCCCTTCTCTCTCTCTTTCGCCCCCCCTCTCTCTCTCTCTCTCCCTCTCTCTCTCTCGCCGGCTCTCTCTCTCTCGCTCCCCCTCTCTCTCGCCCCCCTCTCTCTCTCTCGCCCACTCTCTCTCTCTCTCTCTCGCCCCTCTCTCTATCTCGCCCCCTCTCCCTCTCTCGCCCCTTCTCTCTCCCTCTCACCCTCTCTCACTCTCTCTCTCGCACCCTCTCTCTCTCTCGCCCCTCCCTCTCTCTCGCCCCCTCTCTCTCTCGCCCACTCCCTCTCTGTCGCCCCACTCTCTCTCTCGACCCTCTCTCTCTCGCCCCTCTCTCTCTCTCGCCCCCCCTCTCGCTCTCTCTCGCCCCCACTCTCTCCCGCCCTCTCTCTCTCCCGCCCTCTCTCTCTGTCGCCCTCTCTCTCTCTCGCTATCCCTCTCTCTCTTGCTCTCCCTCTGTCTCTCTCGCCCTCCCTCTCTCTCTCTCGCCCTCTCTCTCTCTCGCCCTCTCTCTCTCTCTCGCCCTCTCTCTCTCTCTCCCTCTCTTTCTCTCTCTCTCTCTCTCTCTCTCTCTCTCGCTCCCTCTCTCTCTCTCTCTCTCTCGCCCCCCCTCGCTCTTGCCCCCCCTCTCTCTCGCCCTTTCTCACTCCCCCTCTCTCTCTCGTCCCCTCTCTCTCTCGCCCTCTCTCGCCCCTCTCTCTCTCTCTTTCGCCCTCTCTCTCCCTCTCTCTTCCTTTCTCTCTCTTTCTTTCTCTCTCTCTCTCGCCCTCTCTTTCTCTCTCTCGCCATCTCTCTCTCTCTCTCGCCATCTCTGTCTCTCGCCCTCGGTCCCTCTCTCTCTCGCTCGCTCTCTCTCTCTCTCTCGGCCTCTCTCTCTCTCTCTCTCGCCCTCTCTGTCTCTCGCCCTCTCTCCCTCTCTCTCTTGCCCCCCCTCTCTCTCTCTCTCGCCCCCGCTCTCTCTCGCCCCCCTCTATCTCTCTCTCTCATCTCTCTCTCTCTCGCCCTCTCTCTCTCTCGCCCCTTCTCTCTCTCTCTCGCCCTCTCACTCTCTCTCGCCCCTTCTCTCTCTCGCGCGCCCTCTCTCTCTCTCGCCCGTCTCTCTCTCGCCCCCTCTCTCTCTCTCGCCCATTCCCTCGCTCTCGCCCCACTCTCTCTCTCGACCCCTCTCTCTCTCGCACCTCTCTCTCTCGCCCCCTTCCCTCTCTCTCTCAACCCCTCTCTCCCTCGCCCCCACTCTCTCTCTCTCGCTCTCTCTCTCTTGCCCCTCCTCTCTCTCGCCCCCCCTCTCTCTCTCTCCCTCTCTCTCTCGCCACTTCTCTCTCTCTCTCGCCCCCTCTCTCTCTCTCTCCCTCTCTCTCTCGCCACTTCTCTCTCTCTCTCGACCCCTCTCTCTCTCTCGCCCCCGCTCTCTCTCTCGCCCCCTCTCTCTCTCTCGACCCCTCTCTCTCTCTCGCCCACTCCCTCTCTCTCGACCCCTCTCTCTCTCGCCCATCTCTCTTGCCCCTCTCTCTCTCCCGCCCCCTCTCTCTCTCTCTCTCTCTCCACCCCCTCTCTCTCTCTCGCCCCCTCTCTATCTCGTCCTCTCTCTCTCCCGCCCTCTCTCTCTCGCTCTTTCTCTCTATCTCGCTCTCCCTCTGTCTCTCTCGCCCTCTCTCTCTCTCGCCCTCTCACTCTCGCCCCCTCTCTCTCTCTCGCCCCCTCTCTCTCTCTCACGCCCACTCTCTCTCTCTCTCTCTCGTCCCCTCTCTCTCTCGCCCTCTCTCGCCCCTCTCTCTCTCTCTTTCGCCCACTCTCACCCTCTCTCTTTCTTTCTCTGTCTTTCTCTCTCTCTCTCTCGCCCCCCCTCTCTCTCTCGCCCTCTCTCTCTCTCTCTCTCGCCCCCTCTCTCTCTCTCGCCCCCTCTCTCTCTCGCCGCCCCCTCTATCTCTCTCTCTCATCTCTCTCTCTATCCACCCTCTCTCTCTCCCCCTCCCTCTCTCTCTCTCAGCCCCCTCCCTTTTTCTCTCTCTCTCTCTCTCTCCCTCTCTCTCTCTCTCTCACCCCTCTCTCTCGCCCTGTCTCTCTCTCTCTCTCGCCCTCTCACTCTCTCTCTCGCTCTCTCTCTCTCTCGCCCTCTGTCTCTCTCTCTCTCTCGCCCTCTCTCTCTCACTCTCGCCCCCCTCTCTCCCGCCCCCTCTCTCTCTCTCTCTTGCCCCCTCTTTCGAAACCCCCTCTCTCTCTCTCTCGCCCTTTCTCACCCCCCCTCTCCCTCTCTCTTCCCCTCTCTCTCTCGCCCTCTCTCGCCCCTCTCTCTCTCTCTCTCTTTCGCCCTCTCTCCCTCTCTCTTCCTTTCTCTCTCTTTCTTTCTCTCTCTCTCTCGACCTCTCTCTCTCTCGCCCTCTCTCTCTCTCTCTCGCCCCCCCCTCTCTCTCGCCATCTCTCTCTCTCTCTCTCTCGCCCTCTCTGTCTCTCGCCCTCTGTCCCTCTCTCTCTCGCTCGCTCTCTCTCTCTCTCTCTCTCTTGCCCTCTCTCTCTCTCTCTCGCCCTCTCTGTCTCTCGCCCCCTCTCTCTCTCTCTTGCCCCCTCTCTTACCCCCTCTCTCTCTCTCTCGCCCTTTCTCACGCCCCCTCTCTCTCTCTTGTCCCCTCTCTCTCTCGCCCTCTCTCGCCCCTCTCTCTCTCTCTTTCGCCCACTCTCACCGTCTCTCTTTCTTTCTCTGTCTTTCTTTCTCTCTCTCTCTCTCTCTCGCCCCCTCTAGCTCTCTCTCTCTCGCCCTCTCTTTCTCTCTCTCGCCCCCTCTCTCTCTCGCCGCCCCCTCTATCTCTCTCTCTCATCTCTCTCTCTCTCCACCCTCTCTCTCCCCCTCCCTCTCTCTCTCTCAGCCCCCTCCCTTTTTTTCTCTCTCTCACTCTCTCTCTCTTTCTCTCACCCCTCTCTCTCGCCCCCTCTCTCTCTCTCTCGCCCTCTCTCTCTCTCTCTCGCCCTCTCTCTCTCTCTCCCTCTCACTCTCTCTCTCGCTCTATCTCTCTCTCTCGCCCCCTCTCTCACCCCCTCTCTCGCCCTCTCTCTCTCTCTCTATCTCTCTCTCTCGCCACGTCTCTCTCTTTCTCGCTCGCCGAGTCTCACTCTCTCTCTCTCTCTCCCTCTCACTCTCTCTCTCACCCTCTCTCTCTCTCTGTCTCTCAGCCCCCTCCCTCCTTCTCTCTTTCTCTCTCGCTCACCCTCTCTCTCTCCCTCACTCTCTCCCCCTCCCTCTCTCTCTCTCACCCCCTCCCTCCTTCTCTCTCTCTCTCTCTCTCTCTCACTCTCTCTCTGTCTCTCACCCCTCTCTCTCGCCCTCTCTCTCTCTCTCTCCCTCTCACTCTCTCTCTCGCTCTCTCTCTCGCTCTCTCTCTCTCGCGCCATCTCTCGCCCCCTCTCTCTGTCTCTCAGACCCCTGCCTCCTTCTCTCTTTCTCTCTCTCTCACCCCCTCTCTCTCTCTCTCTCACTCACCCCCTCTCTCTGTCTCTCTCTCTCTCTCGCCCTCTCTCTCTCTCTTTCTCTCCCTCTCTCGCCCTCTGTCTATCTCTCTCTCGCCCTCTCTCTCTCACTCTCGCCGCCACTCTCTCTCTCTCGCCACCCCCCTCTCTCTTGAACCCTCTCTCGCCCCCTCTCTCTCTCTCGCCCTTTCTCACCCCCCTCTCTCTCTCTCTCGTCCCCTCTCTCTCTCGCCCTCTCTCGCCCCTCTCTCTCTCTCTTTCGCCCACTCTCACCCTCTCTCTTTCTTTCTCAGTCTTTCTCTCTCTCTCTCTCGCGCCCCCCTCTCTCGCCCTCTCTCTCTCTCTCTCGCCCCCTCTCTCTTTCTCTCTCGCCCCCTCTCTCTCTCGCCACCCCCTCTATCTCTCTCTCTCATCTCTCCCTCTCCACCCTCTCTCTCTCCCCCTCCCTCTCTCTCTCTCAGCCCCCTCACTTTTTCTCTCTCTCTCACTCTCTCTCTCTCTCACCACTCTCTCTCGCCCTCTCTCTCTCTCTCTCTTTCGCCCTCTCACTCTCTCTCTCGCACTCTCTCTCTCTCGCTCTCTCTCTCTTTCTCTCTCTCTCGCCCTCTGCCTCTCTCTCTCTCGCCCTCTCTCTCTCACTCTCGCCCCCACTCTCTCTCGCCCCCCTCTCTCTCTCTCTCTTGCCCCCTCTTTCGCCCCCTCTCTCTCTCTCTCTCTCGCCCTTTCTCACCCCCCTCTCTCTCTCTCGTCCCCTCTCTCTCTCGCCCTCTCTCTCTCTCTCTATCTCTCTCTCTCGCCACGTCTCTCTCTTTCTCGCTCGCCGAGTCTCACTCTCTCTCTCTCTCTCCCTCTCACTCTCTCTCTTACCCTCTCTCTCTCTCTGTCTCTCAGCCCCCTCCCTCCTTCTCTCTTTCTCTCTCGCTCACCCTCTCTCTCTCTCTCTCCCTCTCTCTCTTCCCCTCCCTCTCTCTCTCTCTCACCCCCCTCCCTCCTTCTCTCTCTCTCTCTCTCTCTCACTCTCTCTCTCTCTCACCCCTCTCTCTCGCCCTCTCTCTCTCTCTCTCTCCCTCTCACTCTCTCTCTCACCCTCTCTCTCTCTCTGTCTCTCAGCCCCCTCCCTCCTTCTCTCTTTCTCTCTCGCTCACCCTCTCTCTCTCTATCCCTCACTCTCTCCCCCTCCCTCTCTCTCTCTCTCACCCCCCTCCCTCCTTCTCTCTCTCTCTCTCTCACTCTCTCTCTCTCTCACCCCTCTCTCACGCCCTCTCTCTCTCTCTCCCTCTCACTCTCTCTCTCGCTCTCTCTCTCTCGCTCTCTCTCTCTCTCACGCCATCTCTCGCCCCCCCTCTGTCTCTCAGACCCCTGCCTCCTTCTCTCTTTCTCTCTCTCTCACCCCCTCTCTCTCTCTCTCACTCACCCCCTCTCTCTGTCTCTCTCTCTCTCTCGCCCTCTCTCTCTCTCTTTCTCTCCCTCTCTCGCCCTCTGTCTATCTCTCTCTCGCCCTCTCTCTCTCACTCTCGCCCCCACTCTCTCTCTCTCGCCACCCCCCCTCTCTCTTGAACCCTCTCTCGCCCCCCTCTCTCTCTCGCCCTTTCTCACTTCCTCTCTCTCTCTCTCGTCCCCTCTCTCTCTCGCCCTCTCTCGCCCCTCTCTCTCTCTCTTTCGCCCACTCTCACACTCTCTCTTTCTTTCTCTGTCTTTCTCTCTCTCTCTCTCGCCCCCCCCTCTCTCTCGCCCTCTCTCTCTCTCTCGCCCCCTCTCTCTCTCGCCGCCCCCTCTATCTCTCTCTCTCATCTCTCTCTCCACCCTCTCTCTCTCCCCCACCCTCTCTCTCTCTCTCTCAGCCCCCTCCCTTTTTCTCTCTCTCTCTTTCACTCTCTCCCTCTCTCTCGCACTCTCTCTCTCTCGCTCTCTCTCTCTCACTCTCGCCCCCCCTCTCTGTCGCCCCCCTCTCTCTCTCTCTTGCCCCCTCTTTCGCCCTCTCTCTCTCTCTCTCGCCCTTTCTCACCCCCCCCTCTCTCTCGTCCCCTCTCTCTCTCGCCCTCTCTCGCCTCTCTCTCTCTCTCTCTCTTTCGCCCTCTCTCTCCCTCTCTCTTTCTTTCTCTCTCTCTCTCGCACTCTCTCTCTCGCCCTCTCTATCTCTCTCGCCCCCTCTCTCTCTCTCGCCCCCCCTCTCTCTCTCGCCATCCCTCTCTCTCTCTCTCGCCCCCCTCTCTCTCGCCCCCCCCTCTCTCGCACCCTCTCTCTCTCTCGCCCCCCCCTCTTGCCCCCCCTCTCTCTCTCGCCCTCTCTCTCTCTCGCCCTCTCTCTCTCTCCCCCTCTCTTTCTCTCTCTCTCTCTCTCTCTCTCACCCCCTCTCCCTCTGTCTCTCTCTCTCTCTCTCGCCCTCTGTCTCTCTCTCTCTCTCCCTCTCTCTCTCACTCTCGCCCCCCCTCTCTTTCTCGCCCCCTCTCTCTCTCTCTCTTGCCCCCTCTTTCGCCCCCACTCTCTCTCTCTCGCCCTTTCTCACCCCCCCTCTCTCTCTCGTCCCCTCTCTCTCTCGCCCTCTCTCGCCCCTCTCTCTCTCTCTTTCGCCCACTCTCACCCTCTCTCTTTCTTTCTTTCTCTGTCTTTCTCTCTCTCTCTCTCGCCCCCCTCTCTCTCTCGCCCTTTCTCACTTCCTCTCTCTCTCTCTCGTCCCCTCTCTCTCTCGCCCTCTCTCGCCCCTCTCTCTCTCTCTTTCGCCCACTCTCACACTCTCTCTTTCTTTCTCTGTCTTTCTCTCTCTCTCTCTCGCCCCCCCCTCTCTCTCTCGCCCTCTCTCTCTCTCTCGCCCCCTCTCTCTCTCTCTCTCGCCCCCTCTCTCTCTCGCTCTCGCCCCCTCTCTCTCTCGCCGCCCCCTCTATCTCTCTCTCGCATCTCTCTCTCTCCACCCTCTCTCTCACCCCCTCCCTCTCTCTCTCTCAGCCCCCTCCCTTTTTCTCTCTCTCTCTCACTCTCTCTCTCTCTCACCCCTCTCTCTCGCCCTCTCTCTCTCTCTCTCTCTCGCCCTCTCTCTCTCTCTCTCTCGCTCTCTCTCTCTCTCACTCTTTCTCTCTCTTTCTCTCTCTCTCTCGCCCTCTGTCTCTCTCTCTCTCTCGCCCTCTCTCTCTCACTCTCGCTCCCCTCTCTCTCGCCCCCCCCTCTCTCTCTCTTGCCCCCTCTTTCGCCCCCCCTCTCTCTCTCGCCCTTTCTCACCCCCCCCTCTCTCTCTCTCTAGTCCCCTCTCTCTCTCGCCCTCTCTCGCCCCTCTCTCTCTCTCTCTTTCGCCCTCTCTCTCCCTCTCTCTTCCTTTCTCTCTCTTTCTTTCTCTCTCTCTCTCGCCCTCTCTCTCTCTCTCTCGCTCTCTCTCTCTCTCACTCTTTCTCTCTCTTTCTCTCTCTCTCTCGCCCTCTGTCTCTCTCTCTCTCTCGCCCTCTCTCTCTCACTCTCGCCCCCCTCTCTCTCGCCCCCCCTCTCTCTCTCTTGCCCCCTCTTTCGCCCCCCCTCTCTCTCTCGCCCTTTCTCACCCCCCCCTCTCTCTCTCTAGTCCCCTCTCTCTCTCCCCCTCTCTCGCCCCTCTCTCTCTCTCTCTTTCGCCCTCTCTCTCCCTCTCTCTTCCTTTCTCTCTCTTTCTTTCTCTCTCTCTCTCGCCCTCTCTCTCTCTCTCGCCCTCTCTCTCTCTCGCCCTCTCTCTCTCTCTCGCCCCCTCTCTCTCTCTCGCCATCTCTCTCTCTCTGTCTCTCGCCCTCTCTGTCTTTCGACCTCTGTCCCTCTCTCTCTCGCTCGCTCTCTCTCTCTCTCTCTTGCCATCTCTCTCTCTCTCTCGCCCTCTCTGTCTCTCGCCCCCTCTCTCTCTCTCTTGCCCCCTCTCTCGCCCCCTCTCTCTCTCTCTCGCCCTTTCTCACCCCCTCTCTCTTTCTCGTCCCCTCTCTCTCTCGCCATCTCTCGCCCCTCTCTCTCTCTCTTTCGCCCACTCTCACCCTCTCTCTTTCTTTCTCTGTCTTTCTTTCTCTCTCTCTCTCTCGACCCCTCTATCTCTCTCTCGCCCTCTCTTTCTCACTCTCTCCCCCCCTCTCTCGCCCCCTCTCTTTCTCGCCGCCCCCTCTATCTCTCTCTCTCAGCCCCCTCCCTTTTTCTCTCTCTCTTTCACTCTCTCTCTCTCTCGCACTCTCTCTCTCGCTCTCTCTCTCTCACTCTCGCCCCCCCTCTCTGTCGCCCCCCCTCTCTCTCTCTTGCCCCCTCTTTCGCCCTCTCTCTCTATCTCTCTCGCCCTTTCTCACCCCTCTCTCTCTCTCGTCCCCTCTCTCTCTCGCCCTCTCTCGCCTCTCTCTCTCTCTCTTTCGCCCTCTCTCTCCCTCTCTCTTCCTTTCTCTCTCTTTCTTTCTCTCTCTCTCTCGCCCTCTGTCTCTCTCGCCCTCTCTCTCTCTCTCGTCCCATCTCTCTCTCGCCCTCTCTCGCCTCTCTCTCTCTCTCTCTCTTTCGCCCTCTCTCTCCCTCTCTCTTCCTTTCTCTCTCTTTCTTTCTCTCTCTCTCTCGCCCTTTCTCTCTCTCGCCCTCTCTCTCTCTCTCGCCCCCTCTCTCTCTCGCCATCCCTCTCTCTCTCTCTCGCCCCCCCTCTCTCTCGCCCCCCCTCTCTTGCCCCCTCTCTCTCTCTCGCCCCCTCTTGCCCCCCTCTCTCTCTCGCCCTCTCTCTCTCGCCCTCTCTCTCTCTCTCGCCCTCTCTCTCTCTCCCCCTCTCTTTCTCTCTCTCTCTCTCTCTCTCACCCCCTCTCTCTCTGTCTACTCTCTCTCTCTCGCCCTCTGTCTCTCTCTATCTCGCCCTCTCTCTCTCACTCTCGCCCCCCCTCTCTTTCTCGCCCCCTCTCTCTCTCTCTCTCTTGCCCCCTCTTTCGCCCCCACTCTCTCTCTCTCGCCCTTTCTCACCCCCCCTCTCTCTCTCGTCCCCTCTCTCTCTCGCCCTCTCTCGCCCCTCTCTCTCTCTCTTTCGCCCACTCTCACCCTCTCTCTTTCTTTCTCTGTCTTTCTCTCTCTCTCTCTCGCCCCCTCTCTCCCTCGCCCTCTCTCTCTCTCTCGCCCCCTCTCTCTCTCTCTCTCGCCCCCTCTCTCTCTCCCACCGCCCCCTCTATCTCTCTCTCTCATCTCTCTCTCTCTCCACCCTCTCTCTCTCCCCCTCCCTCTCTCTCTCTCAGCCCCCTCCCTTTTTCTCTCTCTCTCTCACTCTCTCTCTCTCTCTCACCCCTCTCTCTCGCCCTCTCTCTCTCTCTCTCTCTCGCCCTCTCTCTCTCTCTCTCGCCCCCTCTCTCTCTCTCTCTCGCCCCCTCTCTCTCTCCCACCGCCCCCTCTATCTCTCTCTCTCATCTCTCTCTCTCTCCACCCTCTCTCTCTCCCCCTCCCTCTCTCTCTCTCAGCCCCCGCCCATTTTCTCTTCTCTCTCACTCTCTCTCTCTCTCACCCCTCTCTCTCGCCCTCTCTCTCTCTCTCTCTCTCGCCCTCTCACTCTCTCTCTCGCTCTCTCTCTCTCACTCTTTCTCTCTCTTTCTCTCTCTCTCTCGCCCTCTGTCTCTCTCTCTCTCTCGCCCTCTCTCTCTCACTCTCGCCCCCCTCTCTCTCGGCCCCTCTCTCTCTCTCTTGCCCCCTCTTTCGCCCCCCCTCTCTCTCTCTCGCCCTTTCTCACCCCCCCTCTCTCCCTCTCTCGTCCCCTCTCTCTCTCGCCCTCTCTCGCCCCTCTCTCTCTCTATCTTTCGCCCTCTCTCTCCCTCTCTCTTCCTTTCTCTCTCTTTCTTTCTCTCTCTCTCTCGCCCTCTCTCTCTCTCTCGCCCTCTCTCTCTCTCGCCCTCTCTCTCTCTCTCGCCCCCTCTCTCTCTTTCTCGCCATCTCTCTCTCTCTGTCTCTCGCCCTCTCTGTCTTTCGCCCTCTGTCCCTCTCTCTCTCGCTCGCTCTCTCTCTCTCTCTCTTGCCTTCTCTCTCTCTCTCTCGCCCTCTCTGTCTCTCGCCCCCTCTCTCTCTCTCTTGCCCCCTCTCTCGCCCCCCCCCCCCTCTCTCTCTCGCCCTTTCTCACCCCCTCTCTCTCTCTCTCGTCCCCTCTCTCTCTCGCCATCTCTCGCCCCTCTCTCTCTCTCTTTCGCCCACTCTCACCCTCTCTCTTTCTTTCTCTGTCTTTCTTTCTCTCTCTCTCTCTCTCGACCCCTCTCTCTCTCTCGACCCCTCTCTTTCTCTCTCTCTCCCCCCCTCTCTCTCTCTCTCGCCCCCTCTCTCTCTCGCCGCCCCCTCTATCTCTCTCTCTCATCTCTCTCTCCACCCTCTCTCTCTCTCCCACCCTCTCTCTCTCTCTCAGCCCCCTCCCTTTTTCTCTCTCTCTCTTTCACTCTCTCCCTCTCTCTCGCACTCTCTGTCTCTCGCTCTCTCTCTCTCACTCTCGCCCCCCCTCTCTGTCGCCCCCCTCTCTCTCTCTCTTGCCCCCTCTTTCGCCCTCTCTCTCTCTCTCTCGCCCTTTCTCAACCCCCCCTCTCTCTCTCGTCCCCTCTCTCTCTCGCCCTCTCTCGCCTCTCTCTCTCTCTCTCTTTCGCCCTCTCTCTCCCTCTCTCTTTCTTTCTCTCTCTCTCTCGCCCTCTCTCTCTCGCCCTCTCTCTCTCTCTCGCCCCCCCTCTCTCTCTCGCCCGCTCTCTCTCTCGCCATCCCTCTCTCTCTCTCTCGCCCCCCTCTCTCTCGCCCCCCCCTCTCTCGCACCCTCTCTCTCTCTCGCCCCCCCTTGCCCCCTCTCTCTCTCTCGCCCTCTCTCTCTCTCGCCCTCTCTCTCTCTCCCCCTCTCTTTCTCTCTCTCTCTCTCTCTCTCTCTCACCCCCTCTCCCTCTGTCTCTCTCTCTCTCTCTCGCCCTCTGTCTCTCTCTCTCTCTCCCTCTCTCTCTCACTCTCGCCCCCCTCTCTTTCTCGCCCCCTCTCTCTCTCTCTCTTGCCCCCTCTTTCGCCCCCAATCTCTCTCTCTCGCCCTTTCTCAACTCCCCTCTCTCTCTCGTCCCCTCTCTCTCTCGCCCTCTCTCGCCCCTCTCTCTCTCTCTTTCGCCCACTCTCACCCTCTCTCTTTCTTTCTTTCTCTGTCTTTCTCTCTCTCTCTCGCCCCCCTCTCTCTCTCGCCCTTTCTCACTTCCTCTCTCTCTCTCTCGTCCCCTCTCTCTCTCGCCCTCTCTCGCCCCTCTCTCTCTCTCTCTTTCGCCCACTCTCACACTCTCTCTTTCTTTCTCTGTCTTTCTCTCTCTCTCTCTCGCCCCCCCTCACTCTCTCGCCCTCTCTCTCTCTCTCGCCCCCTCTCTCTCTCTCTCTCGCCCCCTCTCTCTCTCGCTCTCGCCCCCTCTCTCTCTCGCCGCCCCCTCTATCTCTCTCTCGCATCTCTCTCTCTCCACCCTCTCTCTCACCCCCTCCCTCTCTCTCTCTCAGCCCCCTCCCTTTTTCTCTCTCTCTCTCACTCTCTCTCTCTCTCACCCCTCTCTCTCGCCCTCTCTCTCTCTCTCTCTCTCGCCCTCTCTCTCTCTCGCCCTCTCTCTCTCTCCCCCTCTCTTTCTCTCTCTCTCTCTCTCTCTCTCTCACCCCCTCTCCCTCTGTCTCTCTCTCTCACTCTTTCTCTCTCTTTCTCTCTCTCTCTCGCCCTCTCCCTCTCACTCTCGCCCCGCTCTCTCTCGCCCCCCCCTCTCTCTCTCTTGCCCCCTCTTTCGCCCCCCCCTCTCTCTCTCGCCCTTTCTCACCTCCCTCTCTCTCTCTCTCGTCCCCTCTCTCTCTCGCCCTCTCTCGCCCCTCTCTCTCTCTCTTTCGCCCTCTCTCTCCCTCTCTCTTCCTTTCTCTCTCTTTCTTTCTCTCTCTCTCTCGCCCTCTCTCTCTCTCTCGCCCTCTCTCTCTCTCGCCCTCTCTCTCTCTCTCGCCCCCTCTCTCTCTCTCTCGCCATCTCTCTCTCTCTGTCTCTCGCCCTCTCTGTCTTTCGACCTCTGTCCCTCTCTCTCTCGCTCGCTCTCTCTCTCTCTCTCTCTTGCCATCTCTCTCTCTCTCTCTCGCCCTCTCTGTCTCTCGCCCCCTCTCTCTCTCTCTTGCCCCCTCTCTCGCCCCCTCTCTCTCTCTCTCGCCCTTTCTCACCCCCTCTCTCTCTCTCGTCCCCTCTCTCTCTCGCCAACTCTCGCCCCTCTCTCTCTCTCTTTCGCCCACTCTCACCCTCTCTCTTTCTTTCTCTGTCTTTCTTTCTCTCTCTCTCTCTCGACCCCTCTATCTCTCTCTCGCCCCTCTCTTTCTCACTCTCTCCCCCCCCCCTCTCTCGCCCCCTCTCTTTCTCGCCGCCCCCTCTATCTCTCTCTCTCAGCCCCTCCCTTTTTCTCTCTCTCTTTCACTCTCTCTCTCTCTCTCTCTCGCACTCTCTCTCTCTCGCCTCTCTCTCTCACTCTCGCCCCCCCTCTCTGTCGCCCCCCCTCTCTCTCTCTTGCCCCCTCTTTCGCCCTCTCTCTCTATCTCTCTCGCCCTTTCTCACCCCCTCTCTCTCTCTCGTCCCCTCTCTCTCTCGCCCTCTCTCGCCTCTCTCTCTCTCTCTCTTTCGCCCGCTCTCTCCCTCTCTCTTCCTTTACTCTTCTTTCTTTCTCTTCTCTCTCTCGCCCTCTCTCTCTCTCGCCCTCTCTCTCTCTCTCGTCCCCTCTCTCTCTCGCCCTCTCTCGCCTCTCTCTCTCTCTCTCTTTCGCCCTCTCTCTCCCTCTCTCTTCCTTTCTCTCTCTTTCTTTCTCTCTCTCTCTCGCCCTTTCTCTCTCTCGCCCTCTCTCTCTCTCTCGCCCCCCTCTCTCTCTCGCCATCCCTCTCTCTCTCTCTCGCCCCCCTCTCTCTCGCCCCCCCTCTCTTGCCCCTCTCTCTCTCTCGCACCCCCTCTTGCCCCCCTCTCTCTCTCGCCCCTCTCTCTCGCCCTCTTTCTCTCTCTCGCCCTCTCTCTCTCTCCCCCTCTCTTTCTCTCTCTCTCTCTCTCTCTCACCCCCTCTCTCTCTGTCTACTCTCTCTCTCTCGCCTCTGTCTCTCTCTCTCTCGCCCTCTCCTCTCTCACTCTCCCGCCGCCCTCTCTTTCTCGCCCCCTCTCTCTCTCTCTCTCTTGCCCCCTCTTTCGCCCCCCCTCACTCCTCTCTCGCCCTTTCTCACGCCCCTCTCTCCTCTCGTCCCCTCTCTCTCTCGCCCTCTCTCGCCCCTCTCTCTCTCTCTTTCGCCCCACTCTCACCCTCTCTCTTTCTTTCTCTGTCTTTCTCTCTCTCTCTCTCGCCCCCCTCTCTCTCTCGCTCTCTCTCTCTCTCTCGCCCTCTCTCTCTCTCTCTCGCCCTCTCTCTCTCGCCCTCTCTCTCTCTCTCGCCCCCCTCTCTCTCTCTCGCCCGCTCTCTCTCTCGCCATCCCTCTTCTCTCTCTCTCGCCCCCCTCTCTCTCGCCCCCCCCTCTCGCCCCTCTCTCTCTCGCCCCCCCCTCTTGCCCCCCCTCTCTCTCTCCCTCTCTCTCTCGCTCGCTCTCTCTCTCTCTCTCTTGCCATCTCTCTCTCTCTCTCTCGCCCTCTCTGTCTCTCGCCCCCTCTCTCTCTCTCTTGACCCCCCTCTCTCGCCCCCTCTCTCTCTCTCTCGCCCTTTCTCACCCCCTCTCTCTCTCTCGTTCCCTCTCTCTCTCGCCATCTCTCGCCCCTCTCTCTCTCTCTTTCGCCCACTCTCACCCTCTCTCTTTCTTTCTCTGTCTTTCTTTCTCTCTCTCTCTCTCGACCCCTCTATCTCTCTCTCGCCCTCTCTCTTCTCACTCTCTCCCCCCCTCTCTCGCCCCCTCTCTTTCTCGCCGCCCCCTCTATCTCTCTCTCTCAGCCCCCTCCCTTTTTCTCTCTCTCTTTCACTCTCTCTCTCTCTCGCACTCTCTCTCTCTCGCTCTCTCTCTCTCACTCTCGCCCCCCCTCTCTGTCGCCCCCCCTCTCTCTCTCTTGCCCCCTCTTTCGCCCTCTCTCTCTATCTCTCTCGCCCTTTCTCACCCCCTCTCCCTCTGTCTCTCTCTCTCTCTCTCGCCCTCTGTCTCTCTCTCTCTCGCCCTCTCTCTCTCACTCTCGCCCCCCCTCTTTCTCGCCCCCTCTCTCTCTCTCTCTTGCCCCCTCTTTCGCCCCCACTCTCTCTCTCTCGCCCTTTCTCACCCCTCCCTCTCTCTCTCGTCCCCTCTCTCTATCGCCCTCTCTCGCCCCTCTCTCTCTCTCTTTCGCCCACTCTCACCTCTCTCTTTCTTTCTTTCTCTGTCTTTCTCTCTCTCTCTCTCGCCCCCCCTCTCTCTCTCTCGCCCCTCTCTCTCTCGCCCCCTCTCTCTCTCTCTCTCGCCCCCTCTCTCTCTCTCACCGCCCCCTCTATCTCTCTCTCTCATCTCTCTCTCTCTCCACCCTGTCTCTCTCCCCCTCCCTCACTCTCTCTCAGCCCCCTCCCCTTTTTCTCTCTCTGTCTCACTCTCTCTCTCTTTCACCCCTCTCTCTCGCCCTCTCTTTCTCTCTCTCTCTCTCGCCCTCTCACTCTCTCTCTCGCTCTCTCTCTCTCTCACTCTTTCTCTCTCTTTTTCTCTCTCTCTCGCCCTCTCTCTCTCAGTCTCGCCCCCCTCTCTCTCGCCCCCTCTCTCTCTCTCTCTGCCCCCTCTTTCGCCCCCCCCCCTCTCTCTCGCCCTTTCTCACCCCCCCCTCTCTCTCTCTCGTCCCCTCTCTCTCTCGCCCTCTCCTCGCCCCCTCTCTCGCCCCTCTCTCTCTCTCTTTTGCCCTCTCTCTCCCTCTCTCTTCCTTTCTCTCTCTTTCCTTTCTCTCTCTCTCTCGCCCTCTCTCTCTCTCTCTCGCCCTCTCTCTCTCTCGCCCTCTCTCTCTCTCAGCCCCCTCTCTCTCTCTCTCTCTCGCCATCTCTCTCTCTCTGTCTCTCGCCCTCTCTGTCTTTCGCCCTCTGTCCCTCTCTCTCTCGCTCGCTCTCTCTCTCTTGCCTTCTCTCACTCTCTCTCGCCCTCTCTGTCCCTCGCCCCCTCTCTCTCTCTCTTGCCCCCTTTCTCGCCCCCCCTCTCTCTCTCTCGCCCTTTCTCACCCCCTCTCTCTCTCTCTCGTCCCCTCTCTCTCTCGCCATCTCTCCGCCCCTCTCTCTCTCGTCTTTCGCCCACTCTCACCCTCTCTTCTTTCTCTGTCTTTCTTTCTCTCTCTCTCTCTCGACCCCTCTCTCTCTCTCTCTCTCGCCCTCTCTGTCTCTCGCCCCCTCTCTCTCTCTCTTGCCCCCTCTCTCGACCCTCTCTCTCTCTCTCGCCCTTTCTCACCCCCTCTCTCTCTCTCGTCCCCTTTCTCTCTCGCCATCTCTCGCCCCTCTCTCTCTCTCTTTCGCCCACTCTCACCCTCTCTCTTTCTTTCTCTGTCTTTCTTTCTCTCTCTCTCTCTCGACCCCCTCTCTCTCTCTCTCGCCCTCTCTTTCTCTCTCTCTCCCCCCCCTCTCTCTCTCTCGCCCCCCTCTCTCTCTCGCCGCCCCCTCTATCTCTCTCTCTCATCTCTCTCTCTCCACCCTCTCTCTCTCCCCCTCCCTCTCTCTCTCTCTCTCTCAGCCCCCTCCCTTTTTCTCTCTCTCTCTTTCACACTCTCTCTCTCTCTCTCGCACTCTCTCTCTCTCGATCTCTCTCTCTCACTCTCGCCCCCCCTCTCTGTCGCCCCCCCTCTCTCTCTCTTGCCCCCTCTTTCGCCCTCTCTCTCTCTCTCTCTCGCCCTTTCTCACCCCCCTCTCTCTCTCTCGTCCCCTCTCTCTCTCGCCCTCTCTCGCCTCTCTCTCTCTCTCTCTCTTTCGCCCTCTCTGTCCCTCTCTCTTCCTTTCTCTCTCTTTCTTTCTCTCTCTCTCTCGCCCTCTCTATCTCGCCCTCTCTGTCTCTCTCGCCCCCTCTCTCTCTCGCCATCCCACTCTCTCTCTGGCCCCCCCTCTCTCTCGCCCCCCCCTCTCTCGCCCCCTCTCTCTCTCTCGCCCCCCCCCTCTTGCCCCCCCTCTCTCTCTCGCCCTCTCTCTCTCTCGCCCTCTCTCTCTCTCCCCCTCTCTTTCTCTCTCTCTCTCTCTCTCTCTCTCACCCCCTCTCTCTCTGTCTCTCTCTCTCTCTCTCGCCCTCTGTCTCTCTCTCTCTCGCCCTCTCTCTCTCACTCTCGCCCCCCCCTCTCTTTCTCGCCCCCTCTCTCTCTCTCTCTTGCCCCCTCTTTCGCCCCCACTCTCTCTCTCTTGCCCTTTCTCAACCCCCTCTCTCTCTCGCCCCCTCTCTCTCTCGCCCTCTCTCGCCCCTCTCTCTCTCTCTTTCGCCCACTCTCACCCTCTCTCTTTCTTTCTCTGTCTTTCTCTCTCTCTCTCTCGCCCCATCTCTATCTCTCGCCCTCTCTCTCTCTCTCGCCCCCCTCTCTCTCTCTCTCTCGCCCCCCCTCTCTCTCTCACCGCCCCCTCTATCTCTCTCTCTCATCTCTCTCTCTCTCCACCCTCTCTCTCTCCCCCTCCCTCTCTCTCTCTCAGCCCCCTCCCTTTTTCTCTCTCTCTCTCACTCTCTCTCTCTCTCACCCCCTCTCTCTCGCCCTCTCTTTCTCTCTCTCTCGCCCTCTCACTCTCTCTCTCGCTCTCTCTCTCTCTCTCACTCTTTCTCTCTCTTTCTCTCTCTCTCTCGCCCTCTCTCTCTCACTCTCGCCCCCCTCTCTCTCGCCCCTCTCTCTCTCTCTCTCTTGCCCCCTCTTTCGCCCCCCCCTCTCTCTCTCTCGCCCTTTCTCACCCCCCCTCTCTCTCTCTCTCGTCCCCCTCTCTCTCTCGCCCTCTCTCGCCCCTCTCTCTCTCTCTCTTTCGCCCTCTCTCTCCCTCTCTCTTCCTTTCTCTCTCTTTCTTTCTCTCTCTCTCTCGCCCTCTCTCTCTCTCTCTCGCCCTCTCTCTCTCTCTCGCTCGCTCTCTCTCTCTCTCTCTTGCCTTCTCTCTCTCTCTCTCGCCCTCTCTGTCTCTCGCCCCCTCTCTCTCTCTCTTGCCCCCTCTCTCGCCCCCTCTCTCTCTCTCTCTCTCCCTTTCTCAACCCCTCTCTCTCTCTCTCGTCCCCTCTCTCTCTTGCCATCTCTCGCCCCTCTCTCTCGCTCTTTCGCCCACTCTCACCCTCTCTTTCTTTCTCTGTCTTTCTTTCTCTCTCTCTCTCTCGACCCCTCTCTCTCTCTCTCGCCCTCTCTTTCTCTCTCTCTCCCCCTCTCTCTCTCTCTCTCGCCCCCTCTCTCTCTCGCCGCCCCCTCTATCTCTCTCTCTCATCTCTCTCTCTCCCACCCTCTCTCTCTCCCCCTCCCTCTCTCTCTCTCTCAGCCCCCTCCCTTTTTCTCTCTCTCTCTTTCACTCTCTCTCTCTCTCTCGCACTCTCTCTCTCTCGCTCTCTCTCTCTCACTCTCGCCCCCCTCTCTGTCGCCCCCCTCTCTCTCTCTCTTGCCCCCTCTTTCGCCCTCTCTCTCTCTCTCTCGCCCTTTCTCACCCCCCCTCTCTCTCTCTCGTCCCCTCTCTCTCTCGCCCTCTCTCGCCTCTCTCTCTCTCTCTCTCTTTCGCCCTCTCTCTCCCTCTCTCTTCCTTTCTCTCTCTTTCTTTCTCTCTCTCTCTCGCCCTCTCTCGCCCCCCTCTCTCTCTCGCCCTCTCTCGCCCCCTCACTCTCTCTCGCCCCCCCCTCTCTCTCTCTCTCTCTCTCCCACACCCTCGTCCCCTCTTTCGCCCTCTCTCACCCTCTCTCTCTGTCTCTCGCCCTTTCTCTCTCTCTCGTTCTCCCTCTGTCTCTCTCGCCCTTCTCTCTCTCGCCCTCTCTCTCTATCGCCCCTCTCTCTCTCTCTCGCCCTCTCCTCTCTCTCGCCCTCTCTCTCTCTCTCGCCCCCTCTCTCTCTCTCTCTCGCCATCTCTCTCTCTCTGTCTCTCGCACTCTCTGTCTTTCGACCTCTGTCCCTCTCTCTCTGGCTCGCTCTCTCTCTCTCTCTTGCCTTCTCTTTCTCTCTCTCGCCCTCTCTGTCTCTCGCCCCCTCTCTCTCTCTCTCTTGCCCCCTCACTCGCCCCCTCTCTCTCTCTCTCGCCCTTTCTCACCCCCCTCTCTCTCTCGTCCCCTCTCTCTCTCGCCCCTCTCTCTCTCTCTTTCGCCCACTCTCACCCTCTCTCTTTCTTTCTCTGTCTTTTTTTCTCTCTCTCTCTCTCGACCCCCTCTCTCTCTCTCTCTCGCCCTCTCTTTCTATCTCTCTCCACCCCTCTCTCGCCCCCCTCTCTCTCTCGCCGCCCCCTCTATCTCTCTCTCTCATCTCTCTCTCTCCACCCTCTCTCTCTCCCCCTCCCTCTCTCTCTCTCTCTCTCAGCCCCCTCCCTTTCTCTCTCTCTCTTTCACTCTCTCTCTCTCTCTCTCTCGCACTCTCTCTCTCTCGCTCTCTCTCTCTCACTCTCGCCCCCCTCTCTGTCGCCCCCCCCTCTCTCTCTTTCCCCCTCTTTCGCCCTCTCTCTCTCTCTCTCTCGCCCTTTCTCACCCCCCCTCTCTCTCTCGTCCCCCTCTCTCTCTCGCCCTCTCTCGCCTCTCTCTCTCTCTCTCTCTTTCGCCCTCTCTCTCCCTCTCTCTTCCTTTCTCTCTCTTTCTTTCTCTCTCTCTCTCTCGCCCTCTCTCTCTCTCGCCCTCTCTCTCTCTCTCGCCCCCTCTCTCTCTCGCCATCCCTCTCTCTCTCTCTCGCCCCACCCCTCTCGCCCCCCCCCTCTCTCGCCCCCTCTCTCTCTCTCGCCCCCCCTCTTGCCCCCCCCTCTCTCTCGCCCTCTCTCTCTCTCGCCCTCTCTCTCTCTCCACCTCTCTTTCTCTCTCTCTCTCTCTCTCTCACCCCCTCTCTCTCTGTCTCTCTCTCTCTCTCCCGCCCTCTGTCACTCTCTCTCTCTCTCTCGCACTCTCTCTCTCCTCGCTCTCTCTCTCTCACTCTCGCCCCCCCTCTCTTGCCCCCTCTTTCGCCCCCACTCTCTCTCTCTCGCCCTTTCTCACCCCCCCTCTCTCTCTCGTCCCCTCTCTCTCTCGCCCTCTCTCGCCCCTCTCTCTCTTTCGCCCACTCTCACCCTCTCTCTTTCTTTCTCTGTCTTTCTCCCTCTCTCTCTCGCCCCCCTCTCTCTCTCTCGCCCTCTCTCTCTCTCTCGCCCCCTCTCTCTCTCTCTCTCGCCCCCTCTCTCTCTCTCACCGCCCCCTCTATCTCTCTCTCTCATCTCTCTCTCTCTCCACCCTCTCTCTCTCCCCCTCCCTCTCTCTCTCTCAGCCCCCTCCCTTTTTCTCTCTCTCTCTCACTCTCTCTCTCTCTCACCCCTCTCTCTCGCCCTCTCGCCCTCTCACTCTCTCTCTCGCTCTCTCTCTCTCTCACTCTTTCCCTCTCTTTCTCTCTCTCTCTCGCCCTCTCTCTCTCACTCTCGCCCCCCCTCTCTCTCGCCCCCTCTCTCTCTCTCTCTTGCCCCCTCTTTCGCCTACCCCTCTCTCTCTCTCGCCCTTTCTCACCCCCCCTCTCTCTCTCTCTCGTACCCTCTCTCTCTCGCCCTCTCTCGCCCCTCTCTCTCTCTCTTTCGCCCTCTCTCTCCCTCTCTCTTCCTTTCTCTCTCTTTCTTTCTCTCTCTCTCTCGCCCTCTCTCTCTCTCTCGCCCCTCTCTCTCTCTCGCCCTCTCTCTCTCTCTCGCCCCCTCTCTCTCTCTCTCTCGCCATCTCTCTCTCTCTGTCTCTCGCCCTCTCTGTCTTTCGCCCTCTGTCCCTCTCTCTCTCGCTCGCTCTCTCTCTCTCTCTCTCTCCTGCCTTCTCTCTCTCTCTCTCGCCCTCTCTGTCTCTCGCCCCCTCTCTCTCTCTCTTGCCCCCTCTCTCGCCCCCTCTCTCTCTCTCGCCCTTTCTCACCCCCTCTCTCTCTCTCTCGTCCCCTCTCTCTCTCGCCATCTCTCGCCCCTCTCTCTCTCTCTTTCTTTCTCTGTCTTTCTTTCTCTCTCTCTCTCTCGACCTCTCTCTCTCTCTCTCGCCCTCTCTTTCTCTCTCTCTCCCCCCTCTCTCTCTCTCTCTCTCTCTCACCCCCTCTCCCTCTCGCCGCCCCCTCTATCTCTCTCTCTCATCTCTCTCTCTCCACCCTCTCTCTCTCCCCCTCCCTCTCTCTCTCTCTCAGCCCCCTCCCTTTTTCACTCTCTATCTTTCACTCTCTCTCTCTCTCGCACTCTCTCTCTCTCGCTCTCTCTCTCTCACTCTCGCCCCCCGTCTCTGTCGCCCCCCTCTCTCTCTCTCTTGCCCCCTCTTTCGCCCTCTCTCTCTCTCTCTCTCGCCCTTTCTCACCCCCCCTCTCTCTCTCTCGTCCCCTCTCTCTCTCGCCCTCTCTCGCCTCTCTCTCTCTCTCTCTCTTTCGCCCTCTCTCTCTTCCTTTCTCTCTCTTTCTTTCTCTTTCTCTCTCGCCCTCTCTCGCCCCCCTCTCTCTCTCGCCCTCTCTCGCCCCCTCTCTCTCTCTCTCGGCCCCTCCCTCTCTCTCTCTCTCTCTCTCCCACCCCCTCGTCCCCTCTTTCGCCCTCTCTCGCTCCCTCTCTCTCTGTCTCTCGCCTTTTCTCTCTCTCTCGTTCTCCCTCTGTCTCTCTCGCCCTTCTCTCTCTCGCCCTCTCTCTCTCTCTCGCCCTCTCTCTCTCTCTCGCCCTCTCTCTCTCTCGCCCTCTCTCTCTCTCTCGCCCCCCCTCTCTCTCTCTCTCGCCATCTCTCTCTCTCTGTCTCTCGCCCTCTCTGTCTTTCGACCTCTGTCCCTCTCTCTCTCGCTCGCTCTCTCTCTCTCTCTCTTGCCTTCTCTCTCTCTCTCTCGCCCTCTCTGTCTCTCGCCCCCTCTCTCTCTCTCTTGCCCCCTCTCTCGCCCTCTCTCTCTCTCTCTCTCGCCCTTTCTCACCCCCTCTCTCTCTCTCGTCCCCTCTCTCTCTCGCCATCTCTCGCCCCCCTCTCTCTCTCTTTCGCCCACTCTCACCCTCTCTCTTTCTTTCTCTGTCTTTCTTTCTCTCTCTCTCGACCCCTCTCTCTCTCTCTCGCCCTCTCTTTCTCTCTCTCTCCCCCCCTCTCTCGCCCCCTCTCTCTCTCGCCGCCCCCTCTATCTCTCTCTCTCATCTCTCTCTCTCCACACTCTCTCTCTCCCCCTCCCTCTCTCTCTCTCTCTCAGCCCCCTCCCTTTTTCTCTCTCTCTTTCACTCTCTCTCTCTCTCTCTCGCACTCACTCTCTCTCGCTCTCTCTCTCTCACTCTCGCCCCCCTCTCTGTCGCCCCCCCTCTCTCTCTCTCGCCCCCTCTCTCTCTCGCCTTCCCTCTCTCTCTCTCTCGCCCCCCCTCTCTCTCGCCTCCCCTCTCTCGCCCCCTCTCTCTCTCTCGCCCCCCCTCTTGCCCACCCTCTCTCTCTCGCCCTCTCTCTCTCTCGCCCTCTCTCTCTCTCTCGCCCTCTCTCTCTCACCCCCTCTCTTTCTCTCTCTCTCTCTCTGTCTCTCTCTCTCTCTCACCCCCCTCTCTCTCTGTCTCTCTCTCTCTCTCTCGCCCTCTGTCTCTCTCTCTCTCGCCCTCTCTCTCTCACTCTCGCCCCCCCCTCTATTTCTCGCCCCCTCTCTCTCTCTCTCTTGCCCCCCTCTTTCGCCCCCACTCTCTATCTCTCGCCCTTTCTCACCCCCCCTCTCTCTCTCGTCCGCTCTCTCTCTCGCCCTCTCTCGCCCCTCTCTCTCTCTCTTTCGCCCACTCTCACCCTCTCTCTTTCTTTCTCTGTCTTTCTCTCTCTCTCTCTCGCCCTCTCTCTCTCTCTCGCCCCCCCCTCTCTCTCTCTCTCTCGCCCCCTCTCTCTCTCCCACCGCCCCCTCTATCTCTCTCTCTCATCTCTCTCTCTCTCCACCCTCTCTCTCTCCCCCTCCCTCTCTCTCTCTCAGCCCCTTCCTTTTTCTCTCTCTCTCTCACTCTCTCTCTCTCTCACCCCTCTCTCTCGCCCTCTCTCTCTCTCTCTCTCGCCCTCTCACTCTCTCTCTCGCTCTCTCTCTCTCTCACTCTTTCTCTCTCTTTCTCTCTCTCTCTCGCCCTCTGTCTCTCTCTCTCTCTCGCCCTCTGTCTCTCTCTCTCTCTCGCCCTCTCTCTCTCACTCTCGCCCCCCTCTCTCTCGCCCCCCTCTCTCTCTCTCTCTTGCCCCCTCTTTCGCCCCCCCTCTCTCTCTCTCGCCCTTTCTCACCCCCCCTCTCTCCCTCTATCGTCCCCTCTCTCTCTCGCCCTCTCTCGCCCCTCTCACTCTCTCTCTTTCGCCCTCTCTCTCCCTCTCTCTTCCTTTCTCTCTCTTTCTTTCTCTCTCTCTCTCGCCCTCTCTCTCTCTCTCGCCCTCTCTCTCTCTCGCCCTCTCTCTCTCTCTCGCCCCCTCTCTCTCTCTCTCGCCATCGCTCTCTCTCTGTCTCTCGCCCTCTCTGTCTTTCGCCCTCTGTCCCTCTCTCTTACCCCCTCTCTCGACCCCTCTCTCTCTCTCTCTCTCTTGCCTTCTCTCTCTCTCTCTCGCCCTCTCTGTCTCTTGCCCCTCTCTCTGTCTCTTACCCCCTCTCTCGCCCCCCTCTCTCTCTCTCGCCCTTTCTCACCCCCTCTCTCTCTCTCTCGTCCCCTCTCTCTCTCTCCATCTCTCGCCCCTCTCTCTCTCTCTTTCGCCCACTCTCACCCTCTCTCTTTCTTTCTCTGTCTTTCTTTCTCTCTCTCTCTCTCTCGACCCCTCTCTCTCTCTCTCGCCCTCTCTTTCTCTCTCTCTCCCGCCTCTCTCTCTCTCTCGCTCCCTCTCTCTCTCGCCGCCCGCTCTATCTCTCTCTCTCATCTCTCTCTCTCCACCCTCTCTCTCTCCCCCTCCCTCTCTCTCTCTCTCTCTCTCAGCCCCCTCCCTTTTTCTCTCTCTCTCTTTCACTCTCTCTCTCTCTCCTCGCACTCTCTCTCTCTCGCTCTCTCTCTCTCACTCTCGCCCCACCTCTCTGTCGCCCGCCCCTCTCTCTCTTGCCCCCTCTTTCGCCCTCTCTCTCTCTCTCTCTCGCCCTTTCTCACACCCCCTCTCTCTCTCTCGTCCCCTCTCTCTCTCGCCCTCTCTCGCCTCTCTCTCTCTCTCTCTCTCTCTCTCTTTCGCCCTCTCTCTCCCTCTCTCTTCCTTTCTCTCTCTTTCTTTCTCTCTCTCTCTCGCCCTCTCTCTCTCTCGCCCTCTCTCTCTCTCTCGCCCCCCTCTCTCTC
This sequence comes from Chiloscyllium punctatum, assembly GCF_047496795.1. Taxonomy (NCBI): domain Eukaryota; kingdom Metazoa; phylum Chordata; class Chondrichthyes; order Orectolobiformes; family Hemiscylliidae; genus Chiloscyllium; species Chiloscyllium punctatum. The sequence continues at coordinate 31,011 of NW_027309984.1, read as the reverse complement.
TCGCCATCCCTCTCTCTCTCTCTCGCCCCCCTCTCTCTCGCCCCCCCCCTCTCGCCCCCTCTCTCTCTCTCTCGCCCCCTCTCTCTCTCTCGCCCCCCCTCTATCTCTCGCCCTCTCTCTCTCTCGCCCTCTCTCTCTCTCCCCCTCTCTTTCTCTCTCTCTCTCTCTCTCTCACCCCCTCTCTCTCTGTCTCTCTCTCTCTCTCTCGCCCTCTGTCTCTCTCTCTCTCGCCCTCTCTCTCTCACTCTCGCCCCCCTCTCTTTCTCGCCCCCTCTCTCTCTCTCTCTTGCCCCCTCTTTCGCCCCCACTCTCTCTCTCTCGCCCTTTCTCACCCCCCCTCTCTCTCTCGTCCCCCCTCTCTCTCGCCCTCTCTCGCCCCTCTCTCTCTCTCTTTCGCTCACTCTCACCCTCTCTCTTTCTTTCTCTGTCTTTCTCTCTCTCTCTCTCACCCCCCCTCTCTCTCTCTCGCCCTCTCTCTCTCTCTCGCCCCCTCTGTCTCTCTCTCTCGCCCCCTCTCTCTCTCTCACCGCCCCCTCTATCTCTCTCTCTCATCTCTCTCTCTCTCCACCCTCTCTCTCTCCCCCTCCCTCTCTCTCTCTCAGCCCCCTCCCTTTTTCTCTCTCTCTCTCACTCTCTCTCTCTCACCCCCTCTCTCTCTGTCTCTCTCTCTCTCTCTCGCCCTCTCAGTCTCTCTCTCGCTCTCTCTCTCTCACTCTTTCTCTCTCTTTCTCTCTCTCTCTCGCCCTCTGTCTCTCGCTCTCTCTCGCCCTCTCTCTCACTCTCGCCCCCCTCTCTCTCGCCCCCCTCTCTCTCTCTCTCTCTCTCTTGCCCCCTCTTTCGCCCCCACCCTCTCTCTCTCGCCCGTTCTCACCCCCCCTCTCTCCCTCTCTCGTCCCCTCTCTCTCTCGCCCTCTCTCGCCCCTCTCTCTCTCTCTCTCTTTCGCCCTCTCTCTCCCTCTCTCTTCCTTTCTCTCTCTTTCTTTCTCTCTCTCTCTCGCCCTCTCTCTCTCTCTCGCCCTCTCTCTCTCTCGCCCTCTCTGTCTTTCGCCCTCTGTCCCTCTCTCTCTCGCTCGCTCTCTCTCTCTCTTGCCCCCTCTCTCGCCCCCTCTCTCTCTCTCTCGCCCTTTCTCACCCCTTCTCTCTCTCTCTCGTCCCCTCTCTCTCTCGCCATCTCTCGCCCCTCTCTCTCTCTCTTTCGCCCACTCTCACCCTCTCTCTTTCTTTCTCTGTCTTTCTTTCTCTCTCTCTCTCGACCCCTCTCTCTCTCTCTCGCCCTCTCTTTCTCTCTCTCTCCCCCCCTCTCTCTCTCTCTCGCCCCTTCTCTCTCTCGCCGCCCCCTCTAACTCTCTCTCTCATCTCTCTCTCTCCACCATCTCTCTCTCCCCCTCCCTCTCTCTCTCTCTCTCTCTCTCTCAGCCCCCTCCCTTTTTCTCTCTCTCTCTTTCACTCTCTCTCTCTCGCACTCTCTCTCTCTCTCGCTCTCTCTCTCTCACTCTCGCCCCCCCCTCTGTCACCCCCCCCTCTCTCTCTCTTGCCCCCTCTTTCGCCCTCTCTCTCTCTCTCTCTCGCACTTTCTCACCCCCCTCTCTCTCTCTCGTCCCCTCTCTCTCTCGCCCTCTCTCGCCTCTCTCTCTCTCAGTCTCTCTCTCTCTTTCGCCCTCTCTCTCCCTCTCTCTTCCTTTCTCTCTCTTTCTTTCTCTCTCTCTCTCGCCCTCTCTCTCTCTCGCCCTCTCTCTCTCTCTCGCCCCCTCTCTCTCTCGCCATCCCTCTCTCTCTCTCTTGCCCCCCCTCTCTCTCGCCCCCCCTCTCTCGCCCCCTCTCTCTCTCTCGCCCCCCCCTCTTGCCCCCCCTCTCTCTCTCGCCCTCTCTCTCTCTCGCCCCTCTCTCTCTCTCGCCCTCTCTCTCTCTCCCCCTCTCTTTCTCTCTCTCTCTCTCTCTCTCACCCCCTCTCTCTCTGTCTCTCTCTCTGTCTCTCGCCCTCTGTCTCTCTCTCTCTCGCCCTCTCTCTCTCACTCTCGCCCCCCCTCTCTTTCTCGCCGCCCCTCTCTCTCTCTCTCTTGCCCCCTCTTTCGCCCCCACTCTCTCTCTCTCGCCCTTTCTCACCCCCCCTCTCTCTCTCGTCCCCTCTCTCTCTCGCCCTCTCTCGCCCCTCTCTCTCTCTCTTTCGCCCACTCTCACCCTCTCTCTTTCTTTCTCTGTCTTTCTCTCTCTCTCGCCCCCCCTCTCTCTCTCTCGCCCTCTCTCTCTCTCTCGCCCCCTCTCTCTCTCTCTCTCTCGCCCCCCCTCTATCTCTCTCACCGCCCCCTCTATCTCTCTCATCTCTCTTTCTCTCCACCCTCTCTCTCTCCCCCTCCCTCTCTCTGTCTCAGCCCCCTTCCTTTTTCTCTCTCTCTCTCACTATCTCTCTCTCTCCCCCCTCTCTCTCTGTCTCTCTCTCTCTCTCCTCGCCCTCTCACTCTCTCTCTCGCTCTCTCTCTCTCTCACTCTTTCTCTCTCTTTCTCTCTCTCTCTCGCCCTCTGTCTCTCGCTCTCTCTCGCCCTCTCTCTCTCACTCTCGCCCCCCCTCTCTCTCGCCCCCCTCTCTCTCTCTCTCTCTTGCCCCCTCTTTCGCCCCCCCTCTCTCTCTCGCCCGTTCTCACCCCCCCTCTCTCCCTCTCTCGTCCCCTCTCTCTCTCGCCCTCTCTCTCTCTCTCGCCCTCTCTCTCTCTCGCCCTCTCTGTCTTTCGCCCTCTGTCCCTCTCTCTCTCGCTCGCTCTCTCTCTCTCTCTCTTGCCTTCTCTCTCTCTCTCTCGCCCTCTCTGTCTCTCGCCCCCTCTCTCTCTCTCTTGCCCCCTCTCTCGCCCCCTCTCTCTCTCTCTCGCCCTTTCTCACCCCTTCTCTCTCTCTCGTCCCCTCTCTCTCTCGCCATCTCTCGCCCCTCTCTCTCTCTCTTTCGCCCACTCTCACCCTCTCTCTTTCTTTCTCTGTCTTTCTTTCTCTCTCTCTCTCTCGACCCCTCTCTCTCTCTCTCGCCCTCTCTTTCTCTCTCTCTCCCCCCCTCTCTCTCTCTCTCGCCCCCTCTCTCTCTCGCCGCCCCCTCTATCTCTCTCTCTCATCTCTCTCTCTCCACCATCTCTCTCTCCCCCTCCCTCTCTCTCTCTCTCTCTCTCTCAGCCCCCTCCCTTTTTCTCTCTCTCTCTTTCACTCTCTCTCTCTCGCACTCTCTCTCTCTCGCTCTCTCTCTCTCACTCTCGCCCCCCCTCTCTGTCGCCCCCCCCCTCTCTCTCTCTTGCCCCCTCTTTCGCCCTCTCTCTCTCTCTCTCGCACTTTCTCACCCCCCCTCTCTCTCTCTCGTCCCCTCTGTCTCTCGCCCTCTCTCGCCTCTCTCTCTCTCAGTCTCTCTCTCTCTTTCGCCCTCTCTCTCCCTCTCTCTTCCTTTCTCTCTCTTTGTTTCTCTCTCTCTCTCGCCCTCTCTCTCTCTCGCCCTCTCTCTCTCTCTCGCCCCCTCTCTCTCTCGCCATCCCTCTCTCTCTGTCTCGCCCCCCTCTCTCTCGCCCACCCCTCTCTCGCCCCCTCTCTCTCTCTCGCCCCCCCCTCTTGCCCCCCCTCTCTCTCTCGCCCTCTCTCTCTCTCGCCCTCTCTCTCTCTCGCCCTCTCTCTCTCTCCCCCTCTCTTTCTCTCTCTCTCTCTCTCACCCCCTCTCTCTCTGTCTCTCTCTCTCTCTCGCCCTCTGTCTCTCTCTCTCTCGCCCTCTCTCTCTCACTCTCGACCCCCCTCTCTTTCTCGCACCCCCCTCTCTCTCTCTTGCCCCCTCTTTCGCCCCCACTCTCTCTCTCTCGCCCTTTCTCACCCCCCCTCTCTCTCTCGTCCCCTCTCTCTCTCGCCCTCTCTCGCCCCTCTCTCTCTCTCTTTCGCCCACTCTCACCCTCTCTCTTTCTTTCTCTGTCTTTCTCTCTCTCTCGCCCCCCTCTCTCTCTCTCGCCCTCTCTCTTTCTCTCGCCCCCTCTCTCTCTCTCTCTCTCGCCCCCCCTCTCTCTCTCTCACCGCCCCCTCTATCTCTCTCATCTCTCTCTCTCTCCACCCTCTCTCTCTCCCCCTCCCTCTCTCTGTCTCAGCCCCCTCCCTTTTTCTCTCTCTCTCTCACTCTCTCTCTCTCACCCCTCTCTCTCGCCCTCTCTCTCTCTCTCTCGCCCTCTCACTCTCTCTCTCGCTCTCTCTCTCTCTCACTCTTTCTCTCTCTTTCTCTCTCTCTCTCGCACTCTGTCTCTCTCTCTCTCGCCCTCTCTCTCTCACTCTCGCCCCCCTCTCTCTCGCCCCTCTCTCTCTCTCTCTTGCCCCCTCTTTCGCCCCCCCTCTCTCTCTCTCGCCCTTTCTCACCCCCCCTCTCTCCCTCTCTCGTCCCCTCTCTCTCTCGCCCTCTCTCGCCCCTCTCTCTCTCTCTCTTTCGCCCTCTCTCTCCCTCTCTCTTCCTTTCTCGCTCTTTCTTTCTCTCTCTCTCTCGCCCTCTCTCTCTCTCTCGCCCTCTCTCTCTCTCGACCTCTCTCTCTCTCTCTCGCCCCCTCTCTCTCTCTCTCGCCATCTCTCTCTCTCTGTCTCTCGCCCTCTCTGTTTTTCGCTGTCTGTCCCTCTCTCTCTCGCTCGCTCTCTCTCTCTCTCTCTTGCCTTCTCTCTCTCCCTCTCGCCCTCTCTGTCTCTCGCCCCCTCTCTCTCTCTCTTGCCCCCTCTCTCGCCCCCTCTCTCTCTCTCTCTCGCCCTTTCTCAGCCCCCCTCTCTCTCTCTCGTCCCCTCTCTCTCTCGCCATCTCTCGCCCCTCTCTCTCTCTCTTTCGCCCACTCTCACCCTCTCTCTTTCTTTCTCTGTCTTTCTTTCTCTCTCTCTCTCTCTCTCGACCCCCCTCTCTCTCTCTCGCCCTCTCTTTCTCTCTCTCTCCCCCTCTCTCTCTCTCTCTCGCCCCCTCTCTCTCTCGCCGCCCCCTCTATCTCTCTCTCTCATCTCTCTCTCTCCACCCTCTCTCTCTCCCCCTCCCTCTCTCTCTCTCTCTCAGCACCCTCCCTTTTTCTCTCTCTCTCTTTCACTCTCTCTCTCTCTCTCGCACTCTCTCTCTCTCGCTCTCTCTCTCTCACTCTCGCCCCCCCTCTCTGTCGCACCCCTCTCTCTCTCTCTTGCCCCCTCTTTCGCTCTCTCTCTCTCTCGCCCTTTCTCACCCCCCCGCTCTCTCTCTCGTCCCCTCTCTCTCTCGCCCTCTCTCGCCTCTCTCTCTCTCTCTCTCTCTTTCGCCCTCTCTCTCCCTCTCTCTTCCTTTCTCTCTCTTTCTTTTTCTCTCTCTCTCGCCCTCTCTCTCTCTCGCCCTCTCTCTCTCTCGCCCCCTCTCTCTCTCGCCATCCCTCTCTCTCTCTCTCGCCCCCCCCTCTCTCTCGCACCCCCTCTCGCCCCCTCTCTCTCTCTCTAGCCCCCCCCCTCTTGCCCCCCCTCTCTCTCTCGCCCTCTCTCTCTCTCGCCCTCTCTCTCTCTCTCGCCCTCTCTCTCTCTCCCCCTCTCTTTATCTCTCTCTCTCTCTCTCACCGCCTCTCTCTCTGTCTCTCTCTCTCTCTCTCGCCCTCTGTCTCTCTCTCTCTCGCCCTCTCTCTCTCACTCTCGCCCCCCCCTTTCTCGCCCCCTCTCTCTCTGTCTCTTGCCCCATCTTTCGCCCCCACTCTCTCTCTCTCGCCCTTTCTCACCCCCCCTCTCTCTCTTGTCCCCTCTCTCTCTCGCCCTCTCTCGCCCTCTCTCGCCCCTCTCTCTCTCTTTCGCCCTCTCTCTCCCTCTCTCTTCCTTTCTCTCTCTTTCTTTCTCTCTCTCTCTCGCCCTCTCTCTCGCCCCCTCTCTCTCTCTCTAGCCCCCCCTCTTGCCCCCCTCTCTCTCTCGCCCTCTCTCTCTCTCGCCCTCTCTCTCTCTCCCCCTCTCTTTCTCTCTCTCTCTCTCTCTCTCTCTCACTCACCCCCTCTCTCTCTGTCTCTCTCTCTCTCTCTCGCCCTCTGTCTCTCTCTCTCTCGCCCTCTCTCTCTCACTCTCGCCCTCCCCTCTTTCTCGCCCCCACTCTCTCTCTCTCGCCCTTTCTCACCCCCCTCTCTCTCTCGTCCCCTCTCTCTCTCGCCCTCTCTCGCCCCTCTCTCTCTCTTTCGCCCTCTCTCTCCCTCTCTCTTCCTTTCTCTCTCTTTCTTTCTCTCTCTCTCTCGCCCTCTCTCTCTCTCTCTCTCGCCCTCTCTCTCTCTCTCTCGCCCTCTCTCTCTCTCTCGCCCCCTCTCTCTCTCTCTCGCCATCTCTCTCTCTCTCTCTCGCCCTCTCTGTCTCTCGCCCTCTGTCCCTCTCTCTCTCGCTCGCTCTCTCTCTCTCTCTCGCCCTCTCTCTCTCTCTCTCTCTCTCTCGCCCTCTCTCTCTCTCGCCCTTTCTCTCTCTCTTTCGCCCTCTCTGTCTCTCGCCCTCTCTCCCTCTCTCTCTCGCTCGCGCTCTCTCTCTCGCTCGCGCTCTCTCTCTTGCCCCCTCTCTTTCTCTCTCGCCCCCTCTCTCTCTCTCATCTCTCTCTCTCTCGCCCTCTCTCTCTCTCGCCCCTTCTCTCTCTCTCCCGCCCCCCTCTCTCTCTCTCTCTCTCCCTCTCTCTCTCTCGCCGGCTCTCTCTCTCTCGCCCCCCTCTCTCTCGCCCCCCTCTCTCTCTCTCGCCCACTCTCATCTCTCTCGCCCCCCTCTCTCTCTCGCCCTCTCTCTCTCTCACCCCTTCTCTCTCTCTCTCACCCTCTCTCTGTCTCTCTCGCGCCCTCTCTCTCTCTCGCCCGTTTCTCTCTCGCCCACTCCCTCTCTTGCCCCACTCTCTCTCTCGACCCCTCTCTCTCTCGCCCCTCTCTCTCTCTCCCGCCCTCTCTCTCTCTCGCCCTCTCTCTCTCTCGCTCTCCCTCTGTCTCTCTCGCCCTCTCTCTCTCTCCCCCTCTCTCTCTCTCCCGCCCTCTCTCTCTCTCTCCCTCTCTTTCTCTCTCTCTCTCTCGCTCCCTTCTCTCACTCTCTCTCTCTCGCCCCCTCTCTCTCTCTCGCCCTCCCTCTCTCTCGCCCCCCCCCTCTCTCTCTCTCGTCCCCCTCTCTCGCCCCCTCTCTCTCTCGCCCCCTCTCACTCTCTCTCTCACCCCTCTCTCTCTCTCGCTCTCTCTCTCTCACTCTCGCCCCCCCTCTCTGTCGCCCCCCCCCTCTCTCTTGCCCCCTCTTTCGCCCTCTCTCTCTCTCTCTCTCTCGCCCTTTCTCACCCCCCCTCTCTCTCTCTCGTCCCCTCTCTCTCTCGCCCTCTCTCGCCTCTCTCTCTCTCTCTCTCTCTTTCGCCCTCTCTCTCCCTCTCTCTTCCTTTCTCTCTCTTTCTTTCTCTCTCTCTCTCGCCCTCTCTCTCTCTCGCCCTCTCTCTCTCTCTCGCCCCCTCTCTCTCTCGCCATCCCTCTCTCTCTCTCTCGCCCCCCTCTCTCTCGCCCCCCCTCTCTCGCCCCCTCTCTCTCTCTCGCCCCCTCTCTCTCTCTCGCCCCCCTCTCTCTCTCGCCCTCTCTCTCTCTCGCCCTCCCTCTCTCTCCCCCTCTCTTTCTCTCTCTCTCTCTCTCTCTCACCCTCTCTCTCTGTCTCTCTCTCTCTCTCTCGCCCTCTGTCTCTCTCTCTCTCTCGCCCTCTCTCTCTCACTCTCGCCCCCCTCTCTTTCTCGCCCCCTCTCTCTCTCTCTCTCTTGCCCCCTCTTTCGCCCCCACTCTCTCTCTCTCGCCCTTTCTCACCCCCCCTCTCTCTCTCGTCCCCCCTCTCTCTCGCCCTCTCTCGCCCCTCTCTCTCTCTCTTTCGCCCACTCTCACCCTCTCTCTTTCTTTCTCTGTCTTTCTCTCTCTCTCTCTCACCCCCCTCTCTCTCTCTCGCCCTCTCTCTCCCTCTCGCCCCCTCTCTCTCTCTCTCTCGCCCCCTCTCTCTCTCTCACCGCCCCCTCTATCTCTCTCTCTCATCTCTCTCTCTCTCCACCCTCTCTCTCTCCCCCTCCCTCTCTCTCTCTCAGCGCCCTCCCTTTTTCTCTCTCTCTCTCACTCTCTCTCTCTCTCACCCCTCTCTCTCTGTCTCTCTCTCTCTCTCTCTCGCCCTCTCACTCTCTCTCTCGCTCTCTCTCTCTCTCTCTCACTCTTTCTCTCTCTTTCTCTCTCTCTCTCGCCCTCTGTCTCTCGCTCTCTCTCGCCCTCTCTTTCTCTCTCTCGCCATCTCTCTCTCTCTCGCCCCCTCTCTCTCTCTCGCCATCTCTCTCTCTCTCTCTCGCCCTCTCTGTCTCTCGCCCTCTGTCCCTCTCTCTCTCGCCCTCTCTCTCTCTCTCGCCCCCTCTCTCTCTCTCGCCATCTCTCTCTCTCTCTCTCGCCCTCTCTGTCTCTCGCCCTCTGTCCCTCTCTCTCTCGCTCGCTCTCTCTCTCTCTCTCGCCCTCTCTCTCTCTCTCTCTCTCGCCCTCTCTCTCTCTCGCCCTTTCTCTCTCTCTTTCGCCCTCTCTGTCTCTCGCCCTCTCTCCCTCTCTCTCTCGCTCGCGCGCTCTCTCTCGCTCGCGCTCTCTCTCTCGCCCCCTCTCTCTCGTTCGCTCTCTCTCGCCGCCTCTCTCTCTCTTGCCCCCTCTCTTTCTCTCTCGCCCCCTCTCTCTCTCTCATCTGTCTCTCTCTCGCCCTCTCTCTCTCTCGCCCCTTCTCTCTCTCTCCCGCCCCCCTCTCTCTCTCTCTCTCTCCCTCTCTCTCTCTCGCCGGCTCTCTCTCTCTCGCCCCCCTCTCTCTCGCCCCCCTCTCTCTCTCTCGCCCACTCTCATCTCTCTCGCCCCCCTCTCTCTCTCGCCCTCTCTCTCTCTCGCCCCTTCTCTCTCTCTCTCACCCTCTCTCTGTCTCTCTCGCGCCCTCTCTCTCTCTCGCCCGTTTCTCTCTCGCCCACTCCCTCTCTCGCCCCACTCTCTCTCTCGACCCCTCTCTCTCTCGCCCCTCTCTCTCTCTCCCGCCCTCTCTCTCTCTCGCCCTCTCTCTCTCTCGCTCTCCCTCTGTCTCTCTCGCCCTCTCTCTCTCTCCCCCTCTCTCTCTCTCCCGCCCTCTCTCTCTCTCCCTCTCTTTCTCTCTCTCTCTCTCGCTCCCTTCTCTCACTCTCTCTCTCTCGCCCCCTCTCTCTCTCTCGCCCTCCCTCTCTCTCGCCCCCCCTCTCTCTCTCTCGTCCCCCTCTCTCGCCCCCTCTCTCTCTCGCCCCCTCTCACTCTCTCTCTCACCCCTCTCTCTCTCTCGCTCTCTCTCTCTCACTCTCGCCCCCCCTCTCTGTCGCCCCCCTCTCTCTCTCTTGCCCCCTCTTTCGCCCTCTCTCTCTCTCTCTCTCTCGCCCTTTCTCACCCCCCCTCTCTCTCTCTCGTCCCCTCTCTCTCTCGCCCTCTCTCGCCTCTCTCTCTCTCTCTCTCTCTTTCGCCCTCTCTCTCCCTCTCTCTTCCTTTCTCTCTCTTTCTTTCTCTCTCTCTCTCGCCCTCTCTCTCTCTCGCCCTCTCTCTCTCTCTCGCCCCCTCTCTCTCTCGCCATCCCTCTCTCTCTCTCTCGCCCCCCTCTCTCTCGCCCCCCTTCTCTCGCCCCCTCTCTCTCTCTCGCCCCCTCTCTCTCTCTCGCCCCCCTCTCTCTCTCGCCCTCTCTCTCTCTCGCCCTCCCTCTCTCTCCCCCTCTCTTTCTCTCTCTCTCTCTCTCTCTCTCACCCTCTCTCTCAGTCTCTCTCTCTCTCTCTCGCCCTCTGTCTCTCTCTCTCTCTCGCCCACTCTCTCTCACTCTCGCCCCCCTCTCTTTCTCGCCCCCTCTCTCTCTCTCTCTTGCCCCCTCTTTCGCCCCCACTCTCTCTCTCTCGCCCTTTCTCACCCCCCCTCTCTCTCTCGTCCCCCCTCTCTCTCGCCCTCTCTCGCCCCTCTCTCTCTCTCTTTCGCCGACTCTCACCCTCTCTCTTTCTTTCTCTGTCTTTCTCTCTCTCTCTCTCTCACCCCCCTCTCTCTCTCTCGCCCTCTCTCTCTCTCTCACCGCCCCCTCTATCTCTCTCTCTCATCTCTCTCTCTCTCCACCCTCTCTCTCTCCCCCTCCCTCTCTCTCTCTCAGCCCCCTCCCTTTTTCTCTCTCTCTCTCACTCTCTCTCTCTCTCGCCCCCTCTCTCTCTCTCGCCCCCTCTCTCTCTCTCGCCCCCCTCTCTCTCTCGCCCTCTCTCTCTCTCGCCCTCTCACTCTCTCTCTCGCTCTCTCTCTCTCTCTCACTCTTTCTCTCTCTTTCTCTCTCTCTCTCGCCCTCTGTCTCTCGCTCTCTCTCGCCCTCTCTCTCTCACTCTCGCCCCCCTCTCTCTCGCCCCCCTCTCTCTCTCTCTCTCTTGCCCCCTCTTTCGCCCCCCCTCTCTCTCGCCCGTTCTCACCCCCCTCTCTCCCTCTCTCGTCCCCTCTCTCTCTCGCCCTCTCTCGCCCCTCTCTCTCTCTCTCTCTTTCGCCCTCTCTCTCCCTCTCTCTTTCTTTCTCTCTCTCTCGCCCTCTCTCTCTCTCGCCCTCTCTGTCTTTCGCCCTCTGTCCCTCTCTCTCTCGCTCGCTCTCTCTCTCTCTCTCTTGCCTTCTCTCTCTCTCTCTCGCCCTCTCTGTCTCTCGCCCCCTCTCTCTCTCTCTTGCCCCCTCTCTCGCCCCCTCTCTCTCTCTCTCGCCCTTTCTCACCCCTTCTCTCTCTCGTCCCCTCTCTCTCTCGCCATCTCTCGCCCCTCTCTCTCTCTCTTTCGCCCACTCTCACCCTCTCTCTTTCTTTCTCTGTCTTTCTTTCTCTCTCTCTCTCTCGACCCCTCTCTCTCTCTCGCCCTCTCTTTCTCTCTCTCTCCCCCCCTCTCTCTCTCTCTCGCCTCCTCTCTCTCTCGCCGCCCCCTCTATCTCTCTCTCTCATCTCTCTCTCTCCACCATCTCTCTCTCCCCCTCCCTCTCTCTCTCTCTCTCTCTCAGCCCCCTCCCTTTTTCTCTCTCTCATTCACTCTCTCTCTCTCGCACTCTCTCTCTCTCGCTCTCTCTCTCTCACTCTCGCCCCCCCTCTCTGTCGCCACCCCCTCTCTCTCTCTTGCCCCCTCTTTCGCCCTCTCTCTCTCTCTCTCTCTCGCCCTTTCTCAACCCCCCTCTCTCTCTCTCATCCCCTCTCTCTCTCGCCCTCTCTCGCCTCTCTCTCTCTCTCACTCTCCCTCTCTCTTTCGCCCTCTCCCTCCCTCTCTCTTCCTTTCTCTCTCTTTCTTTCTCTCTCTCTCTCGCCCTTTCTCTCTCTCGCCCTCTCTCTCTCTCTCGCCCCCTCTCTCTCTCGCCATCCCTCTCTCTCTCTCTCGCCCCCCCTCTCTCTCGCCCCCCCCCTCTCTCGCCCCCTCTCACTCTCTCGCCCCCCCCCTTGACCCCCCTCTCTCTCTCGCCCTCTCTCTCTCTCGCCCTCTCTCTCTCTCGCCCCCTCTCTTTCTCTCTCTCTCTCTCTCTCTCTCTCACCCCCTCTCTCTCTGTCTCTCTCTCTCTCTCTCTCGCCCTCTGTCTCTCTCTCTCTCGCCATCTCTCTCTCACTCTCGCTCCCCCTCTCTTTCTCGCCCCCCTCTCTCTCTCTCTTGCCCCCTCTTTCGCCCCCACTCTCTCTCTCTCGCCCTTTCTCACCCCCCCTCTCTCTCTCGTCCCCTCTCTCTCTCGCCCTCTCTCGCCCCTCTCTCTCTCTCTTTCGCCCACTCTCACCCTCTCTCTTTCTTTCTCTGTCTTTCTCTCTCTCTCGCCCCCCTCTCTCTCTCTCGCCCTCTCTCTCTCTCTCGCCCCCTCTCTCTCTCTCTCTCTCGCCCCCCCCTCTCTCTCACCGCCCCCTCTATCTCTCTCATCTCTCTCTCTCTCCATCCTCTCTCTCTCCCCCTCCCTCTCTCTGTCTCAGCCCCCTCCCTTTTTCTCTCTCTCTCTCACTCTCTCTCTCTCTCACCCCTCTCTCTCGCCCTCTCTCTCTCTCGCCCTCTCACTCTCTCTCTCGCACTCTCTCTCTCTCACTCTTTCTCTCTCTTTCTCTCTCTCTCTCGCACTCTGTCTCTCTCTCTCTCTCTCGCCCTCTCTCTCTCACTCTCGCCCCCCTCTCTCTCGCCCCCCTCTCTCTCTCTCTTGCCCCCTCTTTCGCCCCCCCTCTCTCTCTCTCGCCCTTTCTCACCCCCCCTCTCTCCCTCTCTCGTCCCCTCTCTCTCTCGCCCTCTCTCGCCCCTCTCTCTCTCTCTCTTTCGCCCTCTCTCTCCCTCTCTCTTCCTTTCTCGCTCTTTCTTTCTCTCTCTCTCTCGCCCTCTCTCTCTCTCTCGCCCTCTCTCTCTCTCGACCTCTCTCTCTCTCTCTCGCCCCCTCTCTCTCTCTCTCGCCATCTCTCTCTCTCTGTCTCTCGCCCTCTCTGTCTTTCGCCCTCTGTCCCTCTCTCTCTCGCTGGCTCTCTCTCTCTCTCTCTCTTGCCTTCTCTCTCTCTCTCTCGCCCTCTCTGTCTCTCGCCCCCCTCTCTCTCTCTTGCCCCCTCTCTCGCCCCCTCTCTCTCTCTCTCTCGCCCTTTCTCACCCCCCCTCTCTCTCTCTCGTCCCCTCTCTCTCTCGCCATCTCTCGCCCCTCTCTCTCTCTCTTTCGCCCACTCTCACCCTCTCTCTTTCTTTCTCTGTCTTTCTTTCTCTCTCTCTCTCTCGACCCCCCTCTCTCTCTCTCGCCCTCTCTTTCTCTCTCTCTCCCCCTCTCTCTCTCTCTCTCGCCCCCTCTCTCTCTCGCCGCCCCCTCTATCTCTCTCTCTCATCTCTCTCTCTCCACCCTCTCTCTCTCCCCCTCCCTCTCTCTCTCTCTCAGCACCCTCCCTTTTTCTCTCTCTCTCTTTCACTCTCTCTCTCTCTCTCGCACTCTCTCTCTCTCGCTCTCTCTCTCTCACTCTCGCCCCCCCTCTCTGTCGCACCCCTCTCTCTCTCTCTTGCCCCCTCTTTCGCTCTCTCTCTCTCCCTCGCCCTTTCTCACCCCCCCGCTCTCTCTCTCGTCCCCCTCTCTCTCTCGCCCTCTCTCGCCTCTCTCTCTCTCTCTTTCGCCCTCTCTCTCCCTCTCTCTTCCTTTCTCTCTCTTTCTTTTTCTCTCTCTCTCGCCCTCTCTCTCTCTCGCCCTCTCTCTCTCTCTCGCCCCCTCTCTCTCTCGCCATCCCTCTCTCTCTCTCTCGCCCCCCCTCTCTCTCGCCCCCCCCCTCTCGCCCCCTCTCTCTCTCTCTAGCCCCCCCCTCTTGCCCCCCCTCTCTCTCGCCCTCTCTCTCTCTCGCCCTCTCTCTCTCGCCCTCTCTCTCTCTCCCCCTCTCTTTATCTCTCTCTCTCTCTCTCTCACCGCCTCTCTCTCTGTCTCTCTCTCTCTCTCTCGCCCTCTGTCTCTCTCTCTCTCGCCCTCTCTCTCTCACTCTCGCCCCCCCCCTCTTTCTCGCCCCCTCTCTCTCTCTCTCTCTTGCCCCATCTTTCGCCCCCACTCTCTCTCTCTCGCCCTTTCTCACCCCCCCTCTCTCTCTTGTCCCCTCTCTCTCTCGCCCTCTCTCGCCCCTCTCTCTCTCTTTCGCCCTCTCTCTCCCTCTCTCTTCCTTTCTCTCTCTTTCTTTCTCTCTCTCTCTCGCCCTCTCTCTCTCTCGCCCCCTCTCTCTCTCTCTAGCCCCCCCCCTCTTGCCCCCACTCTCTCTCTCGCCCTCTCTCTCTCTCGCCCTCTCTCTCTCTCGCCCTCTCTCTCTCCCCCTCTCTTTCTCTCTCTCTCTCCCTCTCTCTCACACCCCCTCTCTCTCTGTCTCTCTCTCTCTCTCTCTCGCCCTCTGTCTCTCTCTCTCTCGCCCTCTCTCTCTTACTCTCGCCCCCCCTCTTTCTCGCCCCCACTCTCTCTCTCTCGCCCTTTATCACCCCCCCTCTCTCTCTCGTCCCCTCTCTCTCTCGCCCTCTCTCGCCCCTCTCTCTCTCTTTCGCCCTCTCTCTCCCTCTCTCTTCCTTTCTCTCTCTTTCTTTCTCTCTCTCTCTCGCCCTCTCTCTCTCTCTCTCGCCCTCTCTCTCTCTCTCTCGCCCTCTCTCTCTCTCGCCCCCTCTCTCTCTCTCGCCATCTCTCTCTCTCTCTCGCCCTCTCTGTCTCTCACCCTCTGTCCCTCTCTCTCTCGCTCGCTCTCTCTATCTCTCTCGCCCTCTCTCTCTCTCTCTCTCTCGCCCTCTCTCTCTCTCGTCCTCTCTCTCTCTCTCTCGCCCTCTCTGTCTCTCGCCCTCTCTCCCTCTCTCTCCCGCTCGCGCTCCCTTCTCTCGCTCGCGCTCTCTCTCTCGCCCCCTATCTCTCGTTCGCTCTCTCTCGCCGCCTCTCTCTCTCTTGCCCCCCTCTCTCTCTCGCCCCCTCTCTCTCTCGCCCCCCTCTCTCTCGCCCCCCTCTCTCTCTCGCCCACTCTCATCTCTCTCGCCCCCCTCTCTCTCTCGCCCTCTCTCTCTCTCGCCCCTTCTCTCTCTCTCTCACCCTCTCTCTGTCTCTCTCGCGCCCTCTCTCTCTCTCGCCCGTCTCTCTCTCGCCCACTCCCTCTCTCGCCCCACTCTCTCTCTCGACCCCTCTCTCTCTCGCCCCTTTCTCTCTCCCGCCCTCTCTCTCTCTCGCCCTCTCTCTCTCTCGCTCTCCCTCTGTCTCTCTCGCCCTCTCTCTCTCTCCCCCGCTCTCTCTCTCCCGCCCTCTCTCCCTCTCCCTCTCTTTCTCTCTCTCTCTCTCGCTCCCTTCTCTCACTCTCTCTCTCTCGCCCCCTCTCTCTCTCTCGCCCTCCCTCTCTCTCGCCCCCCTCTCTCTCGCCCTCCCTCTCTCTCGCCCCCCCTCTCCTCTCTCTCGTCCCCCCTCTCTCGCCCCTCTCTCTCTCGCCCCCTCTCACTCTCTCTCTCACCCCTCTCACTCTCTCGCACCCTCTCTCTCTCTCTCGCCCCTCTCTCTGTCGCCCCCTCCCTCTCTCTCTCAATCCCTCTCTCTCGCCCTCTCTCTCCCCCTCTCTCTCTCGCCCTCTCTCGCTCCCTCTCTCTCTCTCTATCACCCACGTTCTCTCTGTCTCTCTGTCTCTCGCCTTTTCTCTCTCGCTCGCTCTCCCTCTGTCTCTCTCGCCCTTCTCTCTCTCGCCCTCTCTCTCTCTCTCACCCTCTCGCTCTCGCCCTCTCTTTCTCGCTCTCTCTCTCTCCCTCTCTCTCTCTCTCTCGCCCCCTCTCTCTATCTCTCTCTATCACCCTCTCTCTCTGTGTCACTCTGTCTCTCGCCCTTTCTCTCTCTCGCTCTCCCTCTATCTCTCTCGCCCTTCTCTCTCTCGCACTCTCTCTCTCCCGCCCTCTCTCTCTTGCCCTCTCTCTCTCGCCCCCCCCCTCTCCCTCTCTCGCCCCCCTCTCTCTCTCTCTCAGGCCCCTCTCTCTCTCTCTCTCTCGACCCTCTCTCTTACTCTCTCTAGCCCAATCTCTCTGTCTCTCTCTCTCTCGGCCTCTCTCGACCCCCTCTCTCTCTCGCCCTCTCTCTCTCTCTCTCTCCCCCTCTCGCCCCCTCTCTCGCCCTCTCTCTCTTCTCTCTCTCTATCTCTCTCTCTCTCTCTCTCGCCCCCTCTCTCGCTCCTTCTCTCGCCCTCTCTCTCTCTCTATAAATATCTCTCTCTCTCGCCACCTCTCTCTCTCTCTCTCGCCCCCTTTCTCTCTCTCTCTATAACCCTCTCTCTCTCTGTCTCTCTGTCTCTCGCCCTTTCTCTCTCTCGCTCTCCCTCTGTCTCTCTCGCCCTTCTCTCTCTCGCCCTCTCTCTCTCTCGCCCTCTCTCTCTCTCTCTCTCGCCAAGTCTCACTCTCTCTCTCTCTCTCTCGCCCTCTCTCTCGCACTCTCTCCCCCCCTCTCTCTCTCGCCCCTCTATCTCTCGTTCCTCTCTCTCTCCCGCCCCCTCTCTCTCTCTTTCGCTCTCCCTCTGTCTCTCTCGCCCTACTCTCTCTCGCCCTCTCTCTCTCGCCCTCTCTTTCTCTCTCTCTCTCCCTCTCTCTCTCTCTCTCGCACCCCCCTCTCTCTCACTCGGCCCCTCTCTCTCTCTCTCTCTATCACCCCCTCTCTCTCTGTCTCTCTGTCTCTCGCCCTTTCTCTCTCTCTCGCTCTCTCTCTGTCTCTCTCACCTTTCTCTCTCTCGCCCTCTCTCTCTCGTCCTCTCTCTCTCCCGCCCTCTCTCTCTCGCCCTTTCTCTCTCTCTCGCTCTCCCTCTGTCTCTCTCGCCCTCTCTCTCTCGCCCCCCCCTCTCTCTCTCTCTCGCCAACCCTCTCTCTCTCTCAGGCCCCTCTCTCTCTCTCTCTCTCTCTCGCCCCCACTCTCGCCCCCTCTCTCTCTCGCCCTCTCTCGCCCCCTCTCTCTCTCTCGCCCCCTCTCTCTCTCTCTCCCACCCCCTCGTCCCCTCTTTCGCCCTCTCTCGCTCCCTCTCTCTCTGTCTCTACCTCTCTCGCCCCCCCCTCTCTCTCTCTCTCTATCACCCTCTCTCTCTCTCTGTCTCTCTGTCTCTCGCCCTTTCTGTCTCTCTCGTTCTCCCTCTGTCTCTCTCGCCCTTCTCTCCCTCGCCCTCTCTCTCTCTCGCCCTCTCTCTCTCTCGCTCTCTCTCTCTCGCCCCCTCTCTCTCTCGCCCCCCTCCCTCTCTCTCTCAACCCCTCTCTCTCTTGCCCCCTCTCTCTCGCTCTCGCCCCCTCGCTCTCTCGCTCTCTCTCTCTCGCCCCCTCTCTCTCTCTCGTCCCCTCTCTCTCTCGGCCCCTCTCTCTCTCTCGCCACTTCTCTCTCTCACTCGCCCCCTCTCTCTCTCTCACCCTCTCTCTCTCTCGCCACTTCTCTCTCTCTCTCGACCCCTCTCTCTCTCTTGCCCCCGCTCTCTCTCTCGCCCCCTCTCTCTCTCGACCCCCTCTCTCTCTCTCGACCCCTCTCTCTCTCACCCACTCCCTCTCTCTCGACCCCTCTCTCTCTCGCCCATCTCTCTCTCGCCCCTCTCTCTCTCCCACCCCCCCCCCCTCTCTCTCTCTCTCCCCCTCTCTCTCTCTCGCCCTCTCTGTCTCGTCCTCTCTCTCTCCCACCCTCTCTCTCTCTCGCCCTTTCTCTCTCTCTCGCTTTCCCTCTGTCTCTCTCGCCCTCTCTTTCTCTCTCGCCCCCCTCTCACTCTCTCGCCCCCCTTTCTCTCTCTCTCGCCCCCCTCTCTCTCTCTCACGCCCCCTCTCTCTCTCTCTCTCTCTCGCCCCCTCTCTTGCGCCCCCCTCTCTCTCTCTCTCTCGCCCAATCTTTCTGTCTCACTCTCTCGCCCCTCTCTCTCTCTCGCCCTCTCTCTCTCTCTCTCTCCCCCTCTCACCCCCTCTCTCGCCATCTCTCTCTTCTATCTCTATCTATCTCTCTCTCTCGCCCCCTCTCTCGCCCCCTCTCTCGCCCTCTCTCTCTCTCTATCTCTCTCTCTCGCCACCTCTCTCTCTCTCTCGCCAAGTCTCACTCTCTCTCTCTCGCCCTCTCTCTCTACCTCTCTCGCCCCCTCTCTCACTCTCTATCACCACGTTCTCTCTGTCTCTCTGTCTCTCGCCTTTTCTCTCTCGCTCGCTCTCCCTCTGTCTCTCTCGCCCTCTCTCTCTCACCCTCTCTCTCTCGCCCTCTCTTTCTCTCTCTCTCTCTCTCTCTCTCCCTCTCTCTCTCTCGCCCCCTCTCTCTATCTCTCTCTATCACCCTCTCTCTCTGTGTCTCTCTGTCTCTCGCCCTTTCTCTCTCTCTCGCTCTCCCTCTATCTCTCTCGCCCTTCTCTCTATCGCACTCTCTCTCTCCCGCCCTCTCTCTCTCGCCGCCCCCCCTCTCTCTCTCGCCCCCCCTCTCTCTCTCTCAGGCCCCTCTCTCTCTCACTCTCTCGACCCTCTCTCTTACTCTCTCTAGCCCAATCTCTCTGTCTCTCTGTCTCTCGCCCCCTCTCTCTCTCTCGCCCTCTCTCTCTCTCTCTCTCTCTCCCCCTCTCGCCCCCCCCCTCTCGCCCACTCTGTCTTCTCTCTCTCTATCTCTCTCTCTCGCCCCCTCTCTCGCCCCCCCTCTCGCCCCTTCTCTCGCCCTCTCTCTCTCTCTCTAAATATCTCTCTCTCTCGCCACCTCTCTCTCTCTCTCGCCCCCTTTCTCTCTCTCTCTCTATCACCCTCTCTCTCTCTCTGTCTCTCTGTCTCTCGCCCTTTCTCTCTCTCGCTCTCTCTCTCTCTCGCCCTCTCTCTCTCTCTCTCTCGCCAAGTCTCACTCTCTCTCTCTCTCGCCCTCTCTCTCGCACTCTCTCGCCCCCTCTCTCTCTCGCCCCTCTATCTCTCGCCCCTCTCTCTCTCCCGCCCCCTCTCTCTCTCTTTCGCTCTCCCTCTATCTCTCTCGCCCTACTCTCTCTCGCCCTCTCTCTCTCGCCCTCTCTTTCTCTCTCTCTCTCTCCCTCTCTCTCTCTCGCACCCCCCTCTCTCTCACTCGACCCCTCTCTCTCTCTCTCTATCACCCTCTCTCTCTCTGTCTCTCTGTCTCTCGCACTTTCTCTCTCTCTCGCTCTCTCTCTGTCTCTCTCACCTTTCTCTCTCTCGCCCTCTCTCTCTCGTCCTCTCCTCTCTCCCGCCCTCTCTCTCTCGCCCTTTCTCTCTCTCTCGCTCTCCCTCTGTCTCTCTCGCCCTCTCTCTCTCGACCCCCCCTCTCTCTCTCTCGCCCCCCCCTCTCTCTCTCTCTCAGGCCCCTCTCTCTCTCTCTCTCTCTCTCGCCCCCTCTCTCTCGCCCCCCTCTCTCTCTCGCCCTCTCTCGCCCCCTCTCTCTCTCTCGCCCCCTCTCTCTCTCTCTCTCTCTCTCTCTCCCACCCCCTCGTCCCCTCTTTCGCCCTCTCTCGCTCCCTCTCTCTCTGTCTCTCGCCCTTTCTCTCTCTCTTGTTCTCCCTCTGTCTCTCTCGCCCTTCTCTCTCTCGCCCTCTCTCTCTCTCGCCCTCTCTCTCTCGCCCTCTCTCTCTCTCTCTCTCTCTCTCTCTCTCTCTCTCTCTCTCTCTCTCGCCCTCTCTCTCTCTCTCGCCAAGTCTCACTCTCTCTCTCTCGCCCTCTCTCTCGCCCTCTCTCGCCGCCTCTCTCTCGCCCTCTCTCGCTCCCTCGCTCTCTCTCTCTCTCTACCTCTCTCGCCCTCTCTCTCTCTCTCTCTCTCTCTCTCTCTCTATCGCCCTCTCTCTCACAGTCTCTCTGTCTCTCGCCCTCTCTCGCCCTCTCTCTCTCTCTCTCTTACTCTCTGTCTCTCTCGCCCTCTCTCGCCCTCTCTCTCTCTCTCTTACTCTCTGTCTCTCTCGCCCCCCTCTCTCTCTCTCTCGCAGCCTCTCTCTCTCTCTCTCTCTCTCTCTCGCCCCATCTCTCTCTCTCTCGCCCTTCTCTCTCTATCTCTCTCTCGCCCTTCTCTCTCTCGCCCTCTCTCTCTCTCGCCCTCTCTCTCTCGCCCTCTCTCTCTCTCTCTCTCTCTCTCTCTCTCTCGCCCTCTCTCTCTCTCTCGCCAAGTCTCACTCTCTCTCTCTCGCCCTCTCTCGCCGCCTCTCTCTCTCTCGCCCTCTCTCGCTCCCTCGCTCTCTCTCTCTCTCTCTCTCTCTCTCTCTCTCTCTCTCTATCGCCCTCTCTCTCACAGTCTCTCTGTCTCTCGCCCTCTCTCGCCCTCTCTCGCCCTCTCTCTCTCTCTCTCTTACTCTCTGTCTCTCTCGCCCTCTCTCGCCCTCTCTCTCTCTCTCTTACTCTCTGTCTCTCTCGCCCCCCTCTCTCTCTCTCTCGCAGCCTCTCTCTCTTTCTCTCTCTCTCGCCCCATCTCTCTCTCTCTCGCCCTTCTCTCTCTATCTCTCTCTCGCCCCCCCTCTCTCTCTCGCCCCCCTCTCTCTCTCTCGCCCCTCTCTCGCTCCCTCTCTCTCTCTCTACCTCTCTCACCCCCGTTCTCTCTCTCTCGCCCTCTCTCTCTCTGTCTCTCGCCCTGTCTCTCTCTCTCGCCCTGCCTCTCTCTCTCTTTCTCTCTCTGTCGCCCTCTCTCGCCCCCCTCTCTCTCTTCTCCCTCGCCCACTCTCTCTCTCTCTCGCCCTCTCTCTCTCTTGCCCTCTCTCTAGGTCTCTCACCTTCTCTCGACTTCTCTCTCTCTCAGCCCCCTCCCTCCTTCTCTCTCAGCCCCCTCCCTCCTTCTCTCTCTCAGCCCCCTCCCTCCTTCTCTCTCTGTCTCTCTCAACCCCTCTCTCTCTCACCCTCTCTCTCTCTCTGTCTCACCCCTCTCTCTCTCTGTCGCCCTGTCTCTCTCTCTCCCTCTCTATCTCTCGCCCTCTGTCGCTCCCCTCTCTCTCTCGCCCTCTCTCGCCCCCTCTATCTCTCTCTCTCTCTCACTCACTCTCTCTCTCTCTCTCGCCATCTCTCCCACCTCTCTCTCTCTCTCGACCCCCTCCCTCTTTCTCTCTCACCCCCTCCTTCTCTCTCTCTCTCTCGCCCTCTCTCTCTCTCGCCCCTCTCTCTCTCTCCCTCTCTTTCTCTCTCTCACTCTCTCTCGCGCCTTCTCTCTCTCTCTCGCCCTCTCTCTCTCTCTCGCCCTCTCTGTCGCCCTCTCTCGCCCCCCCCTCTGTCTCTCACCCTCTCTCGCCCCCTCTCTCTCTCTCTCTCTCTCTCTATCGCCCACTCTCTCTCTCTGTCCCCCTCTCGCCCCCTCACCCGTCCCCTCTCACGCCCTCTCTCTCTCTGTATCTCTCTCTCTCGCCACCTCTCTCTCTCTCTCCCTCTCGCCCTCTCTCTCGCCCTCTCTCGCCCCCTCTCTCTCTCTCTCTCGCCCTCTCTCACTCCCTCTCTCTCTGTCTACCTCTCTCACCCCCTTTCTCTCTCTCTCTCTCGCCCTCTCTCTCTCTGTCTCTCTGTCTCTCGGCCTCTCTCGCCCTCACTCTCTCTCTTACTCTCTCTCTCTCTCGCCCCCTCTCTCTCTCTCTCTCTCTCTATCTCGCGCCCTCTATCTCTCTCTCTCCCCCTCTCTCTCTCGCCCCCCCTCTCTCTCTCTCTCGCCCTCTCTCGCCCCCCTCTCTCTCTCTCTCGCCCTCTCTCTCGCCCACTCTCGCCCCTCTCTCTCGCCCTCTCTCGCACCCCTCTCTCTCTCTCACCCCTCTCTCTCTCTTGCCCTGTGTCTCTCTCTCTCTGTCTCTCGCACCCTCTCTCGCCCTCTCTCGCTCTCTATCTCTCAGCCCCCTCCCTCCTTCTCTCTCTCAGCCCCTTCCCTCCTTCTCTCTCTCACCTGTCCCCTCCCTCTCTCGGCCCTCTCTCGGCCCCCTCACTCTCTCTCTCTCAGCCCCCTCCCTCCTTCTCTCTCTCTCTCTCACACACACTCTCGCTCTCTCCCTCTCTCTCTCTCCCCCTCCCTCTCTCTCTCTCAGTCCCCTCCCTCCTTCTCTCTCTCTCACCCACACTCTCTCTCTCTCTCACCCCCCTCTCTCTCGCCCTCTCTCACCCTCTCGCCCCCTCTCTCTCTCTCTCTCGCCCTCTCTCGCCCCCTCTCTCTCGCCCTCTCTCGCACCCCTCTCTCTCTCTCACACCCCTCTCTCTCTCTCTTGCCCTGTGTCTCTCTCTCTCTATCTCTCTCTGTCTCTCGCACCCTCTCTCGCCCTCTCTCGCTCTCTATCTCTCAGCCCCCTCCCTCCTTCTCTCACTCAGCCCCTTCCCTCCTTCTCTCTCTCACCTGTCCCCTCCCTCTCTCGGCCCTCTCTCGGCCCCCCCTCTCTCTCTCTCCCTCTCTCTCTCCCCCTCACTCTCTCTCTCTCAGCCCCCTCCCTCCTTCTCTCTCTCTCACACACTCTCTCTCTCTCTCTCTCTCTCTCTCCCCCTCCCTCTCTCTCTCAGTCCCCTCCCTCCTTCTCTCTCTCTCACACAGACTCTCTCTCTCTCTCACCCCTCTCTCTCTCGCCCTCTCTCTCTCTCTCTCGCCCTCTCTCTCTCTCTCACTCTCTCTCTCTCGCGCCCTCTCTCGCACTCTCTCTCTTTCTCTCTCAGCCCCCTCCCTCCTTCTCTCGCACAGCCCCCTCCCTCCTTCTCTCTCTCTCTCTCACACTCTCTCTCTCTCTCTCACACCCCTCTCTCTCTCGCCCTCTCTCTCTCTCTCGTTGTCGCTCTCTCTCTCTCTCACGCACGCCCTCTCTCGCCCTCTCTCTCTCTCAGCCCCCTCCCTCCTTCGCTCTCTCTCTCACACACACTATCCCTCTCTCACATACCCCTCTCTCTCTCGCCCTCTCTCTCTCTCTGTCGCCCTCTCTCTCTCTCTCTCTCTCAGCCCCCTCCCTTCTTCTCTCTCTCAGCCCCCTCCCCCCTTCGCTCTCTCACCTGTCCCCTCCCTCTCTCGGCCCTCTCTCGGCGCTCTCTCTCTCTCTCTCTTTCTCCCCCCTCTCCCTCTCTCTCTCTCCCCCTCCCTCTCTCTCTCTCCTGCCCCATTCCCTCTCTCTCCCACCCACCCTCTCACTCCCTCTCTATCTCTCTCTCTCACCCCCTGTCTCACCACCTCCCTCTCACTCTCGCCCCCTCTCTCTCTGTCTCGCCCCCTCTCTCTCTGGACCCCCCTCTCTCTTTCTCTCTCACCCACTCCTTCTCTCTCTCTCGCCCTCTCTCCCCCTCTCTCTCTCTCTCTCTCGCCGCCCTCTCTCACCCCCTCCCTCTCACTCTCGCTTCCTCTCTCTCTCTCGCACCCTCCCTCTCTCGACCCCCCTCCCTCTTTCTCTCTCACCCCCTCCTTCTCTCTCTTTCGGCCTCTCTCTCTCTCTCTCTCGCCCTCACTCCCCCCCTCTCTCTCTCTCTCGCCCCCCCTCTCTCTCTCTCTCTCGCTCTCTCTCTCCCTCTCTCTCTCTCTGTCTCTCTCTGTCTCTCCCTCTCTGTCTCTCTCTCTAGCGCCCTCTCTCTCCCCTCTGTCTCTCGCCCCCTCTCTCTCTCTCGCCCTCTCTCGCCCCTCTCTCTCTCTCTCTCCCTCCCACTCTCGCCACCCTCTCTCTCTCGCCCCCTCTCTCTCACCCTCTCGCCACCTCTCTCTCTCTCTCTCTCGCCACTCTCTCGCCCTCTCTCGCCCCTCTCTCTCGCCCTCTCTCGCACCCCTCTCTCTCTCTCACCCCTCTCTCTCTCTCTTGCCCTCTCTCTCTCTCTCTCTCTCTGTCTCTCGCGCCCTCTCTCGCCCTCTCTCGCTCTCTATCTCTCAGCCCCCTCCCTCCTTCTCTCTCTCAGCCCCTTCCCTCCTTCTCTCTCTCACCTGTCCCCTCCCTCTATCGGCCCTCTCTCGGCCCCCTCTCTCTCTCTCTCCCTCTCTCTCTCCCCCTCACTCTCTCTCTCTCTCAGCCCCCTCCCTCCTTCTCTCTCTCTCACACACACTCTCTCTCTCTCCCTCTCTCTCTCTCCCCCTCCCTCTCTCTCTCAGTCCCCTCCCTCCTTCTCTCTCTCTCTCACACTCTCTCTCTCTCTCTCACCCCTCTCTCTCTCGCCCTCTCGCTCTCTCTCGCCCTCTCTCTCTCGCTCTCTCTCTCTCTCGCGCCCTCTCT